>NC_134551.1:50237851-50563482 GCF_025594145.1 Primulina tabacum
AAAAAATTGTTAGTGCAAAAAACAAACTAATTTGAAAATTTAGTAAACAAACCCAAAATTGGAAAATATTTCCCCATTTTGAAATAATAATAATGATGATAAAAAATTAACGTTTCGAATTAGGAAAACATGCAATTTTGGTCATCTACATTTTTTTTTTTTTGCGATTTTGTCACCTATATTATCCAATTTCAATCTTAATAATGTACTTTTCAATTTTTGATAATTTTAAATATTTTTATCGGAAATATGACACTACACACATAATCATCATGTTAGGTTTACGTCGTCGCATGTCAAACATGAATGTGAGTGGCCGAGAAATGAATCAAAATTCAAAATACTAAATGTCAGCATCACCTTTTATGATTAAGATAAAATTTGTGAGGCCCATATCGATATTTTGTCTATGGGGAGAACCGGAGAACTTGGCTCAATGGTTGGTTTATTATATGTATGCTCGATTATTGATTTAGAGAGAGTTTGGGGAAGTATATTATATGTATATTGCAAATTTTTACTTTAAAGGGTAATATTGTTTTTGAATAAATAAGAAAATTAGGAAAAATTAATAGAAATAATTGTAATGAGTGTATAATCCAATAATTTATTCTGAGTTTTCACCATTTTTTCTCTCATTCTGACAACCATTTTTTCCCTCGATTTTAAAATAACGGACGCTGCTCATACATACATCGCATGGGTAATATAAATATATGAATCTTATATATTTTTATACAATATATAGTTTTTCTTTATTATGATTTATTCATGTAATACAAATATTTTATAATTATTATTGCTACACCTGCATTTAATTAATAATTGAAGTTGGTGGTTTCCTCTCTGAAACGTGAAGGGGTGAAATTTGAAAAAATTGTCCACTGACACATCAAAAAATTTCTATCAGGGCACCCACAACGGGGTGTTAAATATGTGTTCCTCTCCATTATGAGTGGGGAGTTAGAGAGGGTATGTGGCGTTCAATCCTGTGTCAGTTTATTTTTTTTTAAAATTGGACAATTAACGACGATTTTTGAAAAACCGACCGTAGCTGATTTGCTGACACGCGGGCCCCACGTGTTTTGAATTATTTTAATTATATTTTATATTTTATGAACGTCCCTCTGTCCGGTTATTTTTTTAATAAAATTGGACATTTAGCGACGATTTTGAAAAAACCGTCGCTATTTGCGATGGATTTCCACAAACCCGGTGTATCCAGATCAAATATTTCGAAGACGATTTCGCATGGGAAGAGAGTTATTCTTTCGAATAGTGAATGCACTTGAGGATCGTTCACCGTATTTTCAGTAAAGGGACGATGCTGCGATGATTTCATGAATATCTGAACAAATTCCGAAATACGTGACATCATGTGCATCGCCAACTTCGTGCCGACTTAGTTGAACATATTTGGTCACAATACAACAACAATCATTGAATTAGTATTTGCATCTTCTCTTAAGTTTAATTTTTTCTTTTATTTTATGCAAGTGTTATTTATTATTATATGTTGTACCGTTTTATTTTAGGTTTATAATAAATTTTTAATTTTAAATAAGTGACACTCATAAAATTAAATTATTTATGTACTAAATAATAAAAACATATTATTATTAATATAAAAAATAATAATTTAAATTTCTTAAAAAATTTGAAATTGAATTTATTTAATTTAAAGTAAGAATAAGATGAATGAGTGGACAGCGGGACCTACAAATAATGAGTAACACTCACCACTGCGGGTGCTCTCAGGCACTCACTCTTTATCTTGTAGATGGTGATGCGCGAGAATCAAATCGATTTTTTTTTTAAATCTTGTAATTTACATATTTTTTCCTTTTGGTACTTTACAATAAATTTATATCTGTATTCTTCTAACTTGCATATATTTTTTATTATGTTAAGAATAAATTCGGATTCTTAATCTTGTAACTTGCATTTTTATTTTATTTTTGATCATGTTAACAGTCAATCTTAAATTGTAGTCCAATATTTTACATGTTTTTTTCATTTAGTATTTTTAAAATTAAAGTCTATTGTGTTTTTTCCAAATAATATTTTTTTAAAATCACAATATACATGCAAGTTTCCTTTAAAAAAATCCATGTCATAATTAACTTTAAAAAAAAAGAACAAAAAAGAAAACAAAATATGCAAGTTACATGACTAAAAACAATATAATGTTAACAAAACAATACTAAAAATGAAAAAACATGTAAGTTACGTGACTAAAAATACAAAGTCACCGTTAAGAGAACCAAAACAAAAAAAAAAAGTGCATATTGAAGGACCAGCACACAATTATCCCCAAAAGAAACATATATGCCAAAATTATCATTTTTCCAAGTGAAAAATAAAGATCTTTGCTAATATTTACATTATAGGGACAGACTCATGATTCTGTTCAAATGGACAAAAAATTCATGTGTATTTTTTAAAGCTTGCACATACAATTTTGATCGATCGGTCTGCCTCGCTAACCATCATACACTAAATTTTGCTTAAAATCAAGTGAGCACCATGTTGAGGTTGAAGTATATAACCTTATGAGGAGCATGCTATAAGATGGTGAAAGCTCGAAGGAGAAGCGTTGCAGAATCATGGCCAGTGCCACTTTTGTTTTATCATTGCAAATGTTTGTCCCACACATATTCGAGGTCCCCAGCTGAATGGGAAAAATATACCTTGGCATTTCTGCGCTTTCGATACGCCTTCGCTAAATCTATCCGGCTTGAACTCCATTGCGTCGTCCCCCCAAATTTCAAGACTTTGATGTAATATAACCGTTGGAAGTGAGACATGGGTCCCTTTTGGCAATGTTATTGTTCCCAGTTTGGTATCCTCGATTGCTCTACGAGTAAACGGGTAACGGTGGATATAGCCTCAAAACCTCGTGCAAAATCATAGTCACCTGTGCAAGGATTTCATACAGTCATTTCTTATCATTTCTTGTTTGGAAATCAAATTTGAAAGATTGACACTATTGATTAGTAAATCAAACTATCTACTTACGATTTTCAGGTGATTTAACCCATCAAAATCTGGTAGTCGACTCCCAAACACTTGCAAAACCTCATGTCGGGGCTTTTTCTGCCAGTCCGGATGTATACTCAACAAAAACAATGTCCACGCAAGCAACGCAGAAGTGGTCTCCTGTCCAGCAAAGTAAAACAGCTGCACTCTTCCACGACTTCGTCTATGTTCATACCGTAACTCTTGTTCCCCTTTGAGTACCATTTCTTGGTAATTCGATTCCAACAATAGTCATAATAGATCGTCGTTATATGCTTCCCCAGATTCATGGCATTAACCCCTTCTATTGACCAAACCCTTTATTGAGGATCGAACTTCTCTATCTATTTCCTTCATTGTCTTGTTCCTTGTGGTTGGCACAAATCTGCACATTAGAAAGTCATAACTCAAAAATGCTGCAAATTAAAGTGCCAAAAAATCCTTTCACTACATGATGTATTACATATTACCTCCATCCTGGTATGTATATTGAATGAGAAGCCTTGATAACAAGCTGTGCCAGCTCCCGCTGAAGTTCGAATATTTTTCTTCCTTCTTCAAGTTGCTGCCAAATGCAGTTCTCGAGATTGCATCACTTGATAAATTTTGTCGATAAGGCCACACATCGAGCTCACATGGCGCTACTAAGGGGACATAGGCTCTCCCATTGTTCCATAACTTCTTCACAACTTGAAATGAAAGCAGGTATCATGATCGCACAAATCCAAAGCCGAATTTTTATACTACTTTTTTCAAAGCTGTGCTTTTAGCAGCTTTATTAATTATATGATGAAAGTTTATTGGTGAAACATGTGTATTAGCGGTACTTAAGCACCTTTACCCTCTCCTACATCGAAATTTGTAATAAATTTAAGCAACTTATAAGCTTTAAGTACTGTAATTACTATCAAGAGAAAATTTCTTCTTGGGTCTGCCCAAGCAACAATTGGGGAAGGATTTTCCATACTGCATTGTGTGTAGGTCACCATGTGCCCCTTGGGATGGGCCCTCCTCCAGTGGATCGTGGGACTCATGCTCGAGATCACCGGTAGATCAAATTAATATTCTTGGTGGGATCTTAGGAAACACACAGGCAAAGGGGTAATTAAGTAGAACATGTCTCTTTGTAATTTTAGTTTTTGTGTTGTTAAACATTGGTTTTTAGTCTCATATTTTTTTAAATTTTTGACAACTTTATTATTTTTCATTGATAGTGTTGATGTGACGCTGCGAATAAAAAGTCACGTCGGCAATAAAAAGATCAAATTTGCATACAAGCAAATTTCTATTGAAATATGGCAATATTTATCAAAATGTCAAAAAGAAAAATATTTGAGATCAAATCCAAATTTACCGATAATGAAAACAATACCTGACAATATAATTAATTTCAAGATCAATAAAATTGGAGTGATTAATTTGAAGTTGTGAAATATAAATCTATATTTTAATTATTTGGACAACCCTTCTCACTACTTAATTTGGATAATTTTGAATTACCCATTTCAATATATGATAAGCTAAGGAGACTGCATGCATGCATGTATGCATGTTTGACAAGAGTACGCTTTAACTATGAGAATGAAATCATCGAACACACGTACGTGTCGTATATATTACTCATTGTTATTATTTTATTACTCTTTTATCTCGAGCAATAACACTGCATGATCACGATATAAAGTAGAGAAATTAAACCATTTAGTCCGAATTCAAGCTCTATTCATATTGAATTCGATTAACAATGACAGATGAATTCAACTCTGCATGGAAATATGTTAGGCTCAACTCGATTTTCGATCAGTCGGAGCTATATATAAGGCAAGAAATATAACCTTTAATTTGTCGAGATGGAAAGCCGGGTTGATGATTTTTCTGTGTTTGGCCCATTTATCGGTTTCATAGCTGAACAAGCCCCGAGCAAGCAGTTTGGTGAGTGGATTCGGGCTTTGTTGCTTCTGGAAGATATGATACTTGGTCATCACCTCCTTTACGAGCTCAGGCTCAGTGACGATAACTGTGGGGACCGGACCAGCCCAAAAGAACGAACTTTCTCCTACAGTTTACCATTTTCAGGCAGATTTATGTAAGAAATAATGATTTGTTTTCCTATTAATTAACTTGTAGTTTTAGGTCTATTTAATTTTCAAAGTTTGGTTTCAAAACACGAACTTTTAATAATCAGTGTATTTTAATCCTATTTTTCATTGTGGCAATCCAGAAAGTCAAAATTTTTCGATGTCATGTAAGTAGTTTTCATTATCACGTCAGTATTTCTGAATTTAAAATTATTATAAATGATAGACCAAAACACACAAACCGAACAAGTCAGTGAACCAAAAACCTGTATTTATGAAACAATAAAATCAAATCACACAAAGTTTGGTACCGTATTTTTTGATGGTTTCAATGTAGAAGGCTATGACTCTGGGCTTGATGTCATCATGGAGATTGATGGGCTTGGATTTGGCTTCTTGAATGACCTTCACCATTGCTTTCAAGTCTCCATAGATGAAGCGATAGGGGTTTCCTTTGAGGCCTTTGCTGCCATCAACAATTTCTCTTGCCGTTTAGGTCTGATCCAAGTTATATTCACCACTCTCCATACATAGAATAACAGCAGTACTAAGGCACAACAGACAGAAAGGATCAAGCACAGAACCGCCATCTAATCAGTGTAGTGACTTTCATCAATGGAAGGGTTCTCTTCCTCGTTTTATAGCATTCTTTAATAATCAAGTACACACAATAGATTGATTTGATATTATAATAATAATTGAATGACTAAATAGATATTATATTGATGCGACTAAATCAGGTTACAAATTGTATTGACATGAGTAAAATAATAAATTTTCGTCAAAATGAAAATTAAAAAAAATATATTACGGTATCGAAATAGGTTTATTGCAATAAATAATTGAAAATTTAATTTTATGCAATTTTTATTGATATTTTTGTTAAAAAACGATTTCACTATTTTTTTAAAAAAATTCAAATGTGAATTGCAGATTATGAAAACATAAACTTCAATTATTACTTGTATTGATTATATTAATTCATTCAAATTTGAATTTAATTTATTTTTTATATCAATTCAAATGTAATTTATGAATTATAAGTTTTTTATTTTTTTATTTAAATTAAAACTGAACTCCATTGAAAACACAAAATACTTTTAAAATTTTACATTTATTATATCAATTCATTTAATTTGAGATATGATTTTGTACTACAATAATATATTTAGTTTTTATTATAATCTCTATAATAATTCAGTCTGATTTCTGCATCACGTTCAGACAATCAATTTTCAGTCATAATAAAAATGAAAAAATGAGTGCAATATTCGGTATCGCCCGTGAGATAAATCATTCAAAAATACATTTGACGCTTAAATTCTGATTAGTTCGTTGATTCGATCTACCTTCATAGAAAATAAATACTTAATTAAATGTGAATTCTTTTCAATATATTTTTAAATTCAAATTTAAATTCGATGTTTTTTGAAAATATAAACTACATTTAAGTATTTGCATTGAATATATCATTATATTAATTTCAATTATGAAATTGTTTGGTTAATTTTATATATTTTATATTTATATTACTAATCTATATCATACTAAATAAATATAAAAGCCTATATATATATTATATTTTCAACTTTTTAAAAGAGTGTCCGTAATTATTATTATTATTATTATTATTATTATTATTATTATGATGTATCTTATATATAAATTTAAATGTAAATATTTTTAACATGTCCAAAAAATAATGACATTTTTAATCAAAATTTATTTATCTAATAACGACAAAAATTTGAATTTTGAAAAATATTTAGTTATTAGTTTAAATTTTTTATAAAAAAAAATACTATATGAGTTTAAAATATTTTTCTATTTTTTTAATAATTTTAAATAATTATTCAAAACCCTAATACTTACTAATTTTAATCATTAATACATAAAATAGTACTTCGTCTATCGCACAAGTGAAATACAAGTTTAATTAAAAAAAAGTTTAACATATATGTTGGTTTAGTTTTATAATAATATTTAAATTTGAATAATTCATTTACAATCTTGTTTTATATATATATATATATATATAATGCACTGAGATGCAGCACATATTATAATCGTAGTCAATAGTCATAATCAAATCATATTAACACAAGATATTGATTTAATTTATTATAAAAATCAGATTAACGTAGAGTTTTGATTTGATTTGATTATAAATTAATTGTAAAAAAAAGTTTGCTTATTTTCATTTAATTGTTTATTATAATTGGATTGGTTTATATGAGTTTTATTATTAATATTTCCATTTAATTGGTGTTATCCTTTACCACTAATTTTCTTAAAAATTTGATAAGCATACAAAATTTTGAAGGAAAAAAAAAACAGCAAAAGAAAAAAATTAACACCCTTTTTTATATTTAAACTCCATAAAAATTAATTTAATTTCATAACCTCGTAAAAACAAAAATAATAAGATAACGTTCAAGCCAGCCAAGGAAATTTAATTGTGATATATAAAATTAACATGTATATTTGTCAGCAAATGAATGGCGAATTAGGAGAAATAAAAGAAACAGACAAGAATGATTAAAAACAAAAATTGGTTATAAGATCGATAAAATTCATATAGAAAAGTGTACGTGGTCCATAATGTAACGTTGAGTCTACATTAAACACAAAACGTAAGATTGTTTCGTGTATTAATTTTGTCAGACGAATCTTTAACCCGATTCGAAAAATAAAAAAACATTAATTTTTTTGTTCAAAACATTATTTTCACTACAAAAAAATTGTTTTTGTTAGTTATGTATTGAAAACATATCATGTAATAGCATATTTGAGTTAAAAATAGTATTTTATGTTAATAGTATATTATATAATAGTGTTGATTCGAATGAAAAATATTAATTTCATTGTATGTATGAAATCAAGTTGACTTATCTCATAGTACATATAACTCTTTGTACGTTATACAACATTAAAGTAGTATTGATGAACACAAACAACCCTCCGAGCCTCGCTAAAGATCATGGTTACTAAATTTTGTTTAAAATCAAGTGAGCACCATGCTCAGGTTTGAAGAACGATAACACTATGAGGCGCATGCGTATAAGACGGGGAAAGCTCGAAGGAGAAGCGTTGCAGAATCATGGAGAGTGCCACTTTTGCTTCTATCATCGCAAAGGTTTGTCCGACGCATATTCGAGGTCCCCAGCCAAATGGGAAAAATAAACCTTGGCATTTCTGCGCTTTGATACGCCTTCACTAAATCTATCGGGCTTGAACTCCATCGCGTCGTCCCCCCAGATTTCACGACTGTGATGTAATATAACCGTTGGAAGTGAAACTTGAGTCCCTTTTGGCAATGTTAGTGTTCCCAGTTTGGTTTCCTCAGTCACTTTACGAGAAAGAACGACCGCTGGTGGATATAGCCTCAAAACCTCGTGCAAAATCATAGTCACCTGTGCCAGGATTTCATTTAGTCATTTTTTTTTATCATTTCTTTTTTTTGAATTCAAACGCGCAAGCTCGTCAAAAGCTAATTAATAGTTTTAGTTTCCGATCAAACTTGAAAGATTGGACAATTGATTAATGAATCAAGCAATTTACTTACGGTTTTGAGGTGATTTAACCCATCAAAATCTGGTACTCGACTCCCAAAAACTTGCAAAACCTCATCGCGGGCTTTTTTCTGCCAGTCTGGATGTATACTCAACAAAAACAACGTCCACACAAGCAACACAGAAGTGGTCTCTTGTCCAGCAAAGTAAAACAACTGCACTCTTCCACGACTTCTTCTATGTTCGTACCAAAACTCTTGTTCCCTTGAAGTACAATTTCTTGGTTATTCGATTCCAACAATAGTCCTAATAAATCGTCGCTACGTACTTCCCCGGATTTCATGGCATTAACCCTTCTATTGATCAAAGCCTTTATCGAGGATTGAACTTCTCTATCTATTTCCTTCATTCTTTTGTTCCTTTTGGTTGGCACGAATCTGCACATTAGCAAGTCATAACTAAAAAATGCTGCTAAAGAACCAAAATCGTATCACCGCACCGTACAATAGGTTGCATTACCTCCATCCTGGTATGTATGTTGACTGTAAAGCCTCGACAACAAGCCCTGCTAGCTCCCTCTGAAGTTCGAATACTCTTCTTCCTTCTTCATTGTTGCTGCCAAATGCAGTTTTCGATATTGCATCACGTGATAAATTTTGTAGATGAGGCCACACATCGAGCTCACATGGCTGCTCTGGTGTGACATGGCTCTCCCAGATTTCCATCACTTCTTCACAACTTGAAATGAAAGCCGGTATCATGATCTGCACAAACCATATTAGAATTTTTATTGTACATTTTCAAATGGATCACAATTTACATAACCAAAAATGCAAATTCATGGATTGGTCGGAGCTATATATGATGGCAAGAAATATGACCTTTAATTTGTCGAGGTGGAAAGCGGGGTTGATGATTTTTCTGTGTTTAGCCCATTTATCTGTTTCATAGTTCACCACTCCCCGAGCAAGCAGTTTGGTGAGTGGATTCGGGCTTTGCTGCTTCTGGTAGATATGATACTTGGTCATCACCTCCTTTATGAGCTCAGGCTCGGTGAGGATTACTGTGGGGACTTGACCATCCCAAAAGAATGAACTTTTTCCTAAAGTTCACCATGTATATACATTCAGGACATGATTATTTATGTACTGAAACATTAAAATCAAATCACACAAAATTTGGTAGGTACCATATTTCTTGATGGTTTCGATGTGGAAGGCTATGACTCTGGGCTTGATGTCATCACGGGGATTGATGGGATTGGATTTGGCTTCTTGAATCACCTTCCTCAATTCTTTCAAGTCTCCATTGACGAAGCGATAGGAGTTTCCTTTGAGACCTTGCTGCCTCAACAATTTCTCCAGCCGTTTAGGCCTAATCAAAGCTGCTTTCACCACTCTCCATGCATAGAATAGCAGCAGCAGCAGCAAGGCACAACAAACAGAAATGCTCAAGTGCAGAATCTCCATCTAGTCTTGTAGTGTTCATCGATCGAAAGGTACTCTTCCTCGTTTTATAGCATAATTTAACCTGTGCATGCGTTATATATTCACTCTCTTTGGTTAATAAGATTGCGCCTTACATTGATTCAAATTGACTGTGTGAATGTATGTGCACTGTATTGACTTAAATTGACACGTCGTGTGAATGTGTTTGCTGCATATTCTAGAAGGTCATATTCTTCCGGGCCTCTTTTTGGAAGCTGATTATGTGAAGTGGGCTCTAATTCTATTTGTTATTGGGCCAGATCCTCTCTATATTAATCCAGTCCTTAAATTGCTGTACCCTTTGCTTTTTCCATGGAAATATGTCAGTCATGTACGAAATTCGTTGCTTTAATTGTTAATTATAAAAATCAGTTCTTTTTGATTAATTTAATAATATTATTTAAATTTGAATAATTCATTTTTATCGATTATAAATCAGTTAAACGCAGTATGTTGATTGATTTTAATATATTATTAAATTTGATTATTTTATTTTAACTGATTATTCAGAATTGTATGGTGGTTTGCGTTTATTTAGTGATAATTAGACTTGATATTTCCATTTAACTTGGTTATTAATAATTTGTTTGATCATCATTTACATATATGTTTTCTTGAAAATTTGATATTTCCATCCAAAATATTTACGTCACTCCGTCCAAGCGGTGATAATTTCTCGTAGGTTTAAGTAGGTGTGTTAATTTGGGTGTATTTGGATTGGGTTGCAAGAATTTCTCAACCCGAACATGAACACGAACCAACTCGAACCAACCCGTCAACATGATTTGATTTTATCAATTATTATTTTATTATTTAACAAAATAATAAAATAAAACTATAAAAATTCAAAACAAAATTAATATAATATAATTTAAGCACATAATAATAAAAAATTTTAATCTAATAATGATAATTATGTTTCATCTATTTAAATATTTAAATTTAGTAGTCAAATTTAATAAATGATTAATTACTCCAAAAAATAATAATTGTTTAGAAAATTAAAATATTTCACATAATAAATATTATATGTTTAATGTTTTAAAATTTATGATTTAATCTACAAAAAAGATCTATAAACATAAAAAAAGTAACTTAATTATTTCAAGTTCTATTTCTCAATCTTTTTACAGTTTTTTGCTCTAATCAAATATTGAAACAACGTATGATATAAAAATTTAAAAAATTGAAAGCTATTTATAAAACTTAATTTAAAATTTTCAACTAAATTACTTTTAATGTATGTATCAATAGAAACATTATAATTATCAATAATCTAGGATAACATTATTTGATTTTTTGGATCGTCAATCAGGTCTACTTTACCCGACATGTTTTT
Source organism: Primulina tabacum (assembly GCF_025594145.1). Classification (NCBI taxonomy): domain Eukaryota; kingdom Viridiplantae; phylum Streptophyta; class Magnoliopsida; order Lamiales; family Gesneriaceae; genus Primulina; species Primulina tabacum. Next base: position 50,249,286 of record NC_134551.1, read on the forward strand.
TTGCGGTTCATATTTCAATTCTAACCTGGACCTGAAAACGATCCGAACCTGAATTTTTTCGAGTTGACTCGGGTCGCGTCCACTTTCAACACCCTCAAGTTCAAGAATAAAAGAGTGAACTGAATTAACTAGAACATCAGTAACTATATATACATACTATATATATTATATATAACAAAACTACATGTAATTACCAATAAGCTCTTTTTCTTACACGGAAGCCTTTCCCACGTCCAAAAATAAGGAGAACAAATTCCAAATTGAAACAAACAAAAGAAATAAAATTAATGAAGATGGATATATGGTTGTCTAAGGAACAGGATAAGATTTATTGTTACACATGCATTTATAAGCCATCGGGCACGTCTCAGCCTCTTCAAGTGACGAGCACACGAAGCTAACCATAACCAACCGACACGGCGTACAAGATCCACAGGCGTGAGTACAATCCGGCAAGCTGGACCCGGCAATCTGTAGCGGATCAGCTCTTTTATGCATCTTTTTGACCCGGTAGAGATCAGGTTTCGCCATATATTCCTTTTTATGAGATTTTGCTTGATACGAGCCTGTTATAAATTATGTAAGAATAACGAAGGATTAAAAATTATACATCTTTCTTTAATTTTACATATGTCAGACACACATTTCCTCATATACAACTATGTTATATATGTCCTAAAAGTAACTAACCTATAATCATAAATTGAACATTGAATCCATACTCTTTAAAAATCGTGCATCCAATAAATGAGTGATACATAATCAATGTTCGCTTAAATATATACGGTAAGTGTACATCATATCAAAACTCTATATTTAAAATAAATAAATAATTGTATTTAACCGTTTATCACGTAACTTAAAATAACATATACAATACAAGCAACAAAAAATAAGGAAAAAAATCATGCGCGAACGTAGGTTACCGATATGCCTCGCATGTACGTCGACCACGCTAAGCAAAACCAGAACAATAACAACACTTCTAAAACTCCCCATCTTCTTCTATTCTCTTTCTTCTTCCTTGGAAGAACGAAAACCTTGAAAGAGAGAAAGAAAATATGCGACCAATTAATTTGTATATATCATATTATTTATGAACAAGAAAATTGAATTGAAACAAGTGACAGGCAAAATCTGTAAAAGAATTGATAATGGATCACATGAAAAAGGAACAATTGTCACAGGTTTTTAACCCTTTTTAGCCATCGTGCATTTGAAAGGGTCACACGTTTAGGAGAAATAATAATAATAATAATCAAGAATTTACTTCTAAGCCACATACACGTGAGTGAAGTGGACCGATCCTAAAATCCGCAGTCATTGGATGTATTTAATATTTTTCGAGTTTCAAAAGTTGAAACGAATTAAATGGGTTGTAAATTTATTATGGACCGATCCAATTTAATGTGAATGCCTTGAATGTTGTTCGTGGTTTTTGAATTTTTTTTATTTATTAAAAGTGAAACAAAGCGTGGCAAGAACAGAATAATTAAGCTGAATATTTAATATACGTGTTTAGTTTATATATTGTTTAGTTTATATATATACATATATATATATATATAGTATTTTAGGTTTTTTTTTTAAATTTTGAGAAGTTGAAGCGTGGAGTTTTGATAAAAACTTTATATAATTTCCACCTTATATATTTTGTCATACTGAAATATGTTGTATGTTGTATAATAAATTTTGACACAGTACGTATGTGCATGTCATTCCTTTTGTCTCTCGATGCAGATCGTGCGACCACCAAACTTTGGGAATAATCCTTGTCAAATAGCTTGGCCAAGAAAGCTTTTAGCCTTTGGTTTTATAGCTATGTCGTTACATGTAAACAACAATTATAGAATAAAAATTAAAATATTACTTTAAAAAAAAATAGTTTGAATCATTTTGTTATTTATTTAATTTGGATTTAATCTCTTGTCATGTCAATCAAATAAATTAATTACTTTCAAAATTGTTTCCAAATTAATGTGATCTTATTTTTTCAAGGATGAAATATTCGAGATGGACGTTGGAACTGCCCAACAAAATCGGTGTTCGTCGGATACAGACTCTGCAAATTCGGAAGCATGAGGTGTTAGAGATTTTTCTCAAAATCATGTTTTTTACGTATACATGAACATGAAAAAACTATATGCGGAAATAGATCGAGTATTACCTCTGGCCATTGAAAATTTTGAATTCTTTGATTTTCTTCTCGGTTGATGTCTTCTAAGCACTCCACCCTCTCAATAGATAGTGTATATTTTTTATGAGGTGTGTATGCTTAGGGACCTCAATCGCTCTATTTATAGGTGTTTGCTCATACCATCGATGAGTGTATCGGGAGCCGAGATTCAGAAGAAGAAACGTGTACGCATCTCAGTTTCTAAAGTTGAGATTGCGTACGCAAGTTTCGTCAAAATATGTAGGCAATGACCGTCGTCAATTCCTACACGATACTTTTTATAACATGTGTCATTTTTCTTACATTCTCCCACTTGACACATATCTCATTTACTATAGGAGAAAATAAAATACATGAATCATGGCGATAGGTCATCTAAAAACAATTATTATCTTCCATGTATTACAATGTATTATATCTCTCAAATAACTTAATGAATAAACCCTATGTTTATTCGAGGTCCAACTTTATTGATATTTCTCGAATCAATGAATGTGTGCACAACAAATATGAGAAAATTTCACATCATAGTTTCATTAACTTTGTTCTTACAACAAAATTACATAAAGGAACCAAGTCCCATTTTTTCTGTATGATCCTTAAATTTCAATGGTGGCATGCCCTTAGTCAGAGGATCCGCAATCATCAATTCAGTGCTATTGTGCTCGATAAGTAACTTCTTATCTTTAACACGTTCTCGTATGGCTAAATACTTAATGTCGATGTGCTTGCTTCGACTACCACTTTTGTTATTTTTAGCCATTAAAACAGCAACTGAATTGTCACAATATATTCTTAATGATCAGATATAGAATCCATAATTCTAAGCCCCGAAATGAAACTCTTCAACCATACACCATGTGAGGTTGCCTCAAAACAAGATACGAACTCAGCTTCCATAGTGGAAGTAGCAGTTAATGTCTGCTTTGCACTTCTCCAAGATACAGCTCCACCTGCTAACATGAAAATATATCCTGAAGTGGATTTTCTTGAATCAATGCAGCCAGCGTAGTCTGAATCAGAGTAGCCAATTATTTCCAAATTCTCAGTTCGTCTGAACATAAGCATATAATCTTTGGTCCCTTGAAGGTACCTCATGACTTTCTTTGCAGCTTTCCAATGGTCTAAACCCGGATTACTCTGATATCTTCCCAACATCCCAACAACAAATGCAATGTCAGGTCTAGTGCAAACCTGAGCATACATTAAGCTTCCGATAGCAGAAGCATAAGGAATGTTTTTCATTTGTTCCCGCTCTAGATCATTCTTTGGGCATTGGCTCAAATTGAATTTATCGCCTTTCACAACGGGAGCTATACTTGGTGAACAATCTTTCATCCGATATCTCTCTAAAACTTTGTTTATATAGGTTTCTTGAGACAGACCTATAATACCTTGAATTATGTCTCTATGTATCTTAATGCCAATGACATAAGATGCCTCACCCATATCCTTCATATCAAAGTTTTTAGAGAGAAATTGTTTCACCTCATATAACAAACAATTATCATTGGTTGCAAGTAATATATCATCCACATATAGAATAAGGAAACAAATCTTGCTCCCACTGACCTTCTGGTATATACATTGATCCATGGGGTTCTCAACGAATCCGAATGAAGAGATAATATCATGAAATTTTAAATACCATTGACGGGAAGCTTGTTTCAATCCATATATAGATTTCTTAAGCTTACAAACCAATTGCTCACCATTACTAGAGAAGAATCCTTCAGGTTGTTTCATATAAACCTCTTCCTCTAGTTCTCCATTGAGAAAAGCTGTTTTCACATCCATTTATTGTAAATCTAAGTCAAAATGTGCAACTAATGCTAGAATGATACGAAGAGAATCTTTCTTAGATACAGGAGAAAAAGTCTCCTTGTAGTCGATTCCTTCCTGCTGAGTGAATCCTTTAGCTACGAGTCTTGCTTTATACCTTTCAATGTTGCCTAATGAGTCTTTCTTTGTTTTGAAGACCCATTTACATCCAATGGCTTTTACACCATCAGGCAACTGAACAAGATCCCAGACTCCATTAACTGCCATAGAATTTATCTCTTCTTTCATAGCATTAAACCATAGTTTTGACTCATTACAACTCATGGCTTGTGAAAACGTTTCAGGATCATTTTCGGCTCCGATGTTAAAATCCGATTCTTGTAAATACACAGCATAATCACTAGATATAGCTGATCTTCTTATTCTAGTAGATCTCCTTAGGTTGTTTGGTTGATCAACAATTTCTTGTTGTTCTACATTAACAACTTGATCTACTGGATTTTCATCAGCGATTTGTGGAACTTCAGTAACTGGTTGTTTAACACTCATTTGGTCTTGAGGAGTGTGAATAACGACCAATCTGTCATTTGAATAAGAGGGTTGTGAATTAATGTGATCTTTCTCAAAAACTATGTCATTTGAATAATCACTATCACTAATCAAATCATTCTCAAGAAATTTTGCATTTCTTGATTCCACAATTCTAGTGTTGTGAGATGGACAATAGAATCTGTACCCTTTGGATTTTTTCGGCATACCCAATGAAATATCCACTTATAGTTCCTGGGTCCAGTTTTATTTCATGTGGGTTGTAAACTCTTATTTCAGAAGGACAACCCCAAATGCGTATATGTTGCAAACTCGGTTTCCAACCTTTAAATAACTCAAATGGCGTCTTTGGGATAGCCTTAGTTGGAACTCGGTTTAATATATACACAGCTGTCTTAAGAGCTTCAGTCCACAAGGGTTTAGGAAGTTTAGAGCTACTAAACATGCTCCTCACCATGTCCAATAATGTTCGGTTTCTCCTCTCAGCTACGCCATTCTGGTCAGGAGAACCAGGCATAGTATATTGGGCAACAATCCCATGTTCTTGGAGAAACTTCGCAAACGGACCAGGTGCTTGTCCATTCTCAGTGTATCTACCGTAATATTCTCCACCTCTATCAGTTCTCACGATCTTAATATATTTTTCACATGGCTTCTCCACTTCAGTCTTAAAAACCTTAAAGGCTTCAAGTGCTTCGTTTTTGTTATGAAGCATGTAGATATACATGTATCGTGAATAATCATCAATGAAGGAGATGAAGTATTTCGGACTTTGCATGTCCATATCTGGACAACAAATATCTGAATGTATGATTTCTAATATTTCTGTACTCATCTTGGCCACTTTTTGGACTTATTGGTCTGCTTTCCCTTAATGCAGTCCACACAAGTCTCAAAATCAGTAAAATCTAAAGTACTGAGTACTCCATCATTTACTAATCTTTTAATTCTCTCTATGGAGATGTGTCTCAATCTCCTGTGCCACAATATAGAAGAATCTTCATTTATAACACATCTTTTAATACCTCCGTGAACATGCATAGTGATGTTATTATTTTGTAAAGAAATAGAGAAAAGACCATCAAACATTGTACCATTTTCAATAATATTTGATTTATAAAACAAATTTATTGATTTATCCAAAAACTGAAATGAATAACCAAGGGGTACAAGTTTTGAAACTGAAATTAAATTCCTAGAAAAACTAGGAACATAAAAAGTATTTTCCAATTTTAAAATATAACCACTATTCAATACTAGGCAAGCAAGTCCCAAAAGCCTCCACATGCGAAGACATCTTGTTTCCTGAATAGATGCTTCGCTCATTTTCTATTGGCTTCCTTAGGTTTTGCATACCCTGCAAGGTATTTGTAACATGGATTGTAGAACCTGAATCAATCCACCATATGTTATAAATCATATCAACCATATTAGATTCATAACAGACAAATAAAGTAGGAATACCTTTCTTTTCAAGCCAGTCCTTAAATTTATTGCAATCCTTCTTAATGTGCCCCGTCTTTTTACAGAAGAAACACTTGGATTCTTTCTTGATGTCAGGTTGGGGTGGAATTATTCCTTTCCCTTTTCCCTTGACTTTGGTTTGCTTCTTATACTTTCCTTGTGTAGTCATAAATACATTATCACTCGTTTCCATCAACAGCCTTCCTTCCTCTTGAACAATCATGGTCATTAATTCATTAATTGACCATTTATCCTTATGTGTGTTGTAGGAAATTTTGAAGGGTCCATATTGCTGTGGAAGAGTGCATAAAATGTAGTGCACAAGAAAAGTCTCAGACATTTTCACTTCAAGTGTCTTGAGCCGAGCCGCTATGTCCCGCATTTTAATGATGTGCTCTCGCACACCTCTCACACTGGTGAGCCTTAATGAAGAGAATTCCATAATTAGGGTGCTTGCAAGAGCCTTATCTGAAGACTGAAACTGTTCATCAATAGCCTTCAGTAATTCTTTGACATTATTATGCTGGTCGACAGAACCACGCATGCCAGCCGAGATTTTGGTCTTTATGAACATTACGTAGAGTCGATTAGATCGCTCCCATTTTTCATAAAGATCAACATCATCCGGAATGCTGTTTTCAGTAATAGCAGATGGTTCGTCTTTCCGTATAGCATAATCAATATCCATCCACCCCAATTGAAGAAGAATTCTTTCTTTCCAAATTTATAGTTGTCGCCCTTTAGTTCGGGAATGTCATATTTCATATCAGAAAAACTCGCAGATTGCATAACTGCACAAAATATCATATGCTTAAAATTTTGAGACAATATCATGTTTTACCAATGTAATTCATGTTTTAAAAATCTAGTGACATAAAATTTGCCTGTGGGCTAAAATTTTAATTCAATAAGAGTTTTCTGTAACTTTATGATAAAGCTATCAAAATGTATTTACCTTAACTCCTGTGGGAAAATTAAGTAAAATATATTTTGCTATTTTAAACTAATTAGTTATATAAATATAATAAAAATCCCTGTGGGGTAAAATTTATTATGTTTATATAATTAATTACAATTGATGTCCATTATATGATCTAAATCCACTTAATGCATAATTTTCCTTAATTAAGGATGTTGTGGCTTTTCCTCAATTATTTAAAATTATATGGTTCACCGGACAAAATTTTGGCTTTACTTTAATACTTTATATAATAATTATTTAGTAACATAATCAACATTTTCTAAGAGTGCTCCCAAAAAAGATAGGTAGTGCTAAGGCCCTTTAAATACCTAACTCCTAGTCAGAGCAACATTCTTCAGGGAGACCAGTGGCTAGTCAAGGCAGTTTAAACCGATCTATGAAGAACTCCCCCAGATCATGTTTTCTCATGTCACATTATAATTATTATTCAACTTAATTATCCACATTTATGTGAATCTTTATAAGCCAATTTTTTTATTTAATAACTTTATATTCACATTTTTATTTAAAATGAACAAATACGTTCCCCATCAGTTTTTCTCTTCAATCAGAGTAGTGATAAAGTGAGGATCACATTTACATGAAAATGTGGGCTCCTCATCAGTTTTTCTTTTTTATCAGAGTAGTGATAAAGTCAGGATTATTTGTTCATTTGTGAACATCTGAAATATTTTATTTTAAATATTATATTCACATCTTGCTTGATATGTTCATTTTAAATTATAAACAACTCAATATAATTTAATATGAACATAATGTGAATATTGATTTACCAAAATATTTTTCAATACAATTTGCATTTAAAAACCTTAAAAAATAAATGCAAACATAATATTAAATTTGTATGTACACATCAAACACTTATCCTTAATATTTGACATTATATCTAACATGCAAAAAATAATTTCTAAACATGATTGAAAATTGTACTGAATTTGAAAATATTAAATCTAATTCCAAATCATTTATTATAATAATAATAAATAAATTTATTTATTTATTATTATTATTATTTTATTTAAAATAATAATAATAAACAAATAATGCATTCTCCTTTCCATTAATGCTTGGCAGGCTATTTCACGTGATCGTCTTCTTCAAGATTTCTCCATTTGCAAAAAAAACCAGTAGCACTTCACCGAAAATATTTCGCTCCAAAAAAAAATTTATTTTTTAATATTCAAGGAAGAAATTCAAACTCGATCGAGAACACAATTTTAAGGTAAGTTATTTTATCCGATCTTCAAACTTCTTACGTAAATTCCGAGAAGCAAAATTTTCAAGGTATAGTTATCACTTCTCTGATATCAAATGTTAGAGATTTTTCTCAAAATCATGTTTTTTACGTATACATGAACATGAAAAAACTATATGCGGAAATAGATCGAGTATTACCTACGGCCATTGAAAATTTTGATTTCTTTGATTTTCTTCTCGGTTGATGCCTTCTAAGCACTCCACCCTCTCAATAGATGGTGTATATTTCTTATGGGGTATGTATGCTTAGGGACTTCAATCGCTCTATTTATAGGCGTTTGCTCATACCATCGATGAGTGTATCGGGAGCCGAGATTCAGAAGAAGAAACGTGTACGCATCTCAGTTTCTAAAGTTGAGATTGCGTACGCAAGTTTCGTCAAAATATGTAGGCAATGGCCGTCGTCAATTCCTACACGATACTTCTTATAACATGTGTCATTTTTCTTACATGAGGGCGAGCCTAAAGTTGATTATCACTAACATCGAAATAAGACATGGATGATATGTTGCAGAGAGCAGCAGGAATAGTATCTGTAAAAATGTTAACAGATACGGAGATACATGGAAAAATGTCTGGTTTCGAAGTTTTGTAAGTGATTCGGAAATCTCTCCTACCGAGCCACAAGTATCCATGGAAAGAACTCTGGGTGACGATAGATTTCTAATAGATGGAGGGATAGGCCCTGAAAGACTGTTTTCAGACAATCCTAGATTTTCGAGTTCGTACAAGGAACCGAGCTTAGGTAGTATATATGATTCCAGAGAGCTTATTGTCCAGCAAATTAAGATAGTACAGGTTTCTGCATTGGACCAGATTTCTTAGCATTGGGCCGACAACATAATTATTGCTAATTGTACCAGCCCACCTCTCCCTAAAGGCCCATATTTTCTTATGAATGTTAATTTGTAACCGTACGTATCTTGAAATAATTTCATGCTGAAAGTAAATATTATAAAAATATATACTTGGGTGATTTTTTTCGATACACATACATACATATAAATGAAATATTATACATGCTAATATATAATATATTAATTCTAAAAAACAATTGGTACAATAAAGTATGACTAGTGCATAAATGTTTGAAATTTTTATCGTATATTATGAAATATTAGGATTGACCTTTCTTTGAGTTCGGAAAAGCTTTGTCATAGTTAGGTTAAATTTTCCTCTCAAACTCGAAATCTTGATATCAAATGGGGTAAAAAATGCTCGGCAAGTTACCAAGATTTGGTGAGTTTGGATTTAAAATCATTTTGCTTACAGAGATTTATTTAAAGCTAGCTAAGTGTTTTTTAATAAGCAAAAATTTTAATAGTTTTATATTTGAATGAATAGAAGAAAAATAATTTTTTTTTACTATGAGTTATTTAGAAACACACTTAAAAACTATAAATATAAGTTTTTGATAAACAATTATTTTATCTTAAATAAGTGCTTTTAAAAGCACTGCAATATTCCAAATACATATAAAACTTTTTAAAAAAATTAATTAAAAAAAACTACTAAATCCAAACGTACTCATTGCAAATAAGACGTAATATTATAGTAAATAAGTCTTATATCAGAAATAGAAGCAATGGAGCAAATAAGATGGTGGCATCATGCTGCATGCATACGTCAAGCAAAATTGTAGTTGGCACACGAAGTTCGCTGAAGCAAAAGAGTGGCGCTGAATCCCAGCCTCATATTTTCCCCATCGAACAGGAGAAGATTGTTCTCCATTTGATGCCCTCCAATGACAATACCAGTCTCTGCATCAACGCCACCATCGATAAATCCCAAGCACAACACTTGCCCGTTTTTAACAGATACCAGTTCATACCACTGAATTCGCACCATAAATTCTCCAGAAAACATCTTCTTGATGCATTGAGATCGATAAATGGAGCACTCGGCCCTACTTGTGTTTTCGGCAAGCTCTTGGAGTTGTAGCATATCTGGGTCACCGGTTTGACCCTTTCAATGTGACTCAGCTCTTTGTAAACGCATTTGTTACAGCGTTGTAAATCGAGCTGCGCATTATGGTGTAAGGTTTGTGAAGGGAAATATATTTTTTTTATTTAATTGATATAATTTTTTATTTTAAATAATTTTTCTAATATTATTTTTTTTGTTGATTTGATTGTGTATAATATTTAATAAGATTTTGTCTTTCTAGATAAAGTGATAAATATGATAAACTTTCTTTTAATATGATATTTGTGATATGATATCTTATTCCTAATAGAATTCTTGTTTCCTTATTGTGCAAGATTCTTTATTGATAAACCCTACGTTTATAAATAAGAGGCTTTAAGTCATAAAGTGGGGTTTTTGACGCAACACAAATTTCAGAGAGACTTACAAAGCTGTTGCTGTCTAGATGAGGAGTTTTCTTACGTGAGGAATTTTTCGTGGAGATTTTTAGTGAAGAGATTTTCGTAGGAGAGTTTTTCGTGAAAGTATTTTTCGTGAAGAGTTTTTGGGGAGGTGATTTACGGCTAGGTGATTTACGTGAGATGATGTTCGTGGGGACTCTTGGATCAATCATACGCTCACTTTCGCACTCCGTGGAATTTCAGAGAAGTATTTCTTTAAAGGACGTGCAGCATTGAAGATTGCTGATATCAAGTGTTGCCGTAATTGTTGGAGACATTTCAGACAACACGCGTGCAAGTGTTGGCTGAAGATCGGGTTTTGTTGCTCCAAACTTTTGGCATTTAGTTTTTGCTTTCTTGTTTAAGCTTTTATTCTGGTTATTTGTTTTTAGAAAGCTTTTATTTTCCTCAACTTGTCGAGGAAATTGATTTTAGTCTTAATCACCAGTGATAGGTTTTTTGTAAACGATTTGTTTTTCTAGTGATTAATTTTTGCCCTGAGGTACCGCACAAGTATTTATATTTGTGCAAATTTAATCTCGTCCATCTATTTATTTAAAGTCAATTTGTGTTTTAAAATATAATATTCCGCTGCATATTGTCCGAGATGTTGTAACATCTGGCACGACACTTAATTCTGATTAAACACAAATTCATTATTTTATATCCTATTCTGATATTTTTATTATTTTTGGTATATGTCGAATAAAATAAGTTCTTACAAGTGGTATCAGAGCCTACTCTTGATATACTAAGTGCTGATTCTGGTTTTTGTTTTTGTTTGACAGAAATATCAAATGGATCCATCATTCGCAATGTAACGTCCCAAAAATCGAAAAGTCCACGTGAACCACATGAATGCAAATCATTAAATTTCTTTGGTATTTTATTAAATTGTTTTAAAGCAATAAATGCATATTTATTTCATTAAATCGTGTTTAATTATTTTTATGCATAATTATTGCATGGTAGAATTTATTTTATGAAATTTTAAAAGTTCATGCATTATAGATTTTTAAGTTGCATTTCGCGCTCGAACGAGGAACGGATACCGGAGAATTTTCAAGAAAATTATTTTATTACATGATTTATTTTTATAAATTAATTTAAGGTGTTTTAAGTGCAATTTTCAAAACTGAGAATTTTTAGGTATTTTTACCCGCATGATTTTATTTTTTAACGGTACGCAAATTTTATCGAATCGGGGGACTTTTTAAGGGTTCGGCTATTATTTTCAAAACTTTTTCAACACGAAATATGTTAGGGTTTAATGGGCCTACTTTTAAGCCCGTTGGGCTTAATATCATTTTTACCTTTAATTATCAAGTTTAGACCCATTAATTGATTAATTAACTATTTAAATATTATATATTAAGCCCCTAACCTAACCCTAATCATCTTACAACCAGCCGACACCCTCATTCATCACTCCCTGCCCTCGGTTTCAGAAAACATCAGCTGAAGGCCTCGGCTTTCCATTGTTTTGCAAAGGAAAAACTTCATCCGGGTTCTCTCGCATCGTTCTTGATCTTCGAACTCGCAAGGCATGCTTCGTATCACCTTTGCTGCATCATTCACGTAGTATATATCTGATTTGTATGTATGATGCATGAAGGAATTCGATCTGTCCAAGAACATGAAGGAAATTTTCGGTTTTCATCCATATTATGCCTTTTTTTATTTTACTCACGTTTTTCCCTGGTTTGTGCAAGGGGCTGCAACCTAGGGTTGTTAAGAGATTGTTAAAGGTATCGAGGGTGATCCTGAAGGCAACACAGGACGTTGGTTGCTGTGAGTGGTAGGGGCGAAGGGATGAGTCGAGGTGGGGGTTCGGGTTTGCTTGTATTGAGGGTGAGGGGGAGAACCATCGGTGCTATGGTGAGCCAAGCGGTGGATCTACTTCTGGTGAGTCTGATCCACATCCTTGGAGGACCCTAGCACTGCTGGTTCGATCCTTGGAGCAGCACACGTGATTTGGATGCAAGGGAACACGGATTAGGTGATGGACTTCTAGCGGGTAAGCTGGTGGTGTAGGGGCGTGCATGGGAGCGGTGGTTTGAGTCGGTTGGGTACCTTAGGTTCTGATCTAAGTCCCTGGTGTGTGGGCTCGTGATTGGCGCGTCGGTTTGAGGGTATAGGCGTGAGTTTTGGGCAAGGGAAGTGCACGAGGTCGGCAAATGGGATAGGACCGAGAGTTAGTAAATTTCTGGAAATGATTAGCCGTGTTTTAGGGGGCTGATGTCATGGTTTTAGGAACATTTTAATATGTTTAAGATATGGTAGAAAGTTGGGAAGAATTTAGTAGAGTTTCGAGTCGGTTCGATTTAAAATCGGGACTCCGGTTCAAGTTTTAAAACGAGTCGGTTAAGTTCTGATTGTGGCTTGGGATTTACGTCTAAGAACACTTTTAAAAATGTTTTGGGATATTTTAAGGAGTTTGGTAAGCTTCGAGTTAATTTTTAGAGGTCTAGGGTTGAAACGATAATTTTTGGGTTTCCAGGGGCAAAATGGTCATTTTGCACCCGGGGTGAGATTTTGGTCCTAACAACGCCCTGAGCACAAATTTATGATATTTTAAATGTTTATGCATCATGTTTAAAATTTTTACTCAATTATGATAAATACGGTGCATGTTTGGTTTAAATGAAAAATTATGTATATGCATGCTTTTATTTAAGTGATGAATATGATGACACGTTTTGAAGGAAGTGATTTAGTTGTGACTAACACGATGACACGATGACATGTAAGGCCCGGACTCAGTGGGCGGGTAATGCCGTCGCTGATAACCCTCGCCGCCGGGTACCGCGGTTACACGTAGATGGATCCATCGACTGACATGATGACACGATGATACGAAAATCACAGCTATTGAACAGAATTCAAATTAATATTTTAACACGTATATGCTGATACGATGATACATGCTATTACCATGTTTTGACAGGTCACAGTTACGCATACGATATGATAACATGATGAGACATGTTTTGACACGTTACCATTTTACACGACACGCTTATGTTCATGTTTTTAAGCTCATGAAATGTATGTTGATTATGCTATTTTTCACTGCTGTGTGCTACGTATATGTACTTGTTATTACTGGTACAGGTGTGTTGAATCTTTAGACTCACTAGGCGTGTGTGATGCAGGTGAGCATTTTGATCAGGGGACCGGAGGTGCCGAAGACTGAGTAGGCAGGCGGAATGTGCGGTGACAGGACCCGAGGACCATTATTTTTCCGCATATTGATTCACGTGTTTTGAGAGGAGTTGCACATTTTTATATGTTGATGATATTACGATTTTTACACATTTACGTTTTTGTTGATTTTGGATGACGTTAGTTATTTTTAAACTGTGTTATTCTTGTTGGAAAATAAATACGATTATTTTAAATGTTATTTTTTAATTGCGAGCTTTAAAAAAAATATTTCCGCATTTTCACCGCCCTTCGACCACCAGCTCCTAAACCTCCTGTCCAACAACAGTTTCGACCAAGGAATGAAGAGAAACACTGGCTGCAAGTGAACCCTTTAGGTGTTGCCACTCCTTGCCGCAACGTCTGCGAAAAATCAGTTTGTTTAAAATCTACATCCTCTGGAAATTCAAGTATAGATGATGAGTTGGAAGTTGAAGAAGAAGAAATCACTCTTGAGAGTGTGCAAAAACTTTATGAGGAGTTGTATGCCGATTGGACTAAAAGAAACAAGCTTAATTCAACTCTCATGAAGGAAAATACCGAATTAAAAGCCGTGGTTGTCAAACTTGAAGTAATTTTGAACAAAAAGGACTTAGAACTTTCGAAGATCAAGGATGAGTTCAATAAGGCAACTGAGACACTCACCAAGTTCAATTCGAGCACATCCAAGCTTGAATCCATACTTTTGATGTGAAGAGATGACAAGAAGGGTTTAGGGTTCAAAGACAGTGTATATGAAATTGGAGAGTCTTTAAAATCTACTGTCTTTGTGAAAGAAAAAACTGAAACATTCACACCGCCACAACCTACACCTTCAACCAAAAGCATTTCACCGAAAAGATAACCACTGCACCTGTTCCTAAGAAGAGAAAACGAAGGTATGTATGTCATTACTGCTTTAAGCTTGGACATATCAGGCCATATTGTTTTAAACTCAGGGACGACCGCATGAACTAAAAGTCAAGCCGGATGTTGCCTCAGATGTTGCACAACACTTTCCGCAACACCTCCAAGAATCGACCCACAGTAAGGCAGGTGTGGGTACCAAAGGTAAAAATTCAATGTAATGTTGTTTATACTTCATTAAAAACCAACACTGCAGGTTACTGGTACTTCGATAGTGGAAGCTCACGCCATATGACAGAGTCAAGAGAATATCTCATCGATTATGTTGAACAAAAATGTGGCAAAGTAACCTATGGAGGGGGAGCAAAAAGAAAAATTGTTGGAAAGGAAACTTTGAATGTCGAAGGACTACCAAAGCTCCACATTGTGCTCCATGTTAAAGGACTAAACTCAAATTTGATAAGCATAAGTCAATTATGCGATGATAATTTGCATGATAAGTTTAATAAGCATGCGTGTGAAGTTTTTGATGAATCTAACATATGCATCATGACAGGTACAAGGTCCTCGGACAATTGCTACCAAATTGGTGAAGAACTGTCGTGCAAACAGGCACAAATCAGTGAACTCGACCTTTGGCTTCAAAAACTCGGTCATGTAAACTTCAAAACCTTGAAGAACTTGTATAAGTACGATGCAGTACGAGGTATGCCTAATCTCTCATCTGGTATACCATATGTGTGCGGATATTGTTAAAAAAAAACAGACTCGCGTGTCACACCCAGTGTTGCCAACATCTGGGACAACACGCTGTCTGGAGTTATTTCACATGGACTGTAAGTCCCGGATTTCGTACACCTAAATCCACGCATTATTTGTAGAGGTCAAGACTTATTTAGAGTACCGATAACCCATATAATCAACATAAGGCCTAGTGAAAAAAAAGAATCATAATTTATTTATTAAAAGAAAACAGTGAGTCAATCCCCTAATAATATCAATGAGTAAATAAATTAGTCTTTCAAAAACTAGCCAAGGTATATGAAAGGAAATAATCCACAAATCCTAACAGAACTCAAATGAAAGAATTCAAGTCTCCAAAGTCTACGAAACATCTTCCATGTCATCATCATCCTCAATGATTTCTTCTACATATTCTATGTATTCATCTTTCTCAGCTAGATTATTACCTGAAATCAAAATTATTCAGTACACTCCCGTATCCAGCCACTAATTCGATCCCAAGGATAACGACAAAAGCTTTCACAAAAATAAATAATAAATACACATGTAAGTAAGATGACAGAATGAGATAATAAAAGAATGACAGAACCCAGATAAAAATTTCTATCATGCAGCACTTTGACCACAGGGAAACAAGAGGTGGCTCACATGTTTCCCCACATGCAGCACTTTGACCCGCAGGAACCAAGAGGTGGCTCACATAACAGACCGAACAGAACAACATCCACAATGAGACCTCATCATGCAGCACTTTAACCATAGGGAAACAAGAGGTGGCTCACATGTATCCCACATGCAGCACTTTGACCCGCAGGAACCAAGAGATGACTCACATGACATACATATCATCCAAAATATCACCAGAACAGAAACGAATACAGAATTCCAACGTATAAGGAACAATAAAGCATCGATAACCACAATATGCATCCAAATTCATTATTGTGGAGCTTTTGCGAAATAATGTCGGAATATGAGTGTACGCACCTGAGGTCTTTAGCTTAAAAGTGAATACTAAATCAAAAATCTCGAGCAGTATCAAAATCTATAAACCAAGGTTATAAGCATTAGCTAACATATCCTAAAATATTATTTCTAATTCATTTGCTTTACAAAGTATCAATTAATATCTAAGACTCCATATCTTTCAATAATAGGTTGTCCTTAATTTAATAATACTACATACAATTGTACTTAGATGATTCGTATTAAATTTACACTAACCAAAACATAGTTTTTCTAGCATTCAAACTAAAATATACAGTCGAATTATGAATTTTAAAAATATATATATAAGTAACGTAAATGTATGTCTACAAGGTTTACAGTTTTAAAATATAATAGTTTATATTTATTCATTAAATCATGATATATGTATGATTCATACTTAACAACATGAATTTGATATGATTTAGAATGATCCAAATAGGTTATAAACTGGTAATTAAATACTAGAATCTAGATTTAGAATACCCAAAAGATAAATTTGAACACATCATAATTGCAATGATTTCTAATAGACAACCTGTAAACTTAAACTTTACAATTAAATTTCAAGGATTTATCAATCACAATCATACGTATTCCATCTAATCCAATTTTTATTAAATATTGTACACCTAAAATCCAATTAAATACTGATTTTAAAATGAGCAAAGTGAACAAAAGAGAACTAATACCAACTTACAGTTATCAATAGATGCTAAATAATGTAGGCTTCTCTTCGTAACTCGATCGATGATGGGTGATGATTTTTATCCTTCAGTTTCTTTCTTTTTGTGAGCAGCGGCGCAGGGTTTGGTGGTGAGGGTTTTACGTATTATAGAGAAGGGATTTATCTAATTGGTCTATGTAATTGGGTAGCAACACCAAGTCCAAGCCTATAATTAAATAATTACTTAACCTAATTGTTAATTATTGGAAAATAATATTTAAAATGTGTGTATTGAATATTTGAATGTTGAAAATAAGAGTTGTAAATATTGAAAATTAGTGTGTGATGATGTAGGTAATGATGTATTTTATTTTTGGATTATTTGTAAAGATTTCCTATAAATAGATCTCTCATTTGTGAAGAAAATCACAATTGAGTAGAGAGAAAAATATTATAAAGTGTGTAGTTTGGTAAATTTTGAGAGTTTGAGATTTTTACTTTTTACCATAAATTTTTACTTTTTCACAACACGTTATCAGCACGAAGCTCTAAAAGTCCTACATACTTTTCCAAGCTCCAAACAGAAGAAAAATGTAACAAAAATAATTATATTTATTTTAGTGTTATTTATTTATTGTGTATTTATTTAATATACAATATAATGTTATTATTAGAAATAATAAAAATAAATTTTTCATAAACTTGTTATAAATCATGGGAGGATGTTAAGACGACATCCCACACTCCCGGTAAGGGATACGACAAGTATAAAAGCCTATAAGGTTTTTAAACAAAATAAATTATGACACTCATTATATATTATGATATGATATACATAATTATTTAAACATGTCTAATATTATATATATCATATTATTGCCATAAAATTATACAAATACATACCTTTATTTTTTTTTGTACCCCAACGGTCATAAATGGTAAAAAACGGCTAGTTTTTGCACTATAAATATGATCTCACAAACACATTCCATCACTCCAACTTTCTCTTCTTCTCTAAAAATTATTCATCATCAAATTTTTCGAAGAAAAAAGAAGATGGCTTTCTCAAGGATATTTTTAATTATTTTGGTTGTCATACTCACGAGTCTTGTATTTATCGGAGAATATCCTCCTCGTGCGTTTTCTTTATTTTTACAAATACTTGTACTTATTGTTTATCCGTTACTTTGTATTGCAATAATTATTAACTAATAAAATGCATCGTAATTTTTTTTAGTACCACCATGTCAAATTTAACAAAGCTCGAATTTGTTGCGCTCGACATCACGGGAAAGAATTATATGCCATGGACTCTAGATGTAGAAATGCATCTTGAGTCATTGGGTCTAAGCGAGACCATTAAAAAAATGGCATATGCACGTCACAAGAAAAGGCAAGAGCCATGATATTTTTGCGTCGACATCTCGACGATGGATTGAAATGTGAATATCTGACTGAAAAAAATCCCATGGCTTTGTGGAAGGGATTAAAAGAAAGATTCGAACATATAAGAGAAGTTATACTTTCGACCGCCCGGGATGAATGGAATACATTGAGATTCCAAGACTTTAAAAAAGTCAGTGATTACAATTCGGCGATGTATAGAATAATCTCGCAATTAAAATTTTGTGGACATGAGGTCACAGAATCTGAGATGCTTGAAAAAACATTTTCCACGTTTCATGCATCAAATATTACTCTACAGCAACAATATAGAGTACGTGGATTCGCGAGATATTCTAAACTCATCGCCTGTCTTCTTGTGGCGGAAAAAAAACAACGAGCTATTAATAAGAAATCATCAGTCCCGACCCACTGGATCAACAGCATTTCCAGAAGTAAATGATGTATGTAAAAATGAATTTAAACCTGGAAACCAAAATCAAATTCAAAGACAAGGTTTTGGTCGAGGTCGAGGTCGTGGACGTGGACGTGGACGTGGACGTGGAATTGGCCGTGGTCGTGGTCAAGGCCGTGGTTTTGAAAATAATCGAGATAGTTATTTTTATAACTCATCTCAAAAGAACGTCCCAAACCATCCACAGAAAAGGCATCATGAGAATACAAGTGTTAATGAGAAGCACTCAAAAAGATATGAAAGTTCTTGTTACAGATGTGGTACTCCAGGACATTGGTCCAAAGTTTGTCGAGCCCCTGAGCACCTTTGTAAACTTTATAAAGAATCATTAAAGGGGAAAGAAAAGGAGACCAACTTCACTGAACGCAGTGACCGTTTGAGTGATTCAACTCATTTTGATGCTGGTGATTTTATGAATGATTTCTCTAGAAATGATCAATATGTTGGTGGGATAGAAATGAACAATATTGATGCTGCAGATTTTCTCAACGATTTCTCTGAAAATGAACAATATAATGGTAGAATATAAATGTACAATAATCTATTTTTCATGTATTCATAGAATAATGTTTTATTGTATAATTATGATTTGTGTTATATTTAAATATATATTGCAAGTAATTTATTTCATTGCATATTTTTTTGAAGTTCAAATATGGAAAATGCTATGAGCAAAGCTGAAGTTTGCATACCCGATAGTGGTACAACGCACACTATCCTCCGAGATAAAAGATATTTCTTGGAACTAAAACCAACAAAAACAACGGTGAATACAATATCAGGTCCTGTAGACTTGATTAAAGGATGTGGTAAAGCACAATTTTTGTTACCTAATGGTACAAAATTTTTGATCAATGATGCTTTATATTCACCACAATCGAAAAGAAATTTGTTGAGTTTTAATGATATATATTCCCATGGGTATGATACTCAAACAATGAATGAAGGGAATGAGAAATATATGTGTCTTATCACATATAAATCAGGAAAGACATATGTGATTGAAAAACTACCAATGCTCCCTACTGGATTGCATTATACACATATAAGTCTCATTGAATC
Source organism: Primulina tabacum (assembly GCF_025594145.1). NCBI lineage: Eukaryota > Viridiplantae > Streptophyta > Magnoliopsida > Lamiales > Gesneriaceae > Primulina > Primulina tabacum. The sequence continues at coordinate 50,269,230 of NC_134551.1, forward strand.
AAACATGGTAGTTGATAATTCTTCGATATTAACCAATTGGCATGATCGATTGGGACATCCTGGTTCAACAATGATGCGAAGAATTATAGAAAATACACATGGTCATCCACTGAAAGACCAGAAGATCTTTCAGAATAATAAGTTTCAATGTAAAGCATGTTCTCTTGGAAAACTTATTATAAGACCATCACCAGTCAAAATCCAAACTGAATCACCAATGTTTCTTGAACGTATTCAGGGTGATATTTGTGGAGCAATCCATCCACCATGTGGACCATTCAGATACTTTATGGTATTGATTGATGCCTCCAGCATATGGTCACATGTATGTTTATTATCAACTCGAAATGTTGCATTTGCAAGATTACTTGCTCAAATAATAAAATTGAGGAATCAATTTCCCGATTATACAATCAAGAAAATTAGACTTGATAATGCTGGTGAATTTACTTCCCAAACTTTCAATGATTATTGTATGTCTACGGGAATCATTGTTGAGCATCCTGTTGCTCATGTACATACACAGAATGGATTGGCTGAATCATTGATTAAACGTCTGCAAATGATTGCTAGACCAATGATTATGAAAACAAAGCTCCCTATTTCTATATGGGGACATGCAATTTTACACGCTGCTTCATTAATTCGCATCAGACCAAGTGCATATCATAAATACTCCTCATTGCAGCTTGCATTTGGTAAAGAACCAGACATTTCTCATCTGAGAATTTTTGGATGTATGGTGTATGTGCCTATTGCACCACCGCAACGAAAGAAAATGGGACCTCAAAGAAAGGTTGGAATTTATATCGGTTATGATAGTCCATCAATCATTCGATATCTTGAACCTCAGACAGGCGACGTGTTCACATCACGTTTTGCTGATTGTCATTTTAATGAGGAAATCTTCCCAATGTTAGGGGAGAACAGAAACATACCGAAAAGGAAATTACATGGTATGTATCATCATTGTTACATCTGGATCCAAGAACAAAACAATGTGAAAAAGATGTACAACAAATTGTACACTTGCAAAGAATAGCAAATCAAATATCAGATGCATTTGTAGACACAAAAGGGGTAACTAAATCATATATACATGCTGCAAATGCCCCTGCTCGAATTGAAATTCCAAAGAAACAAATGGAAGATACTCATGATGTCATTAAACGCCTGAAGCGTGGAAGGCCAGTCGGTTCCAAGGATAAAAATCCTCGAAAAAGAAAATTCATAGAGAATCACGATGATCACAAAATAAAGAATGACGTTTCTGAAGAAACACATGATGATCACAAAATAGAGAATGGTGTTCCTGAAGAAACACATGATGATGAAAATGTTCTGTCAGAACCACAAACTGACGAGAATCATGAAATCTCTATCAATTATATTAATACTGGAAAAATATGGAACCGAAAAGATATAAGTGAAATTGATGATATATTTTCTTATAATGTGGCAATCGACATCATAAATGATAACGAAGATCATGAACCAAAATCTTTTGGTGAATGTAAAAATCGGCAGGATTGGATAAAATGGAAAGATGTCATCCAGGTTGAATTAAATTCGCTAAATAAACGTAATGTTTTTGGACCTATAGTCCTTACACCTGAAGGTGTAAAACCTGTTGGATACAAATGGGTTTTTATTCGAAAGCGAAATGAGAAAAATGAAATAGTAAGATATAAAGCTCGACTTGTTGCACAAGGTTTTTCTCAAAGGCCTGGAATTGATTATGAAGAAACGTATTCTCCTGTGATGGATGCAATTACGTTTCGGTATTTGATTAGCTTGGCAGTATCTGAAAATTTAGAAATGCGTCTTATGGATGTTGTTACAGCTTACTTATATGGATCACTTGATAGTAATATATATATGAAAATACCTGAAGGATTTAAGATGTCTGAACCACAAAGTTCAAAACCCAGGGAATGTTATTCTGTGAAATTACAAAGATCATTATATGGGTTAAAGCAATTAGGTCGAATTTGGTATAATCGACTAAGTGATCACTTGATGAAAAATGGATATGTAAATAATTCAATATGCCCTTGTGTTTTCATTAAGAAAACAACATCCGGATGCGTAATTATTGCTGTATATGTTGATGATTTAAACATCATTGGAACGAATAAAGAAATTCAAGAAGTTGTGTCATACTTGAAGGAAGAATTTGAAATGAAGGATCTTGGAAAAATCAAGTATTGTCTGGGTTTACAAATTGAACAAAAAGAATGTGGAATGTTTGTTCACCAGACAAATTATACAGAAAAGATCCTTAAACGTTTTAATATGGATAAAGCAAATCCTTTAAGTACTCCAATGGTTGTTAGATCATTAAACATAGAAAAGGATCCATTCCGTCCATGTGAAGATGATGAAGATATTCTTGGTCCAGAAGTACCATATCTAAGTGCCATCGGTGCCCTTATGTACCTTACAAATTGTACAAGGCCTGATATATCTTTTGCCGTGAATCTGTTGGCAAGATTTAGCACATATCCAACAAAGAGACACTGGAACGGAATTAAACATATATTCCGTTATCTACGAGGAACGACAGACTTGAGACTTTTGTATTCAAAAGATGCTAATCCAAGTATAATTGGTTATGCTGATGCTGGATACTTATCTGATCCACACAAGGCACGTTCCCAAACTGAATATGTATTTACTCGTGGAGGCACTGCAATATCTTGGCGTTCTCAGAAACAAACGCTCGTAACAACTTCATCAAATCATGCCGAGATTATTGCACTACATGAAGCAAGTCGTGAATGTGTGTGGTTAAAATCAATGACCCAACATATCCAAATTTCATGCGGATTATCATCTGATGAGAAGCCTGTGATACTATATGAAGATAATGTTGCATGTGTTGCTCAAATGAAAGAAGGATACATAAAAAGCGACAGAACTAAACATATTCATCCTAAGTTCTTCGCATTCACCAAGGAGCTTGAGAAGAATAGATGTATTGATGTTCGTCACATTCAATCAAGTGAAAACTCATCAGATCTCTTCACAAAGGCACTTCCTACGTCAATATTTAGAAGGCACATATATAATATTGGGATGCGCAATCTACGAAATTTGTGAAGAATTGTTCATGTCAACATCAGGGAGAGTTTACGTGACTGCACTCTTTTTCCCTTACTATGGTTTTTATCCCAATGGGTTTTTCCAAGTAAGGTTTTTAATGAGGCAGTACAAAAACACGTAATGAAGACATCATCGTATCATGATCATCATCACAAGGGGGAGTATTGGAAAATAATATTTAAAATGTGTGTATTGAATATTTGAATGTTGAATATTTGAATGTTGAAAATAAGAGTTGTAAATATTGAAAATTAGTGTGTGATGATTTAGGTAATGATGTATTTTATTTTTGAATTATTTGTAAAGATTTCCTATAAATAGATCTCTCATTTGTGAAGAAAATCACAATCGAGTAGAGAGAAAAATATTATAAAGTTTGTAGTTTGGTAAATTTTGAGAGTTTGAGATTTTTACTTTTTACCATAAATTTTTACTTTTTCACAACATTAATGATATTTCTTGAAGAATTCTTTATTAATTATAAGATGTTATCAAAAGCATTTTTTTTTAAACTATTACCTGTCACGTCCCGAGACCGGGGTTAGTTGACACCGGCGTTGTTTTACAACCACACAATTGAAAACAACAAGCTTCGTAGTACAGTATAAACCAAAAACCAGTTTATTACTCATAATCAATCAAAAGATTATCTTTACAACGTAGATTCTTAAAATGATAAAAATAATATGCGGAAGCTTTTACAACTTACTAAGCCAAAACTAAAATAAACTTCTTGAATCATCTTATTATCAGCCCCAAAACTGGTCTTGCTCATCCTCTTCGATTTTTTTTTCTGATTTATCTGGGGATAGTAGAGTAAGGGGTGAGTATTTTGGGAAATACTCAGCAAGTGGGGGCCGTTCGAGCACAATATAACAACATGCATAATTTCGAAAATCACATGACTTGCACTTACATAACATCATTCATATCACATGCATAACATTTACCAGCACTGAGATTCATCCACTTTCTATGGTTTACTGATATCAGTCCCTAATTTTTACTCCTCTAAGGGGGCGAGGCCGTATAGCGGTTATGTCCCCCATCGCGTAAGGGTACGTCATGGTTGGGATTCCCACCCATATACAGTCGAATCCTCACAGTGCCCAAAACCGTATGACAACCAACACAAGAACGGAGTAGAAGAAGAACGTACTCGACCGTATTTTCAAAAAAACGAAATAAATATGCATAAACGAAAGTTTAATCTTTAAAACAAGCCCACTTACCTTAGACTGGAAGAAAACGTGAAGAACTCTGAAACTATAGAAGAATCATGCAACCAACTCCTCGAGGACGCAGCAGCACATCTACGGAAAATCAGCCGTCTTTGAAAATGCTCCTTCCATAAATATTGATATGCTTCCTTGTTGAGAAAAGCTGCCTTGTATGTAATATTTCCTTCCAATTTGATTGATGTCCAGCCTTATTTCGAAATTAATACATGATTTGCACTGGAATTTGAATTTCATGTATTTATTGGCTTGGAATCTCCAATACCATGTATTATTTAATATTTTCGAATTTATTATAAATCGAAAATAAAGTCTTATACATGTCTATATTTAATTAATTGCATGTCCAAAAATTTGGGTTCTCACATCCCTCCCTCCTTATTAGAAGTTTCGTCCTCGAAACTTGAGTCGGCTTGACTTTCTAAATGGTAGGGATATTGCTTGCACATTTTCTCTTCAAACTCCGAAGTAGTTTTCTCATTCTGTGTGTTTGACCATTGCACCTTGACATAGGGAATTATACATTATCTCGGTACTTGGTCTTTTTGTCCACAATATAAATAGAGACATCTTCAAATTTCAGCTCTTTCCCCATGTTACCTTTGATAATGAGCGGTTCAATTTCCATAACATGGCCTGGGCTCGAGGTGTATTTCCTTAGTTTGGACTTCTGAAATACATTATGGATTCTAGACATATCTGATGGCAATGCTATTCTGTAAGACAACGTGCCAATCTATCCAGAATTTTGAACGGTCCTACGTATCGAGGATTCACTTTTACAACTTTACTAAATCTAAGGATTCCTTGCATTGATGAGACCTTTATATAAGCCTTTTCACTCACTATGAATTCCACTTGTCTTCTTTTAAGATCAGACTAACTCTTTTGCTGGTCCTATGCAGCCTTGAGTATATCTTTGATAATGGCCAATTTTTCCATTGTCGCTTGGAATAGTTCTGGCATGTCATGGATGTCTCCTTTATTTTGTCCCAGTACAGTGGTGATCGACACTTCCGTCCGTAAAGGCTTCAAATGGAGTCATTCCCAATATTGACGTGATAATTGTTATTGTAGGCGAATTCTATCAGGAGTATATGTTCACTTCAATTACTACTGAAGTCTATGACACATGCCCTTATCAAACCCTCTAGGATTTGAATCATTCTCTCTGTTTGACCATCATTTTAAGAGCGATAAGCCGTATTAAGAGTGACTTTTGTTCTCATGGCTTCTTGAAAGCTCTACCACAAACGTGACACAAATCTTGGATATCTATCCGACATTATGATTGTTGGCACTCCATGTAGCCGCATAATGTTATCCAAGTATAGAGTAGTCAACTTGTCAATATTATAATTCCTTCGAACAAGTGGAAAGTACGTAGATTTTGTGAGTCTATCTACGATTATCCATATCACGTCTTGACTCTGTATTGACTTTGTAAATTCTACTACGAAATCCATGGAAATATGTTCTCATTTCCATATCGGAATTCTAACTGTTGCAGTAATTCTCCATGTAGCGAGATGATCGACTTTCACTTGTTGGCATACTTGTCACTTAAATATAAACTCGGCGACATCTATTTTTATTCTGTTTTGCCAGAAACTTTTTTTTTCAAATCTCTATACATCTTTGTACTGATGGTATAGATCTGGAATGTTGACTTATGAGCCTCTAACATCACTTCTTATCGAAGATTGTCGATGTCTGGCTCACACAATCGTCCTCTCATCCCCAAGATTATGTCTGGGCCCACTTGAAAATCTGACGACTTTATTTCCTTGGCTTGTTCTTTGAACTTCTCTAGTATCATGTTTCGACTCTGATTTAGCTTGACTGCTTCTAGAAGACATGATTGCACAGAGAGTGATGCTAGGGTTATCTTACCCATGTTTGACTCAAAGTATTGGCTACCTTATTTGCCTTGCTGGCGTGGTAGCTTATTGTCAAGTCACGTTCTTTGAGTAACTTTATCCACCGTCCTTGTCCCATTTTTAATTCTTTTTGAATGAACAAATATTCGAGACTTTGTGGCCAGTGAGTGAATACTTCACACTTGGCATCGTAGAGATATTGTCTCCAAATTTTCAAAGCAAAATCACTACTGCCAACTAGAGATCGTGAGTAGGGTAGTTTTGCTCATGCGGCTTTAGTTGACTAGCCTGTCTTTCATGAGTACGCCTCTGAGATCTTCCTTTGATACTTCGCTGTAGATGGTAAAATCCTTGTCCTCAGTAGATAATACCAACATTGGTGTAGATGCTAGCTTCTCCTTTAATGTTTGAAAGCTCTTTCACATCTTTATCTTTAGTTGAATTCATAGTTCTTTTGTGCGAGTCTCATTGGTGATACGACTACTGAAGAGAAGCCCTCGACAAATTTCAGCTAATAGCCTAGTAATCCAAAGAAGCTTCTAATTTTGGTTGCATTTTTATGTTTCGGATAATCTAGAATTGCCTCTACTTTCTTAGTTCCACTGATGTCCTTATTTTGAATTCTGACATTGGGGTGTCTTCTGCTCTGACCTTTAGCTGATTATAGCTTGACCTCAGGTCGAGTTTGGAGAAGACTATAGCTCATTTAAGTTGATCAAAAAGACCGTCTATTATTGGAAGAATATATTTATCTTGATTGTGATCTTATAGAGTTCTCTATAATCTATACACAATCTCATACTTTAATAATGCTTCTTTACAAATAGGACCGGGGCTCCCCAAAGAGATGCATTTGGCCTAATCCATTTTTTTTTGTCTAACAACTATTGGAGTTATTATTTTAGCTCCTTGAGTTCATCTAGAGCCATTCGGTACAGTTTATTGGAGATTAATGCATCACTGGTACCAAATTTATCTCGAACTCTACTTCTTAGTCCGAGAACATTCCAAGAAGCCTTTCTGGAAAAACGTCTAAAAATTTTCGTATTACTTGAATATCTTCCAATTTCAGCTTATCTCCTTCTTGCACTTTGTTCACCATTGCTAGGTAAACTTCTTCTCCCGATATTATGGCTTTCCAATTCTGGGTAACAGAAAAAATGCATTTCTGTTCCTTGGCATCGCCATGGTATCTGATTTCTTCTTGGTTTGGGGATCAGAGTTTGACATTTTTACTCTGGCCATCTACTATCGCACGGCTATTAGCTAATTAGTTCATCCTTAGGATGGCGACGAAATCTACCGAAGTGAGTTGAATTAAGTCGGCACTGAATATATGCGAATTAATACTAATTTTATCTTATCTTGAAATTACCCCAATTATTATCTCAAAACTTAAAACCCATATAGAATATTGAAACTTAACTCAGGTATTGATCTATAGCTTATTGACTTAAATCCGGAAAATTATAACCTAGTCGTTACCTCAAATAATTATTCTTTTACTAAATCTTATTTTCATCAAGATCACGAGCCTATCACGCTCTAAAACAAAGGAGTTCATTGAATGTCATTTTCTTTGAATCATTCTTAGTATCATAAAAGTCAAAACTTATTGTACTATACTTTCCTTGATACCCATCAATATCTCATAACTTACTTTTTTTTTTACGTAAGGTCGTAGTCTACTTGTTATCCTAAAATAATATAAATTCCTTAACCTGATGATATTTTCTCACAAGATATTCCAATGTTCTACATATTTAAAGTTAGCGCTTAATATTCTTAATAACCCAAACATATTGCTCACACAATTAACTATCGACACAAAATCAACTTCTATAGTACAGTACCCAAAACTTATGATATAATCCTTATATCAACTTTTCTCATATTAGTTATCATAAATAACTTATCATCCTCGAGTCAATTTTTTTTCCTTAAATCAGAAGCTTAAGTCAACTTATCTCTGATAGATATATTCTTAAAATAAATACAAATACTAATTGTCCTCATAATAAAATTTCAAAAAAATCGACAAGTAGTTCAAGAAACACGTTGAACGAGATTTTCGAGAAAGTTTTCAAAATTAGAAAGTTTGGACATTGACCCATGGATAGAAAGAATACGTCGAGAGGATTCTAGAACAGTCGACGGAATTAAATTCTGAGTTTCCTATGAAAAGTTAGGAATTCTACGAAACTTTCCTAAAATAGCAAAAAACGCGATTTCGGAGGTCTAAACGAAAGATTTTCTTGTTTTCGGACCACGCCTCACATCAAAGTTGTGAATAATACTTGTTGGGAGTTCCGAAAGGGACTGCATCAGCCTTTTGCCATAACCTGACAAAATTTTCTTCCCAACTGGATTATGAACCTGGCGGCTCTGATACCACTTAAATATCACGCCCCGAGACCGGGGTTAGTTGACACCGGCGTTGTTTTACAGCCACACAATTGGAAACAACAAGCCTCGTAGTACAGTATAAACCAGAAACCAGTTTATTACTCATAATCAATCAAAAGATTGTCTTTACAACGTAGATTCTTAAAATGATAAAAATAATATGCGGAAGATTTTACAACTTACTAAGTCAAAACTAAAATAAATTTCTTGAATCATCTTATTATCAGCCCCAAAACTGGTCTTGCTCATCCTCTTCGATTTTTTTTTTCTGATTTATCTGGGGATAGTAGAGTAAGGGGTGAGTATTTTGGGAAATACTCAGCAAGTGGGGGCCGTTCGAGCACAATATAACAACATGCATAATTTCGAAAATCACATGACTTGCACTTACATAACATCATTCATATCACATGCATAACATTTACCAGCACTGAGATTCATCCACTTTCTATGGTTTACTGATATCAGTCCCTAATTTTTACTCCTCTAAGGGGACGAGGCCGTATAGCGGTTATGTCCCCCACCGCGTAAGCGTACGTCATGGTTGGGATTCCCACCCATATACAGTCGAATCCTCACAGTGCCCAAAACCGTATGACAACCAACACAAGAACGGAGTAGAAGAAGAACGTACTCGACCGTATTTTCAAAAAAACGAAATAAATATGCATAAACGAAAGTTTAATCTTTAAAACAAGCTCACTTACCTTAGACTGGAAGAAAACGTGAAGAACTCTGAAACTATAGAAGAATCATGCAACCAACCCCTCGAAGACGCAGCAGCACATCTACCGGAAAATCAACCGTCTTGAAAAATTCACGGCGCCTTATTTCACCGTTGGATCGAACTCAAAATTTTACAGTACGTTCACAAGTACGTTATATATATTATGAACGGTGAAGATCGGGTTTGAAAGTTGTTTAGGCCTGTTCATACAGAAACACCGTAGGTATGCTGAATTCCCGCTTAAAATCTGAGCAGTTTTCTTTCAAAGGCTATAAACGAAAAACTAACCGTTGGATTTTGCTGAAATTTGGATATGTTATGCAAAACATAGGGAAGCATATTTTGAATGGTGGAGATCGGATTCCGAGCAACTGAACGAGAGAAACTGAATTTCTGAACTTCGAAAGAATTTTGACGACTCGTGCAGAATTTTTGGGATGAATTTCGAAAATTGAAGAGCAAAATTTCGAAATTTGCTTGCTAGAATGAATGGTGAATTTTGAATGAGAGTGTCTTCTTATTTATAGGGGTGAGATGAAAATCTTACCATAATTCGATTGATACTCTTTCCAAAATTTGGAGATGCTTCTTCCATAAATATTGATATGCTTCCTTGTTGAGAAAAGCTGCCTTGTATGTAATATTTCCTTCCAATTTTATTGATGTCCAGCCTTATTTCGAAATTAATACATGATTTGCACTGGAATTTGAATTTCATGTATTTATTGGCTTGGAATCTCCAATACCATGTATTATTTAATATTTTCGAATTTATTATAAATCGAAAATAAAGTATTATACATGTCTATATTTAATTAATTGCATGTCTAAAAATTTGGGTTCTCACATCACCAAAATTAAACTTTTATTGTTTAGCATAACTATATCACTAAATTTTTATTTTAAAAATTACCTATCTACTATTTGGGGTGTTACATTTCCTCTCCCCTTAGAAAATTTCGACCTCGAAATTATTATGCGTGTCACACATATGCTCAAACAAGACACTCAAACAGATAAAGGAATGCAATGTATGAATTTGAAAAATTGATTGTTTTGGGATTAGCTACTTGTCTTACTCGAATAACTCGGGGTTAGATTTTCTCATCTTGTCCTCAAGTTCCCAAGTCGCTTCTTCGACACCATGTCTAAGCCATTGAACTTTCACCAAGCGAATAACTTTGTTTCTCAATCTTCTTTCCTTGTTGTCCAAAATCTTTAAAGGTTTCTCTTCATATTGTAGAGCATCGTTTAACTCTACTTCATCGACTTTCAGCACATGACTTTCATCGGGTTCATACTTTCTAAGGAACGAAACATGAAATACATCATGAATCTTGGATAGTTGTGGTGGCAATTCCAATCGATAAGCCAAGTCACCAATCTTCTCAACAATCTCGTAGGGACCGACATATCGAGGTGATAGTTTCCCATGCATCCCAAATCTCATAGTTCATCGGAAAGGAGATATCTTCAAGAATAATTTATCTCCCACTTGAAATTCTAGTGGCCTTCTTCTTCGATCGGCATATTTCTTTTGTCTATCTTGAGCTGCTATCAATCTTTTCTTTGTCAATTGAACTTTTTCGATCATTTGCTGGATTACGTCCGGACCTGTAAGACTTCGTTCGCCTACTTCTTCCCAAAATAAAGGAGAACGACATTTTCTACCATAAAGGGCCTCAAAAGGTGCCATACCAATGCTGTCATGATAGCTATTGTTATATGCAAACTCCACCAACGGTAAAGCTTCTTGCCATCCCATGTTAAAATCCATCACAATGGTTCTTAACATTTCTTCGAGTGTCTGGATGGTTATTTCAGATTGCCCATCCGGTTGAGGATGGTATGCAGTGCTCATACTCAGTTTTGTTCCCAAAGCATCTTGAAAGCTTTCCCAGAATCTTGAAGCAAATCTCGGGTCTCTGTCTGACACTATCGAAATTGGAATACCGTGATACTTCAAAATCTCTTTGATGTATAAATGTGCCATTTCCTTGAATTTATAACTCCTTCGGAACGGAATAAAATGTGCAGACTTTGTCAATCTATCCACTATTACCCAAATTGCATCACAATTCTTAGGGGATTTCGGCAGGTGAGTTACAAAATCCATAGTGATGTGATCCCATTTCCATTCCGGAATTTCGAGACTCTTGAGTAATCAACCGGGTCTTTTGTGCTCAATTTTAACTTGTTGGCATGCTAGACATTTCAATACAAAATTTGCTATATCTCTCTTCATGCCTTTCCACCAAAAATTTTCCTTCAAGTCTTTATGCATTTTCTTGCCTCCTGGATGTATGCTAAAATGACTAGAATGAGCATCTTTCAAAATTTCTTGTCTCAAGTCCTTATTACTTGGTATAACCCATCGACCATTTAGTCTCAATGAATCATCTGTTGCAATCCCAAATCCAGACTTGTGGCCTTCGGTAGCCAATCTTCTTAACTTCTGAATATTTTTGTCATCTTTCTGAGCATCTCTTATTCGTTGATAAATACTTCGCTCAACTGTGATTGTAGCAACTTTGATTGGTTGGTGCTTTCCACTGAACATAAATCCCAACATACAACAATCCTCAATTAGCTTAGAAACTCCCTTAGTTACTTGCACAACATTCAATGTCTTTCGACTCAAGGCATCTGCAACTTGGTTTCCCTTGCCTGGATTGTAAGATATACTACAATCGTAATCTTTCACTGAGTCCATCCACCTCTTCTGTCTCATATTCAAATCTGGCTGAGTGAAGATATACTTGAGGCTCTTATGATCAGAAAATATATCGAACTTAGCCCCATAAAGATAGTGTCGCCATATTTTCAATGAAAACACTATGGCTGCTAGCTCTAAGTCGTGAACTGGGTATTTTAGCTCATGCGGCTTTAATTGTCGTGAGGCATAGGCGACTACATGTCTATTTTGCATCAAAACACATCCTAAACCTTTGTGTGAGGCATCAGTATACACTGCAAATCCTTCAGTACCTATCTACTATTTGGGGTGTTACATGGACCTTATGGGTCCTATGGAAGTTGAAATTTTCGAAGATAAAAAAATTTTCTTTTGTGTGTGTGGATGAATTTTCACGATTTTCTTGGATAAGTTTTATTAGGGAGACCTTAGTTGTGTATTGTGATAATTCTAGTGGAATTGACATTTCAAAAAATCCAGTACAACACTCTCGAACTAAACACATTGACATTAGACATCACTTCATTCGAGATTTAATAGAAACAAGATTGATTCGGATGGAATTTGTTGATACAAATAACCAATTGGCTGACATATTCACAAAAGCATTAGACTTTGAGAGATTCTTCAACCTTATGAAATCTCTCAGCATGTGTTCTGCCTGATCATCATTAGATGTTGTCTCAGATGTTACAACATCTTGGACAACACCTAACATGCATGTGCATTTTTAGGCATTAGACATTCTGCATTTTCATGCATACTGTGATATGATGTGTTAGAATGATGTTGGATAATCTTCTGTTACACTTACAATTCCTTATTCGATCTTGTATAACACACTTGGAAATGAAAAATACTCTAATTGAGTCACTAAGTAGTGAAGGATAATCATGTACATCATGAGTTTGCCCATGTGAAAGGTGATTTGAGTAGATTGAAAATATTTATAAACATGCTCTGTATCAGAAGAAAAGATTGGAAAAAGCTACCTAAAAGAGTCCAATGAAGACTGTACTTTTAGTGTGGGAGCTACCTCTTCTGAATTTAAATACAGAAATCAAAATAGAAGAAATTGAAAAAAGCTACCTAGAGGAGTCCAAAAGAAGATCGTTCTTCTAGTGTGGGAGCTACCTCTTCTATGATCAAGAGTTTCTAAGTCACCAAGTGTGGAGAAAAATCAAAATTCTTTTTGGAAATTGTGCGTGTTGTCAGAGGATGTTGCCAACATTTGTGACAACATTTCATTTGTGAACATATCTCATATTTGTTTTCATGTTTCTATTTCTGTTACATTCTGTTATTATGCATAAATAGGTCATCCATAAACATAACATTGTGAATATTGTTGGTCAATAGGGTATACGTATTTCAACATAGAAAATTCGATGAAAATCCGGATTTTGCTAGAAATCCAATATTTGTGATTTTTTATGGTTCAGTGGTGTTAAATCGATGTGGGTTTCAATTCTGGAAATTTTTTTTTTGAAATTATTTTTGACGCAATTATCTCAGTAATTTTGGATAGTGATTACGAGCTACAGCTGATCTTGTCTCCTACGAGAACTTAGTTTCTGACTATCGTCTGGCTATGAAGGTAGATGTCCATTCTGGACAAAAAGGGGGAGAAGATGCGACTCAAACTCAATGGACTGTGAATTGAAATGATCAAATGATATCATCTATCTGATACCATTGCTTGATTTCTTTTTTAATATTCTGCTATGTTAATGTTCTGCTTCCCTGATGTGTTTCTGTTTCAATGAACTGTTGATGATTTTTGCAGATGTTGTCTCAGGTGTTTCCAACACAACGAACAACACCCGTACTAACTTTCGTTTATTCAGGGGGAGAAAAATTCACATATTAAGGGGGGGTTAACTGAGAAATTGAGTTTGATTTGATTTTGTCCAGAAAGGCAAAAAGGGGGAGATTGAAGGGAAATATATTTTATTTATTTAATTGATATAATTTCTTATCTTAAATAATTTTCCTAATATTATCTTTCCTTGTTGATTTGATTGTGTATAATATTTAATAAGATTTCGTCTTTCTAGATAAAGTGATAAATATGATAAGCTCTCTTTTAATATGATTTATGATATGATAACTTATTCCTACTAGAATCTTTGTTTCCTTATTGTGCAAGATTCTTTATTGATAAATCCTACGTTTATAAATAATAAGCTTTAAGTCATGAAGTGGGGGTTTTTGACGCAACACAAATTTCAGAGAAAGACTTACAAAGCTGTTGCTGTCTTGATGAGGTGTTTTCTTACGTGAGGAATCTTTCGTGGAGATTTTTAGTGAAGAGATTTTCGTAGGAGAGTTTTTCGTGAAAGTATTTTTCGTGAAGAGTTTTTGTGGAGGTGTTTTACGGCTAGGTGATTTACGTGAGGTGATGTTCGTGGGGATTCTTGGATCAATCATACGCTCACTTTCGCACTCCGTGGAATTTCAGAGAAGTATTTCTTTAAAGGACGTGCCGCATTGAAGATTGCTGATATCAAGTGTTGCCGTAATTTTTGGAGACATTTCAGACAACATGCGTGCAAGTGTTGGCTGAAGATCGGGTTTTGTTGCTCCAAACTTTTGGCATTTAGTTTTTGCTTTTTTGTTTAAGCTTTTATTCTGGTTATTTGTTTTTAGAAAGCTTTTATTTTCCTCAACTTGTTGAAGAAATTGATTTTTGTCTTAATCACTATTGATAGGTTTTTTGTAAACGATTTGTTTTTCTAGTGATTAATTTTTGCCCTGAGCCACCGCACAAGTATTTATACTTGTGCAAATTTAATCTCGTCCATTATACTTGTGCAAATTTAATCTCGTCCATCTATTTATTTAAAGTCAATTTGTGTTTTAAAATATAATATTACGCTGCATGTTGTCCGAGATGTTGTAACATCTGGCACGACACTTAATTTTGATTGAACAAAAATTCACTATTTTATATCCTATTCTGATATTTTTATTATTTTTGGTATCTGTCGAACAAAATAAGTTCTTACAGTTTGATTGTACTGAACTTTGTGGTGAGTTTTGTTTTGTCAAATGCCAAATCTTTGCCACTGATTCTCATGGACGTCAAGTTGACAAAGTAATCTGGAGAACTATCTTTCAAGATTAAGGGTGTGCAGAGAAGAAACACAGAGGCGTCGGGAAATGGTCGGAATGCATAATGTTTATCACCAAATATTACAGCGCCTTTATAATTGCTTGAAGGGCTCAAGCAAATGGCGAATTTCTTGGGCAGATTAAAGTAATTGGATATCAAAGAAGGAAGCGAAACGGGGCTTCTTCCCAAACCTGCCATGCCCACAACTCCATTGGCAAGGCAAGGCCTTCAAGAACCGACCCAACTCCACAAGCAAAAAACAGCCCCTGAATCGAAACGACCCCGTCGTTGGAGGATTGGAGAGTTGCGGCGTTTTGACCAAGCTGGCCGTCTGACGATAGGTGGTTGGTTAGTCGATTGGCAACACTGGTGAAGCACAAATTGCCGCGGCATCCGCCTTTGGCCAGCCTGCACTGGGTTGAGTTGCAGCCGACTGGAGGATGGTAAGATGAGGCATTGAAGCTCTTCCCGCCGCAAAGTAGCCGTGAGTTTCCGCCGCCAAGGTCCACCGTGAGTATGGCGGGTTTCGCATAGATGGTAAGGTTGATTGAAGTGATGTATTGTGCAGTGATAGAGGATGAGGTTTTGGTTAGTGGGAGCACAAGAGAGCGGTAGGAGGGTTGAACTTGAGGGATCTTGGCTACTGAAGAGGAAATTGACAGCATCATGGTGAAAGTTATGCAGAGAAACGAGGTAGATGCCATTTTCGGGTTTGGATATTGTAAAGTAATTAATTGAGGTGGTACATTCCATTTATACTAGTACGAAAGATATTGGGGTAGGAGAGAAAATTAGCAAGTGGACATGTGCAGGCATGGATCTTAGCGTGGCTGGTTAACATAATAACAATAATGGCGGAAAATTTTCAAGTTCCGAGAAGGGACTTCGGTTTGTGGATAACAAATACTGAATTTCCCGTATCGAACTAGAATGACCCATTGTTCACCTACACTCTCGCTGGCATGGTACATTGTCTACAATGTGATGTCTTTAAAAATATAAATTACATTTAAGTTTGTATATTAGTTATATCATTTAAATTGATTTTGGTTACGATTTTGAGTTTAATATTACTTTTATACATTTACTTATTACTACTTTATATCATATTTAACAAAATATAAAGTTATTTTATATTTATTTTACATAATATTACGATTGTCAATTTTTTGAAATATTATCATTGTAATTCTGGTATAATTATAGTAGAAAAAGTAGTAGTTGTTGTTGTTATTATTGTTATTGTTATTATTATGTATCTCATTTAGAATTTCCATATAAATATTTTTTAACATGTTTTAAAAATATTTAAAAAATTTATCAAAATTTATTCATCTAATAAGTGAAAAAATTTGTGACTTTTTGAAAAATATTGATTATTTTAAATTTTGATAGACAAAATAATATATGATTGTTTAGATATTTTTTTTATTTTGTAACGGTTTCATCCAGCGAAGATAAATAAGTTAATTTAACGATAGGAGATTGTTATCATCATTTATGTGTTATATTAAATGATATAAATAATTTTAATATAATATTTTTTTATAATAATTTTTAAACTTTAAATATATTCATTATATTATATCAATAATTTAATAAAATTTCAAATGTTAATATTTATTATTTTTAATAATTAATTACATAAATAATAATATATTGTGAATAACACGAGTAAAATACTAATACTACTAAAATTTTAGTATCCTATAACATTTTGATAAAATAAAAATTCGAGCGCAACATTTATCATATATCCCACTTCAAAAAGTCCTTATAACCTGTGTTTTTATAATTGGATCGGACCAAATTAGAAACCTATCACAGGTCCGGTTTGGACATCGACAAAAAATCATTTTATTTGTCAAACCGGCCGGATGAGTATTAAACTGGTTACAACCGATCGAATCGATCAAATATTTGTTGGACCGAAAGATTCACATTTTTTTAAATTCAATTTAGTTTTATGCATATGATTATTTGGATTTCTAACTTTTAAAAAATATTATTTTAATAATATTAGAGATTATTTGATTTTTTTAACTTGAGAAAAAATATTTTTTTATTTTTATATACATTTAAAATATTTAAAATTTAAATTATTTTATTTATTAAATTATATTATATTATATTATTATTTCATATTATACAATAATGAACCGGTTTGATCGACCAAACCATTATTTTAAAGACAAAAATTTGTGTAACACGGTCACACGGGTCGTATTTTGTGAGACGGGTCTCTTATTTGGGTCGACCATGAAAAAGTATTACTTTTTGACAAAAACTTGTGTGAGACGGTCTCACGGTTGTATTTTGTGAGAAGAATCTCTTAATTGGGTCATCCATGAAAAGTATTACTTTTTATGCTAAGGGTATTATTTTTTATTATGAATATCAATAGAGTTGACACGTCACAGATAAAGATTCGTGAGATCGTATTACAAAAAACCTACTCTATTTTACGATTAACCAATTGGGTTCGATCACGGGTCAAAACAATGCTTATAACTAATTACGCAAATCCTTATTATTCCCCTCCAACTATAATATTAATAAATAATTTTGTTAAGAAATGCACCGCTTTCTTCTCCATCGATCCTAAATCTTTCCAATGGCATCACACATACACTGTTAGTTAAATACATTGCATTATAATACATACATATCGAAGCAGATCTGGTTTTAGGAAAATGGATTCTTTTGATGATGGAGGGTTCGTCGTTGATCCCGCAAACGACTTCGTTGAGGGGATCCAAGATGACATGCAGTACGGTTCCGAAGGTGGCAACGATGCCGAACCACCGCCAATGGGCCCCGAAAATAACATGCACTACTCAACAGATGATTATGGCTATGGCGGTTATGAGAACGGGAAGCCGTACGGCGTGGCGGATGACGATAATGAAGGGATTTTCACATCGCCTGATGGCGGAGGCGGAGGACCTCTGCTTCCGGAACCCAGTCAGATGCGTGAGGAATGCTCCGCTTTTCGAGAGTGGCGTCGGTAATTAATTACCCTTTTCCTGGAATATTCTTATCATCGAATAACATTATTATTGTTCGATCATATGATTGCCCAGATTCCGACGAGTCTACGTGCGTGAGGTGCATGAATCTTCGATGATTGTGAATTGTATTAATTAATGCTTTAAATCAGCTTTTTATTTCGTAGCAAATTCGTGAATTTTCTTCGAGCTGGTTTCATTTAAGCTTGCCAATTCTCTTCCACAGAAACATATTTACGTGTAGCACTCCAAAGACATATTTTTGGGAAACTTACATGTAAATTTTCATATTTGTTCAAAATTTGAGTGAAGTGAGTTTTTCTAGGTGGGGGGATATTTCCAACTCAATCCATATGTGTCACCCATAGCAATTTTGGTTGTTCGCCCAGGGTGGCATGAACCTCTATGCGATTCGAAGCTCAATTCAATGTCTTCCCATTTCAAAAAGTTGCATAAATAATGATCAGGTTATTTCTTACGAAGATTGGTTCGAGCCCTGGATCATTAGATATTTGGAGTGACTGCTCTGAATATTGAATATTTATAACTAACTCGCGTGTCTTGACACCAAACTGGTGATGCACAGGTCAGGATTGTAAGGATCATTTCTCTTCAGGAGATTTTACGCAGCGTTTATCATTACTTCGAAGAAATTAAGTGAGAAGGCATTGCTAACACATTGGTTAAATGTGTTATAATATCAATTTATGCTTTTGGCATCTGAAATTTGGTCTAATCCTTACGATCCTCTTCAGAAAAAGAGTACAAAATACGAACATTTCTATGGCATGAATTTAACATCTCTCTTGTTTTCATGTTAGTCTACGCATGAATCTAACACTTATCTTATTTTCTTTGCAGCCAAAATGCCATTTATCTTGAGGAGAAAGAGAAGAAAGAGAAGGAGATGAGGGATCAGATAATCGCTGAAGCTGAGGAGTACAAGCGGCAATTTTACGAGAAAAGGACTCAGAATTGCGAGACTAACAAGGCCCAGAATAGGGAAAGAGAGAAAGTAAATTCAAATTTCATGTTTGATACATATAGTTTTTAGAAATTTTTGACTTACGAATGAGGAATTCCTTTTTTGCGATTTTTTGGTGCAGCTTTATCTAGCCAACCAAGAGAAGTTTCATAAAGAAGCTGACAAGCAATACTGGAAAGCGATAGCGGAGATCATACCCCGTGAAGTTTCCAAAATCGAGAAGAGGAGAGGCAAAAAAGAAGACGAAAAGAAAGTTTCGGTTGAGGTTATTCAAGGGCCGAAGCCCGGGAAACCTACCGACATGTCGAGAATGCGACAAGTCCTCCAGAAGCTGAAGCAAACTCCTCCATCCCATATGATTCCACCCAAAAAAGACGAAGCCAAAGAATGTAAGGATGCCAAAGACGGGAATCCTGCCACGCCAAATCCATCTAAGGATGGAAAGGATGGGAATTCTGCCACGCCAAATCCATCTAAGGATGGAAAGGACGGGAATTCTGCCACGCCAAACCCTTCTAAGGATGGAAAGGACGCTACACAAACTGCATCCCCTGCTGAAGTGGACAAGCCTGATTTGGACACTAAAGCCGATGCTGCTCCTAAAATAACGACCTCTGATGCATCGTCCGTGAAGACAGAGACCCTTGCTAATGCCTGATGAGTATTGAATCTTATATCTATATATAACAAGATTTTGTGGTTGAGTCTTTATTTCAAGTTATTTGTTGTTACCATTATGAGAAGTAATAATCTGTTTTGACAAATTTTTTGGGGCTGCGAACGGGCATTGTCCTAACTTGTTTTGTGTTCCTGTTTTCTGTAATAAAATGAGTATCACTTGGTCATTCTCCAAGTTCCTTGTCCTCACTGACATGCATGCAATTTTTCCTGCCATTACAAAATTGCTTGGAATTTTGTTTTGGTGCCCTCTCATTAATGTAAGGATGAATGCTTGATAGAAGAAAGCAAGCCAGCAGTTCAGTTACTTGATTATGATAAATCAAATCAGAAAATACAATCCCAACAGTTCAGGCAGGAACAAAATAAATCTAGCTGTAAAATCAAACCAAATCGTATGATTTGCATCAGTTTAAGTTAATCGAAAAAACTTATTTAGTTCAAATTTTTTATAAAAAATAAATCAAATCAATCGTTATTAATATAATAAATTGTGTAATATATTTTGTTAGTTTTGTTTTGATTTTTCTTGGATACAAAAATATTTTATTGATTGTAAGTTTGTATTATATATGTTAATTATTAGTAAACTTTGTAAATAGAATAATTAGATTGATGATTTATTTAATTTATTGCGGAATTTAGTCTAAGTAAACATAACCACAACCAAAAAATTTTACATTTCAAAATTCTATAACCTACTAAATTATAATATCTTTTGTACTAATTCATTGTGAAATTCAAAATAGTGTTGTGGAAGGAAAGCATCAACGTATCTCTTTTGGCTCAAGCCTCGTTGCGTTTATCCTTCTGTGAAGACGCATTCCATTCTGCTGTTTACCTTACCCTAAGTTACATAATCTGACTCCAAATTATTCCCTCCTCAAGGTATCACGCCCCGGATTCTAGATGCGCCAACTCCGATGTCGTTCAATAATAACATAATCGTGAATCAACAAGTTCCGTAGTTCTATTTCAAACTTAACTCAAAATAATCATATCTTTAAAATAAAAATTCCGAAAACGAAATAAAAATATGGAAGCGTTTTATAACTTAAATAAAATGAAAATAGACGTAACTAAAATAAGTTCTCATAATTTAACATATTCTCGAAATAAAATTATCCGGAGGCTGGTTTCTGTTCGTTTTTTGGTGGTTCTCCTATTTCACGGAGCTCTGAGAAACAAGCTGTGGTTTCAAGCACGGAAGCTGAGTAGCTTATTTGGATTCAATCTCTTCTTCCGGAACTTCACATGCATTCAACTCTCTGGTGTTCCAGTTGTATGGTGTGACGATCTTAGCATAATTGCATGAAGTGCTGATCCGGGTTTTCATCCACGCACCAAACACTCGAGTTTGATCTACACTTTGTCAGTGAAAAAGTCATTTCCAAATCTCTTGCCGATCAATATGTTCCCTCTCTTTCGATCAAATAGCAGAAGCTCTCACCAAGCCTGTCTGCTCTCTCGTTCAATCGTCTGAGGGACAAGTCAAATGAAAGTATGGTCCAACACTTAGGTGCAGTCCAGAAAGGCTAGGCCCCCTAAAAAAACTCGGCCCATAGTATCTTCAATACACCAGTCGATATTTGGTTGGATGACACTGTACACAAGATCAAGTGTGAATATAATACAATTTTCCACGTCTTTAGCAATTTATTATAATTTCTTAAATCCAATTATAACAAATATTTCTCTCGATAATCAAAAAGGAAGAAAAAGAATTTGCCCGTTTCGAACTGATCAACCATTTCATGTGCTGGTAGGCTCAGGTTCGGTTTAACTTCAGCAGCTTTTTATGCATTCGCATCTACCGACAGAATTTTGGACCGTGGAACAACCAATTACTCGATCTTATTTTAGTTACCTTCACATTTTGAATTTATAACTATTCCCAGATTATCCTTAAAATCTTTATTTGTGTTGAATTCATCCGTAATCGTAACTTTTCGTAAATCGTAAGAAGACTTTTTATGGTTGAAAAAAGAAAGGAAAAAAATGTCCTTTATGGTTGAAAAATTAAACGAGAGTCCGTGCAAGGGTGTCAATTCGGGTGGTTTAGATCGGGTTGAGCAATGGTACTATTCAAAAATTGCTCAACCCGAACTCAACCCGAAAACTTTCAACCCAAATCTGAACCCGAATCAATCCGATCAACTTGATTTTGAATTTTTTAAATTTTTTTAAAGAAAATTAAATAAAATTCAAAAAATATTTTTAAATTTAAACACATAATAACAAATTATCCCTCATATATATGATTTAAATTTCAAAGTCTAATTGTAGAAAAATAAAATAAATTTACTAAATCAAATAAACAATTGTTTAAAAATAAAAATTATTCAAAATAAATATTAAATTATGAAAAATTTATTATATAAATATACAATAAATATTTTTCAGACATACAATAAATAAAAATGTAGGCAATATTTATTAATTATATTTTTTAAAAAAATTTATAATATTCGGGTCAACTCGGGTAAACCCGAACCTAATCCAACCCGATCATTTTTCGGGTCAGCTATCGTGTCCAATCCAATCTGACCTGAACCCGAAAACTCCAAATCTAAACCTAATTTTTTTCGAGTTGAACCGTGTGTGTGGTTGGTGGGTCGTATTTGATTTTGACACCACTAAGTCGGTGGACATAAAATGTTCACAAATACATGTGTCCAGCAACCTCAAGAATGCTTGGGATAGAATGTGAACCCACGTTTATTGATTCCAGCGACTGTCGGCCGAAAAAGGTCGGAACTTGTGAACATGAAAGGTGCCCCTATAAACATGTATGTTCCCAGCACATGCTCTACCTTGACCCACATGCATGCTTTTTAAATTCTTTAATTCTTGAGCTACCCTCTGATTCGGAATTCACAATACAATATATATATGATTTACGTTATCTTACGCCAAATATTATACATTTAATTTTTTTAAAATTTATTTCTAATGACCATATTAGAAAAGGAAATTTGTTCCTAGATTTGAGAACAATGATATATATTTTCGACGATAATAATAAATGTAATAGCAGTTGTTGTAGCAAAGGCATTGGAAGAGACAGGGGGATTGATTGATGGATAGAGACATGAGATACAAAGTTGACAAAATTTAAGTTACCGTTAACCAATATTGTTTCTTGGGTAGCAATTTGTCGTTATCCGTATTTGTAAAATTAATTAATGTACTAAAAGCACTAGAAATAATAAAAAAAGTCTCACATCAACCAATCAAATAACACAAACTCCAATTGCTACACCGACGATCAAACAGTATTTCCCAACTACGATTAGTGGGGAAATATGAAAACACACAAAAAGAAAGAAAAAAAAGAAAAAGAAAAGAGAGACGACTACTTATTTTCCCACTTACTAAATATTTTACAAACTATGGAATACGCACTCTCTCCTTTGGAGAGGGCTACTACACATATCACGATTAACAAACATGCATACACTTGCAAGCAACTAACAAAACAGAGAGCAACTCTAGGTGTTGTATGTTTTCGAGTCCACACGAGATTTGGATCGAGAACCAGAAGGGA
The DNA here is from genome assembly GCF_025594145.1 of Primulina tabacum. Classification (NCBI taxonomy): domain Eukaryota; kingdom Viridiplantae; phylum Streptophyta; class Magnoliopsida; order Lamiales; family Gesneriaceae; genus Primulina; species Primulina tabacum. The sequence goes on from NC_134551.1 coordinate 50,292,614, forward strand.
TTTCAGGAAAAGAAGTTGAGGCGAGAGGTGTAAGTGGCTTTAGGGGTCCAATTTCTGGGAATCACGTCCCTGGCCGAGAGCGTTTTCGCGGTTGAGAGTGTAGTTAACTTCACGGAGAATGGTCCTTGAAGAGGTCCAGCAATAATGCACCAATTTGCACCCCATATATGTGTCATATCTAACCATTGGTTTGAATTTGCCTGCAATTAAATTATACACGAAATCTTTTCAATTGATTGTACACATTATAATGAAATATGCATTTGTAAAGAAAAAAATACATGACAAGTTCGTCGAAATGAAAGGCTCTTCAGTCAGTGTGGGTGATATTTGATCAATAATCATGAGTTCAAATACTTTACACATGTAACACATAGTTTACCAAATTCAATTTAACATGATTTGCACATTCTACTATTTTAACACAAAGATTGTCATTACATATCGAAAAATAACGATGACATATTCTATCGTCATTTAAAAAAAAAAAAAAACCAAAAGGGTTGTTATTCGTTAATTCTTTGCAAAGCAAAGTTAGATAAGCGGTTGGATCACATAAGAGGCTACTTTTAGATAGTCGTGCAAGTGGGGACTTTTTGCAAGAGACAAAGAAGCCCCCTCCCCCTTTTGACTCCGAAAAACAAAAAAAAAACACTTGTTGTCCCAATATCGCACTTTCACTAAAATAACTTAAAAAGCAAAGCAAAGTCTTTGAACAATTCCTTTTAACTCGAGAATTCGATCCATAGAGGTTACCCTTATAATTCGCTTTCACATTTCAAAAGGGATTTTCCTAGCTATTAGTACAGTACGCGTGAGTGGTGATTTCTTTTTGTTAACTTAAAAAAGAAAAGGGAAAATTAGGCACTCTAAAGTCTGAATAAGTTTACCTCTCTTATGTGCATGGACCCAACATCGCCATCTCCATCCTCAAATTCAACTAAAAGTGAGAGCCAAAAGTTTGTTGATCCTTCATTCACTCGAAATGCAATGTTTTTTCCTGGATACTTGCATGCAGTCCTGCGTAGCTCAAATTCAAATAACGTAGTTTAGTTTTAATCGAAAATCTTAAAGATTACCTTAATTATTTAGGCTAGAGACATGGTTTTTCTCGAAAATCTTAAAGATTACCTTAATTATATAGGCTAGATACATGGTTTTAATCGAAAATCTTAAAGATTACCTTAATTATATAGGCTAGATACATGTAGGGTCAAATTTCAATACATGTTTTGTTTGGTTGGCCAATAATTCTTGGGGTTGATTATTACTTTAATAAGTCACTAAATGACAAAACTAAACAATAAGCCCGTTAAAGACACTGAATCATGAAACGGAAATCGTACCATCACATGATTCCCTACTGTTATTTACCTGCGGTACATGACAGAGATTTCGCCCCGGTTTCGGAGCAGGCCGTGACCACCGGCGACCGCCATGCGGCCGAAGGCGGCGCCGCTGAGATCGAAATGCGTGCGCCCGTTTGAACAGTAACCGCCGGGGCATTCGTCGGTTATAATGACTGTCACCGCCCTCCTCGAGCATATGGAATTGTCCAAGCACTTCACTTTATAGCACGCGCCGCAGCCCTCGCCGCCCTTGAACAGAACGGGGCTCACTGCTCCAACTCTCGCCCTGAACGGCTTCACGTCCACCAGAGATCCGTACCCACACGCCCCGCCGTCGCTGCCGTCCCCTTCAGGGCTACCGTACCAAGTGGCGGTCGCTGGGTACCAATGCAGGTCGGCCACCGCTGCGGCGGTGACCACCAGAATGCAGACAAGAACTAAGTAGAGTATACCCTTCATAATGTGGAAAGTTAATCGTCAAACCACCACCTAGCGGCGGCGCGTGGGAATCGAGGCGAACTGTCTGCCGACGTATTTTTTGTGGAGTTGGTATGTGGAAACTTTGAAACAGGAACTGGGTAACAGGTAACTGCATGTATATGTACAGAACAAACTCTGCTATTTACTTGCGTCGCTCTTTTTTGTTCGCTTTACATATATCAACTATTTTTTTATTTGCTACATTTCATTTCTTTTTTAAATTTAAAATATAAAAAAAATTAAAAACATATAATATATAATATTTTTCATAGATAATAACGTCTTACAAAATTTATTCGTGAAACTATTTCACATGAGTTTTCAGTGTTGCTATATTTATGGTTGCTACTCTTATATTTTATTTCAAAATAAAATATTTAAAAAATATGTAAAATATATACATTGACAAAGGGGTGATTTAGAGTTATTTATATTTCAAATCACAAAAACTCTTCTGAGACAGTCTCACGGATCAATTTTGTGGGTCGAATCTCTTATTTGAGTCATCCATGAAAAAATATTATTTTTTATACTAAGAGTATTACTTTTTATTGTGAATATCGGTAGGATTAACCCGTTTCACAGATAAAGATTTATAAGATCGTCTCACAAGAGATATACTCGTTCGAAATGTGGAACAATATTTTAGATTGGACGCACCATTTTCCATTGAATATAATAAATAATAAACTATCACTAGAGATAACAAAAGATTTGAAGTCGTTGCAATATCTATATAGAATCTATTTAAAACTTGTTCACATCAAGTGGTCTGTTGATTATATGTTATGGACTATCTTACAAAGTTAAAGTGGGACCTGACGACAGTTAAGGCGTTAAATCCGCATGACAAAAATCCACGTGTCTGCTTTTAGGTGTCAATGCCTATTCTATTCTTTCATAAATGAGTGTTAATTTGGTTATATTTTGATATATCAAAATATTTCATTAAACTATTCGATATTCCTGAAGATTGAAAATCTGAAAGTAACATATGATATTTTAGAAATAAATATTTTATATCTTATATTGATATATGATTTTCAAGTACTCGATAATATATAACAAATTTTGATATTATGACACATTTTTTTCGGATGAAAATTAGGTAAAAACCTTGAAAACTGCTATTAATATATGATATTTGAGTATTATATGTTACAGATCTAACAATAATATATGATTTTCGAGTATCCAAACATGTATAACAAATTTTGACATTAATGACATATCTTTTTCATATGAAAATTCAGTATAAAACATTAAAAATCTTATATTTATAATATGATATTTGAATATTAAATATTTCAGATTTAACACTAATATATGATTTTTTAGTAACCAAACATGTTTAACAAATTTTAACATTAATGACACATGGTTTCTTCGAATAAAAGTTGGAACAAACATTAAAAATGTAGTACTAATATATGATATTTCAATATATATACTCTTTCAGATCGGTTACAAATGTATGATATTTGACCACACAAACAAGATTAGAAAATACTGATATTATTATAGTTGTTTCAATTTTATACTCAAAATTTTATTTTTTTACACCAGATCTAAAACAATTTGTTTTGAAATATCATATATATATATATATATGTTTTCAATCTTTTGTAATTCTTTCGTAATGAATTTCACAGGAAAAATAATTTTGGGCCCAAAGAGTACATTTCATAAGAAGTTGATCTAGGCTAAAATTTGTTTATATCCAAAAGCAAACTGTCAAATATAAGATTCCGCTGTCACAAAAATGGAACAATTACATGAATTTCACAACAGTTAATGATATTTAATTTATTGGTATCAATTACAGAAATACAAGAGCTTGAAAGCTTAAGGAATCCATCTCACAAAATGCATATTTATCTTATCCATCCTTCTTGCCTCGTGGATTAGTTCTGGTTGCTAACATAAGGAGACAGAAGGGATAATATGAAATGTAGCGTGCTATCCTATTACTTGATGTAAATGGCATGCATAATGGAATCAGGAGGACCAACAAAACCGAAAGGAACACAAAGCCTATGACTAAAACAACAGTACTCAGCCAGTGAAGATTACGAACCACTAGGAATATTCCGGCCGTGAAAGCCACGGACATCATGGTAAGAGCAATCACCAACAACGGTTGCGCTACGGTGATAGCATCAAGCACTAACTTAAGATCACCTAATTGAGCCCAAATGAGAGATACGGCGACAACTATGGAGCTATACATGGCTATAGTGTCACAGAAAATAAATACGTGAAAGGCTGTTTTCCTTAACATTGCTGCCATGCCAATGTTTGTCTCAGAGATGCTATACCCACCAGGCAAAGTGAAACCGGCTGCAAAAGTTATTGTGGCTACAAGAGTTGATACAAGTAACAGAGTGTTAACTCTGTCCTTGTATTTTTCCGTCCGATAGCTCGAACCCCGTTTGCTTTTACTCTGCCTTCGAGGTGTTCCTGCTGCTTTCAGGGCAGACCATGTCAATCGCTGAAAGACGTTAAGAGTTGATTAAACAACCTCAGTGATACTTGGACCAACAAAGTTCATATAATTATGATGGATAATTACATTGCCGGAGCTTATTTTTCTCTATGTTTTGTAGTACATGTTAGAGTAGATGCCCTGCAAGCAACGGTTGGCTAGGGAATTTATTGACTCAAGTGAAATAAACAATCTTTATTTTAATATAATTTAACTTTTTATGGTCTTGTTATACTTTATCTGTATACCCATGCAAACAGCATAGATAAAGTCCTTGATTATGCTTTAATACAAATGAATCGTAATTCGATGTTGAAACTCATTTGTAAACACTGCATATTCTAAATTCGTTCCTAGTCGATTCAGCTGCCTAAAACAGGGATAAAGGTCGCTTGAGCTCGAGACTAGCATCTGTGATGTTGTGTACTGCGTTTTTTAGTAAGGGCATGGAGATGTCCAAACATGCAGATGGGTAGTCATATGATGATTATACCGAACAACCCTCCCTCGGACTTTCCAAGTGGTTATCATTCATCGAGAGGATAAGTCCGTGGTTATGATTGTACACCATTAGTCCTTACGACCCGGGACAACACTGAGGCTCTATATGCTAGGGCTGTGCTTTGACTCGTTTACCGGCTCCAGGAGAGTCATCAGGTGGCGAGGTTGGGTACAGTTGCGACACATATAGGAGCCAGTGCATTGTAGTCGGGGATTCATCGCTCACCTGCGGGTGTGGATATCCTATGTGATCTGATGTAATAATAGTGCATGGAATCTCTGGCCAGAGTATGAGATGTACGTTAGAGAAGGAGTTCTCCAACCGTACATGCGATGCCACTATTATAGTTATCACATAGTTATCGAATTATTATGCAACCCTCGATGAACCAATGGTTGCAGATTCGATCGGGATATATGAGATGAAGGGACCGTACTGTACGTTGATAATAATCGACTGGTTCTTGCAGGCACTATCAGTGATACCTAGGGGATCATGGGGCGATGCTACTAGACGCTCTTACCATGATCCGATGGGTGCAATCAGAAATGAGTTCTGAAATTCTTGATCAAGGAGTTGATGAAAAGATTGGGGTTAACTAGGGTAAGCCCGAATAAAGGATTATGTCCTGAATCACAAAGAGTTGTGAACCCACGGCTAGCTGTATCCCTGAACCATTGAGGGTCATACAAGCACTGGTTTACTTGTTCCCGTTGAGGTAATAAATTCAATGAGTTAAATTTATAGAAAACGTTGAGATAATAAATTCAATGAGTTGAATTTATAAGAAATAAGTTTGATATGATCAATCGATAAGCTTATAAATAAAGTTTATAAAAGTTTATAGAAATTTTGAGAGCATGACTGTTAAGACAGACAAAGGAGTACACATGCCTTATTTAGACGTTGATGATCTCGGAATTAAAGTGTGCATCATAATAACAAACAAGTTGAAATTGTCACATCGATGATATTGGATCGTCGATCGGGATTATGATGAGATTAATGTAATGGGAGCATGGATCATGGGCTTGTAAGAGTATAAACCCATCATGCAACTTTATTAAAGTTCAAATGGACTTTAATAATTAATTATATTTTAATTGTGTTAAAATATAGCCCATTAATTTTTTATTAAATATTGTATTGAATTATGTAATATGGAGATATTCATGATACCATAATTTAAAAACTTGCACACAAGCAAAATAATAAATATGTATATTTTCGAAATATGCATGAATTTTGGTGTTGCTGATTCGAGAATCATATACATAATGTTTGAAATCCATTAACTTAATTAATGTGATTAATTAAGGAAACTACAATTAATTAAAATAATAAAATATATTATTTTGGTTAATTTATAAATGGCATGACCGAAGGTTTGAGAAATGAGAATTGATTTTCCCAAAAGTTTTCGGTGATTTGGCATGCAAATAAATTTTAGAATCTTTAATTGACTTAATCAATCTAATGAATTAAGTAAATAGAAGACTAGAAATGATAATAAGGATTTAGATTCTTATTTGACAACATACGCATGCATCCGAAAGGCTAGAGAATAATACAAGATACTTTCGGCTCTTCCCAATGCCAAGCGGCTCTCGAAAGTTTGGTTCTTATTCCAAGAAGTTTTCGGCAATACATTGAGTCGTCTTCTTTGTATTCCATCTCTGCGCAAAAGTTCTTCTAAATTTCTAGTGCAATTTAGAAGAGGAACAAATATTCCAGTCGTGGACCGGATTAGAAGATCGAAGAATGTTCGTAGGGATTTACAACAAGAGCTACGTCCGCTAATACCGGTGTAGTTGGAGCCAAGTGAATTATTCACTAAGGTATAATACTAAACTCCTTATGATTGTTAATTTATTAAAATCATGCGAGTGCTCAAACAATATCTTGAATGTCAAGATCTAAAAATTTTTAAAACTTCCGCTGCGTTTGGGCGTGTAAAAAACCCAGATCCGACAGTACACCGAAACTCAATTATCGAATTTCACTTGTACTGGTGTCATAGAAGAAAGTTCTATATGGTTAGTAACATATCATGTTTCCTCTAATTTTAGTTTTCTTTTTACTTTAATCCAAACGGACATTTTCCCATTTTTTAGATTTGTTTTTCCTTCATTCTTTTCTCTTGTTAAGTTTTATCAGGTCCGGGGCAAAACAACTGATTTTTTTTTTTTAACATTTTTAAGAATGGCTGTGACTATCTCCCCTTCTTTTTTGTGCAGACAATTTATTTGCACAGTGATTTTGGAAATATGATAACATAGTTTAAAGCCTTCATTTACAAGCTAAATAAAATCTCTAATTTTTTTTATTCATCAGGAAAGGTAGAAGCATCCATACTTGCTTAAGAAAGAAAGTAGAGGAATTCATAGTGCGTACCTGGCGAAATGGGGGATTATCAAGCATTTCAAAGTCAGCAGTATCAAGAGCTGTCACCCCCTTATCATTGCTCGACGTAATGTCCACTCTCTTGTCCCATGTCAATGCATTTACAATTTCAGGATGCCAGTTTATGGCGGCCAAATGCAGGGGTTTATTTCCATATTTATCGCTCATATTTATAAGTTCATTGAGTTCGGGATTGTGGAGAATGTAGTTGACTACATTAAGTTTCCCATTTTCAGCAGCAAGGTGTAAAATATTTCGACCATTTTTGTCGAGCAGCTCCACCGGATCAGCAGGACAGTAGTTAAGCAAAAGGCATATGGTAGCAAGATGACCTTCAACGGCAGCAAGATGAATAGGGAGCGAGCCACTTTTGTCTCTTCGAGTGGCACACGAAGCATTCCCTTTCAACAGATAAAGAACCACCTCGACATAACCTAATGAAGCAGCATAATGAAGTGGTAACCTCCCTCGACCATCTTGTAGTTTTATGAATCGTGGGCTTGAATTTAATATGACTTCTAACACATCTGTATTTCAGGAAACTATAAATTGAGCATTAAACAATCAAAAGCATATACGCTAGTCGTATGTCTTTGCTTCTAACCAAAGCTATTCATGAAGTGCTCAGCATGTAAGAAAATATTTCCAGTCAAAAGACTTGGAGTTTCTTGAAGTTGATATGATCAATGCTTTTTATAATTTAGAATACCCATGTGTTCCAAAAGCAAAACAAATGCAAGATGTGAAATACCTAGTTTTTTGTTCACAATAGCTGCTTCAATGGGAGACTTCTCCTTGAACTGATCATTTAACCGTTCCTGGTCTGTTGAATATTGAAGAATTGAAGAAACACAGTCTTTCAAACCAGCTTCAGCCGCCAAGTACAACCCATATATTCCTTGTTTGTTGCGGTAATATAATAGCTCAGGATCTTCTTTGATCAAATATTGAACAATAGATTCTCGACCATTGATTAACGCTTCGTGGAGGGCTGTGTTTCCTCTTTCATTCTTTGCCCTCAAGAAATTATTCTTATCTGCCTCATCTTTAGTCTCTCCCTGAGACTCGGGTACATATGAACCCAATAAATCATGATGAATTAGCACCAAGGTTTCCACCATTGATTCATTTCCAGCTTTTGCAGCAAGATGCAATACGGTGTCTCCATTGAAATTCTTTTGGAGTATGATGGAGTGATATTTGGTTGCTATATAATTTACCATGCCGTGATTTCCATGTACAGCTGCTACATGAAAGAACGTATTCCCAATAGGGGTTACCCTGCTCAAAATTTCACTGGAGGATACATGGTTAGTCGCTGAAACACGATCGAGGATGCTGCTGAAATCGTTTTGCTTGCCGTTTTTGGCAGCCAGATACAAGTCATAGTCCTCGAATATGTCTGTGCTTTCCGATCCCATTGTTCCTTGATTGTCACTCTCTCTGCCATTTTTGGCATCCAGCTGTCGCAAGTCATAGTACTCGAAATCATCTCCTCTCTCTAGCTCCATGTGCAAATCAAGCTTGCCCATATGCTGCAAATGAGGAGAAAAACCGTAGATCGGAAAATGGAAACTGGGAATTGTGCGAAAAGAGGAATGGGTTCTTCATGTTGACTCTGGAGTAATCACACCCATTCTCTACGTCCACAGTCAACGATGAAAAGGATTTTTTTATCTTATTTTATTTTTTTTGAGATTGGAACCAGTTCATTAATCAAAAAATGCATTGATTTTGATGACTCGAGCTGTAAAAACATATGCATCCACGTTGATTTTGATGACTCGAGCTGTAAAACATATGAATCCACATTGGACCTACTCTTTCCACTTTTTTTAAGAAAAAAAACCACATTGAATAATCTTTGAAATACGATTATAAAAAATATATATTTTATCTTAAAATATTTTTTAATCAAAATTTTATAGTTGCCAAAAAAAAAAATTTGCTTAATTGTTAGTTCTTGATAAGTATTGTGATACTAAAATTTAGCTAAGGGTACTCAGCTATTGGTCATCTAGAGCACCTGCGGCTCCAAGCATGGTTGGTGGACAGGGTTGTGCAGCTACAATGTGTAATCTTCATCTACATCTGAGGCAGCACCTCACAATGGCAATGGGGTGGTGCTACATTGCTTAATTGTTAGTTCTTATCACAATATCAAGAATAAGCCATTGAACAGAGAAGAAAAGCAACTTCCATTAATCTCCAGAAATTGTACAAAATGAAGAATGAAAAACTTGTTACATGAAGTGAATGATGCTGAACTATATATACATACATGTGTGGTAATGAGCTAAGCGTGTGTTTCTAATGTGTGTCTAATGTATGGTAATTGTTACCCCTTAATTTATCTATCGTCTTGTTTACCACCACATCATATGAACCTAGTCAATGGACATTGATCGTATAGTCATGAAAACCTGGAAGGTTGGAACAAAACTGATAGTAAAGTGGGATTCATGAACAAATTATGTAAAGTATATACATTTATCATGGTTGTCAAGAGCTTCCATTGGTTCATGCGGATTGAACGGAGAAGGGATCATATATGGTTAAAAAAGTTACGATATAGCCTGCTTTAATGCGATCAAGAAATGCATGGGTTAAGATTCATCCAGTTAACCGGGGAATACTAGACATAAGTGAATATTTTTACCTTTTGGTCAAATGTTTTCCTCGATTTTTTGTAGACTATTGTTTTATGGTCATGTATGATTTGTAGTCTGTTGCGACCAAGATATTGCAGCAACGTGTTCTTGATTCAAAGATTGAGGTGAAGTAATTTCTCCTGGTTTGTTGTGATTTTTTGTGAATGGGCTTGGCTGCTTGACTGTTAAGTGCATAAAGAGTAGGAATTCCACTTTGAATTCAATTTTATTTCTTTTCCTTCTTTTTTATATAAAAAAACTTCTGTTCTTTCTCCATCAGCAGTATGGTAATGGTTTTTATTGGATGTTTAAGTTAATGAAATGCAAAATTGCCCAAATATTCTGAGTTGCTTGAGCATTGGAACTGAATATGAAGACTAAAGTTGTATAATATTGCTTGCTTCTCATTCATTTAGTTTTCGCCTATGACATTAATTTGGATTAGAAGGCATTACTTGCGTAAAAAAAAAATCCTTCAATTTCTTAAGACTATTTCAATCCCAGTCAGTGTATGCAGTTTTACCAATACTCTGTTGTATTGTATGCTTGGTCTACATCTTTTATTTCAATTCGGAAGATCTGCTCTTTGAGTAACAAATTTATGTTCATTTGATTAGCGTCTCTCGATTTCCAGATTAAGTACCTGAGCTACAGGAAAAGGGATTCTTTGGATTAAGCATCTGATTCGATGATTTGATCACTATCAAGCACTTTTTTGTATTGCATATTAGTATCAGCATATACAACTTCGATATTCTACCTTGTTTCTTCCTTTCCAGCACAGGCTTTCTTGATCCTCATAATTCAAATTTTGGAGCTCAGTGTTGTTCTGCTGCTTCTCAGATATCCAGGGAAGCCTCAGTGTGAACTTTTAGATTTCTTTAACGCTGACAAGACTTCTCGGCAAAGTAGTTGGTTGCTAGCATCGATGCTTGGCTTTGGATTTCTTTTCTCATTGGTTTTCTTTACCTCAATAATTGCAGCAGAACTGGTGATGCCCAAGGTGAGCTTGTGAATATTGCGTTTCTAGATTTAAAAAATTGAAGTAATTTTTTCCAACAGTAAACTAAAAGAAGAAGTCAATTGAGATACGACTTTCCTATCTTGTATAATCACAGGTCAAAAAATTCTTGTTTGTGATTTTTATGTATCTCTTTCTGCCTGTAATATGCAGAAGCCTGAATTGAGATCATCCATATAGCATTGCAGCTTTCGTTTTTTAACCACTGAGAGTTTGAATTTGTTGTAGGGAAAGGACATAAGTTAAAAGGAGTCGTTTTATTGAGCAAAAGGTGCTGTATGATTTATAAATCTATTATTATATATAAATATGTCAATTCAATTGTGAATTTACTTTGTCACCCCTAATAATTATAAATTAATGTCATTTAATACCCGTTATCATGTCGCTTCGAAAAATCGTGGGGTCCACATGCCACATACACATTACATTAATATATCTATTCAGCCACATTCATTTTAACATTCACACTCATTATTTGTAGGTCCCGCTATCCACTCATTCATCTTACTCTTATTTTATATTAAATAAATTTAATTTCAAATTTTTTAAGAAATTTAAATTATTATTATTTTATATAATAATAATTTGTTTTTATATATTCAGTACGTAAAATAATTTAATTTTATGAGTGTCATTTAATTAAAATTAAAAATTTATTATAAACCTAAAATAAAACGGTACAACATATAATAATAAATAACACTTGCATAAAAATATTAGAAAATAAATTAAACTTAAGAGAATATGTAAAATACTAATTGATCGGAGAGTTACATTAACGAAAATGAAAATTACAATGAATGAAAATTATAACAAATGAAAATTACAATAATCGAAAATTACAATAACTGCAAATTAAATATTCCATCTCCCCCTAATCTCTTGACATAGACGTTCGTGGATGATAAGTTGCTCATATGTCATTTGCGAAGTATCCTTCGAAAGGATTGCATATTCCTTTAGTTGAACTTTGGCCATAGCAGCTTTTGCTTTCATCTCCTCTACTTCAAATTGTTTTTGTTGCATTTCAACTTCACTTCTTTCATGTTTGTATATTCAGTAAACTTTGCAAACATATTGTCCAAGTTTGTTGTCATAAACTCCATGTCTGATCTCGTTTTACCTTTTCCCTTTCTTTTTGCTGCCTTCTGACCCATTGGACGATTTTCTTCTTCAATTAGGTCTACATGTAGACTCGCATCTTGGTTGGATGAGGTGTTGCTTGCTCCCGACTCTGAGGTCCTTGCCTTCTTCGTGCTAACATGGTGATCAACGGACTGTGGAGTAAACATTGGACGGTCTTTTACGATCCTCCACACATGCTCAAGATTAAATGCGATGCCGTTATTTTCCGCACGATATTTTTCATACGCAAGTCGTACTATATCCTCATCACTGTGGCCGCTACGATATGCACTATAAATACTATTGTAATTTGCATTGAAGCGATATACTTTTTTTTGGATGGTATTGTGCCAGTGCGATCGTATGACACTTGCACTTCTATTGGGTGTACCTGCGGGACGATTGTCATTGTAGTAGCTTGCAACACGTCCCCAGAAAGCTTCCGCCTTTTGATCATTGCCGATGATTGGGTCATCGCTGATAGTGACAAACGATCTCGCTAAGACCTCGTCTTCAACCTTTCTCCAGGTTGACCGTTTTTTTCTACCCTCAGCGCTTGAATCCACATTCTCCAAATTTACGACTTCAATTGGGGATTCACGGTCGGACAATTGAGTCTCTGGGATGAAAGTCGGAGTGACCGGTTCATTTTCCGTCGGAGAAATAAATGGCATACTGGTTGCATGTGGATTAGATGGATAGTTTGGTGGATATGGATTATATGGATAATTTGGTGGATATGAATTGTAAGGATAATTTGGTGGATATGGATTATGTGGATAATTTGGTGGGTATGGAAAATATGAATATTTTGGTGGAATTTTCGAATTTTGGGAAGAAGTATTTTCTTCCGGATTTTTTGGATAACTCACGAAATTTCTAAAAAACCCTCGGTAATTTTCATCCATTTCGGAACAAAGTAGGATTTAAGAAATTTTTGAAAAAAAAGATTTTGAGATGATGAAAATAGAAGAGAGAAGATTTTTGGAGTGAAGAATAATATGTTTTGATGTTTGAAATAATTTGTGTAGTGTGTGAATATTTATAGATGAATATATTATTTTTTTTAATAAACTAGCCGTTAACTAGCCGTTAAAACAATTTTTTAATTTTAAAAACAAAAACAACCGTTAGTTTTTTATTTAACATTATTTTTTAATTTATTTTAATTTCCGTTTTTTTTTTAAAACATACAAATTTGAAATTTAAATTAATATATTAAATAACATTAAATAAAAAAAATTCATCACGTGCGTGGGGCCCACGTTCAGCGACGGGTTTTGAAAATCCGTCGCAAATAGCGACGGTTTGGTACCGTCGCTAGTTTCGAATTTTTTTTTTAAAAAAAACTGACACAGGGTATGAACGCCTAACGCCCACTCACATTGGAGAGTATAACACCCATTTAACACCCAATGTGGATGCTGTTAGAAGTCCATGAGATAGGCCACCATGATATCTGCAGTAAAGGTGCAACGTACATTTGGTCATTCAATGCTTGTGTCGGTTTTTTATTATTTTCTGTTACTCACGAGAACAATGTGATGATTCTCGGGATTATTCCATCCTACCCCTGCAGGCACTGTCTGCAGGGGTACATCCAAGGGACGGAATTTTTTCATGGCCCAATTTTTTTTTTTTATTTTTTTTTTTACCATGAAATGGAATCCCAACCATTCATATGGGGTGCGGGCACTGCTGCCCCCACACCCAGGATCGAACGAACCGATTCTCGGTCATTCTCGGTCATTGTTACGAGCAGATCCTTAGCATATTGGGTTATGAATATGTCACCAATAAATGCAGTGGCACTTATTTGGTAAACACAATTTTCCATCTTAAATAGCCCTCCTTGCAACCTGCCCTTCGTGTTTAAATGTTTTGTTTTCTTGTGATAGATAATCTGCAAAAGGGCTGCGTTTTCTGCATGAAGAGTGTCGAAGTTCTCCTCTCATTCATCGGGATGTGAGGCCAAGTAATATATTGCTCAACCAGGATTTTGTTCCCTTGGTAAATCTTTGTGGCTCTTGCCTTCTTTTACGAGTTTTCATGCCGGCACTTGGTAGAATAGTGGAACCACGTTGCTCAATAGTTGAACCATTCGAAAAAGGTCTCTAATGAAAGAAAATACGAGTTCAAAATCTTTAAGTATCTTCTTTAGATGTTCTCTTAAGGCACCTCTTGGTTTATGGAATGAGATGATAAGGATCTATGATATATGGATAATAAATTGAGATGAATAACATATTTTCTAATGTTATGTTGGCGGACATTGCTCAATAGGTGCCTTTCAAGAATTGTTTGTTTTTCCCGTAGGATTACATTTTTTATCTCGGTATATAGTGTATTTGTGAGCCAGGGTCATTGATCACGCTTTGTAATGCGCGGTCGGCGTACCTCTGCAATTTCCGCATATGTTGCAAAGTATGTGTTTAATTAATTTTGTTCATCTATGGGTGTCGACTTCGATTATATGGTGTTATCAGTGATTGTAATGATTGCAGCAGCTGTGTGATGTTGTTGGGTCTGGTGATGCACATGACGATCGGGCCGTCTCTATCTCCGTTGGTGAGTTAACTTGTTTATTTTTACTCTTACCATCTTTTTTAGAGTTCAGTTTTTCCGGTTATGCTTTTGTGAGAAGTATTCTAATTATTAGTTGTATCGAAAAAGAATTTGTTTTTTTTTTTTTGGATTAAACAGTAAGTTTGTTTTAAAAAATTGAAAATTAAAATTCTTTTTTTTTGCAAAAATTTACATTGTGGATCAGTTGAGCTTTCAAAAAAACTCGGTGCTTTTAAAGAAAAGTATAATTAATGTCATATATATGATTAGCTATATACTAAGGCATAGTTTGGTACATGAGATAAGGGAGGGATTGATAAATAATCCTCCTTATCTCATGTTTGGTACCTTTAAAAAGCCTATGATATTATCATGGGCCCTTGATAAATAGTTTTTTAAAAGGATAAAATGTCACTTCTATTAGGTGTGATAATTTTAATTTAATGATAAAATACACTACAAATGACTTAATTGCCCTCAATTTATAAATGATTTTTATAAATCTATGCTAGTAGGTAGAATTAAAATCAAATAAATATTTTTATATATTATATAATATGATAATTATATAAATGAATTCAAGATAATTATATAAATAATTTTTATAAATATCAATAAAATTATTAGTATCACTCTATTAACCTTAAAAATTGATATTTGACTTGACTCACAAAATCAAAGGCTCAATTATCATATTATATAATATATAAAATTAGGTAAAAATAAATAAATTATGCAAGCACTATCGGCGCATGAACAGATAAAAAATATGAACTTATGCAACAACTTTGAAATTATAAAATTTATTATGATAAGGTTAATTTTGTCATTACAATCTAATATATAAATTTAATCACTCTTATTAAAATCATACCAAACATTAATTATAATATCCTACATCTTATTTATCCTTAACTTGACTTTATATTATATATCACATGTTTATCTTATCATGTGTACCAAACTATACTAATAGTATAAATTGTGTCTTAATTTTTAATCAATTAAATATTAGACGTAGTACTTTGAACACTAAACTTTTGAGGGACAAAAATGTCTAGAATCAAATTGTTGATATTAACATTAACTTGCTAACTACTTCTAATTGTACCGATTCAGAAATGATGAAATATAAATTTTTTAAAAAAATTTTAAAAGTTATTAGGGAACAAAACTATTACTTTTGAAAATTATATATACATACTCAGATACTTGCATAAGACTTACATTCATAACAACTAAATTTAAAATTATATATTCATTATTCGAAACATATGTCTATCTTACAGTTTCCACCATAGTATATTAAATTTGAAGAATCGGTTCTAATTAGTCTAATTTTATATATGTAAAGGAAAAAATTTAAATAAATATTAAAATAAAACAACCAACAAATTAAAAAATCGTTTTATCAATACATTTTGGTTACGTTATTACTATTTTAGTTTCACAATGTATCATGGGAGCGAGAGAAAATATGAATGTCTTCGAGCACATAAATTGTGGTTATAAGCTATACGCCACATTCAAAATAAAAAAAATTTGTATTGGTTAAATTTTTTTAGCTCATATTAATGTTCCTTATCATAAGAGAAAATTTTGAATGCTCATATTATTTAACTTATGAATGAGATCTGATGACAATTGCACATATATGAAACCTTTGAAAAATAGTATGTTTAATTTTAAAGTTAACGGATTTGTCATATAAATGCTTATAATAATATAATATATTATTTTTTAAGTAAAATAAAATAATAAATTACGTGTATATTTTTTAAATTATTTATATCATCATCATTGTAGTTATGTTTTAATTCAATATAAGCATAATATTATGATTATCTGCATACTTTAAAGCTCGTGCCGACTTAGATCAATATTTAAACTTAGCAGTGACGTGATGATTATTTCTCATCATGTGTTGTTTACTGCATATATAACGGTATGAAGGGTATGTAATACATATTGATATTAATATTTGGAACCGTCTATTATTGAGCATCTTTCATATATAGTATTTGAAAGGGCAATTATTTTAAGTAAACTTCATTCATTGTTTGGTTTTGCATCCAGCCGTCCCACTATTTTTTTTTACCGTTTTGAATATGTACCATTCTTTTGCATAAATAACATTTTTATATACGATGTGAAAAGAAATTAATTTGAAGTAGATATTATGCATATTTTATTTAAATCAGTATCAAATATAGGTTTTAAAATAAGCGTTAATAAAATTGAAATGTAAAGAAAAAAATGAGCCACGTGAATGTAGGCAAGTAATCGAGACTCATTTATAATCATGCAGAGGTCAAACTTTGTTTTAAGAAAACATCATGGCTTAAAATGAGCTTAAGATATATAGAGCATAAATATTAATAGCTATTTATTTTATTAAAACCGAAATATGTTTTTGCAAAAAAATGTAATATTCTTATTTTAATTCGTAATTATATTAAAATAAATTTACTTGATTCCTTTATATTTTTTTGCTAAATTTATAAATCAAAAATCGAAGTTATTATTCTTATTTTTATCTAATACTTGGATCTTGAGATAAAAGCGAACATTTGAACAATCATATATAGATTTTAACAGAAGAGGTAAAAGATTAACAAATAAAGCATCAGACAAGTAGGCAAGTAATAAAACTGATTCTAGCTGAACTCTTGAATATATGATTTTGACGCATTATAATCGAGTTGAACTGAAGCTTTATTTAAATAATAGATTCATGATTTACGAGCTTATTCAGATTGTATTGAGTCTAAAATAGCTTAACAAAAATAAAGCTAAAATTTAAATAGCTATTAAAATTTGAATTAAATGTACGGAAAATAGTATTCTTAGTTAAATGCATAATTTTAGTGGAATAAATAAATTTTGCAAATTAATTTATAATTGTTATAAATAAAAGTTTAAAATATAAAAATAAGATATATATATATATATATATAAATATATATATATATAATCTAATAGATGATTAATTAGACTACAAATGAACCATTGAAGGATAAAATATAAGTATTAAAAAAGAGAATATAAATTAATAAATAAAGACACATACAAGTAGGCAAGTAATCGAGGTGAGCTGAGCCGAAATGGATTATCGAATATATGAGTTGGATGTATTTATAATCAAGATGAGTTCATTTTTTGTTTAAAGAATATATTCATGTCTCACGAGTTTGTTATAGTTGTTGTCAAGCCTAACTGAGATTAAGAAATATAAATCATAATATATATAATCATAATATAAATGGTCATCTAATATTTAAAAATTGTAATATACCAGATGATTAATAGTGTTCAAATAGTTACTAAATTGCCAAAACCTTTACTGCCAGGCTTCTGACCCAATTTTTCAATAATTAAAATACGAACTAATGTCATTGTTGTTTATTGTAACAATAATTATGATTTCAAATTGTGAATTTACATCTATGTCCTTATCTTCATTAAATAATATTTATAAATACATGTAACTTTATTTGTTTTTTTCCATCTGTTATTTAATGGAATCTAAAGTAATTTGAAGAAAAAAAATTTAGATTCCATTTATTATGATAAAATTTGCACTCCATTTTTTCAATAACCTTATATTTTTAATGAAGTTTAAAATGATGACAATAATAATTTTTTTCCCTAACTATTAATGATTTCTAAAATATATTGAAGTAAAATGATATGTATTTACCTTTTTAGCGCTAAAAATTTAGCTACCATTTTTTTAGAATGAAATGTAAATTTATCTTCCATTATTTTTAAATAAATTTGCATTCATTTTTATTTTAAAATATTTGTACTTCTTTAATAAAATTTAAAATAATATTAATAATAAATACATATTTTTTTGTTCTCCCATCTATTAGTGAATTCTAAAATAAATTGAATAAAAAAAATCCGTTCACTACTTATTGGAATGAAATTCACACACTATGTTTTTTTAAATAACTATATATTTAATGAAATTTATAATGAATAGAAGAATAATGAAATTTACATTCTATTTTTCAAAAAATAAATATATTCTTATTTTAGCATGTCCATTTGTTTGATTTCAATATTACAAATAATAAGAATACAATTTTTTCCCTAGAAATATAATACAATTTTAATGAGCCATTACTATATTAAAAAATATTTTTACCTCGACTCGATTATAAACACATCAAACTCACAGATTCAATAATTTGGCTCGCCTAAGCTCGATTGCGTGGCTACTTGTATGTAACTTTATTTATCTATTTCTTCCGCTTCTTTTAAAATAAATAATTTATCACTAAAATGTCTGTTAGTAAGCTCATGGGTCAACTATTAGAAAATTATTTTTTTTATAATTTTGATATTTGCTTTGTATATTTCACGCTTTTACTTCTAACAAATTTAAAAATATATATTAAATTTATTTATTAGAATAAAACTACGAATTAAATAAAATTATAATATTTTTATTCTAAATATATAATACAATTTTTAATGACTATTTAAATTATTATTTATATTTCTTAATCTCATTTAGGCTTGACAACAACTCAAAGAAAATCGTGATCCATGAATATATTTTTTAAACAAAAAATGATTTAATCTTGATTATAAATACATTTAACTCAAATACTCATAGTTCGGTTCAGTTAGCTCATCTCGATTACTTATCTACTTGTATGTACCTTTATTTATACATTTTTATATTCTTTTTTTAAACTTATATTTTATCGTTCAATGGTTCGTTTGTAGGCTATTTAATCATCTGTTATATTTTATATATATTTTTTATTTATATATTTTACACTTTTATTTATAACAATTATATAATAATTTGTAACATTTAAATATTATACTAAAATTATGAATTTAACTAAGAATACTATTTTCGCTACATTTTAATTCAAATTTTAATGGCTATTAAATGTATGATTTATATTTGTTACGCTAATTTAGTCCCGATAAAATCTTAACAATCTCGAAAGTCATGAATATTTTCTTAAATAAATCATCAGATCAACTACATTATAAACGAATCAAAATCATAAATTCAATAATTCAGCTAGAATCAGTTTGATTACTTGCCTACTCGTCTGATGCTTTATTTGTTAATCTTTTACTTCTTCTTTTAAATTCTATATATGATTTTTCACATGTTCGTTGTTATCTCAAGATCCAAGTATTAGATAAAAATAATAATAAATACACCGATATTTCATTTATATATTTGGCATAAAAATATAACATAATTAATTAAATTTATTTTAATAAATTTACAAATTAAAATAGGAAAATTATATTTCTTTTCAAAAATATGATTCTGTTTTAATAAAATAAATATCTATTTAAATTTATGATTTATATTTATTAAGCTCATTTTGAGCCATGATATATTCTTAAAACAAAGTTTGACTTCAGCACGCTTATAAATGAATCAAAATCAAACATTATAAACCTCGTTTCCGCTCATCTCGAGTACTTGCCTACATTAACGTCGCTTCATTTTTTTCCCCTTTCATTTTTTTAACTCTTCTTTTAAAACCTATATTTGATACTAATTAAACCCATTCGATTCATTGCAAACATCCAATTTATTCTCACATGGTCAAACCCAACAGCTCCAAACACAAACAAGAAACTCATATGGCTACACCCAACGTTGTCATGATTAAAGATCTTAAGGAAAATCAATCTGATGTCGTCATCGAAGCTCTCGTTCTTCGACCAGGCTATGAAACCGAAACAAATAAAGGTTCCATAAGAATCAGAAAGTCGATACTCATTGACAAGCTGGTATGTAATTTAAATATTATTCCGACCACGCATCGTAATATCGTCACCTATATCAAAATAGGAACATCTTCACAATTTTTTTTCATCTTCGCTTAACTGATATCAACATCATCTTAATATATATTTTTGGTAACCATACTTTATCCTTTATTTGTGTTATCATTTGCTTTCTGTTTATTTGTAGGGAAATATGATTTACGCTATTATGTTCTCGAATGTGATCTCCCAATTTAAGACCTTGTTGCACACCAATAAAACCTACTTGATTTGTAATCCACTGGTGAAGAAAATACACTTCAACTGTGTTAATGTCAACCCGAGCATCGAACTTACTATCCAAACAAGGTCTGTGATTATTGAATTTCAAGCTATTCGACCAACGCTGCCAATGGGTATCAACTTCAAGAGATTTAATGAAATCACTCCTAAGCTTAATGCAAATGAAGACCAACGTAAGTGTGAGAACCTGAAATTCCAGAAGTAGCAGTAGCAGCAGCTAGCAAATTTCAGCAGAAGCTAAAAATTCCAGCAGAAGCTAATATTTCAGAAGCTGGTATTTTTCCAGCAGATTGAAATCCAGCAGCAGACAACAGATAAAATCCAGCAGCAGCAGCACGAAATCCCAGCAGACAGTTACTAATTCAGACCATAGCTTGTAACTGAAGCATTTAACACGAAATAAAGATTGTTAATGTCAAATTATGGCCTTAATTGGGAGGCTAACAGTCAGAATTTCACCTATAAATATCACCCTCAAACCTCTGAATTGGTTTACCAAAAATCTGGAGTTATCACTTAAAATTAGAGCTAAGAGAGTACATTTTCGAAGCTGTAAAATCCAGTAGCAAGGCAAGCAGATTTCCAGACTTCAACCGAAATTCTTTAAGCAAATTACAGTAAGTGGACTTATGTATAAATATCTTGAAACCCGTTTGATACTTCTGTTTCTAAGTTCAGTTTCTGTATGTTTGATTTCTGATATATGATTTTGAAGCACTGAAACTCCCTAGTGAACTAATGGTAGGAATATATATTCTGAACATTTCTGAATTCTGATTCTGATTCTGATTCTGGCCTCACCCCTTAGAGGAGAGAACATATAGGGGACTGATATCAGTTTAGCCATGAAATTCACTAACATGCTCAGTGCTTACTAATTCTGATTTCTGTTCTGAAACCTGTGATATCTGAATTCTGATTTCTGTTCTGAAAAGATGAGTTTCTGTATATTATTGTATTACTGTTTTTGTTGAAAATGGTTTCGAAAACTGGGAGTTATTCCCGCCTCTGCTTACTGAGTGACAACCATATCACTCACCCACTAAACCCATCTCAGATAAGAACGAGGAAGAAATATTAGAGGAGAAAGAGCAAATCCAGTTCTGGGGCTGGTGAAGAAGATTATTGTTTTCAGTTTATGTTATGTTATGTTAATTTCGCTGTATCTGTTAAGGCAATGTTGTGTCTGGTTTTACATTTCCGCTGTAAAACATCAATATTCGAGTTGTAACAGACAATTGATTTATTTCGTATTATGAATAAAAGACTGGTTTCTGAATTCTATACTCTGAGGCTTGTTGTTGTCGAATGTAAATTTGAGAACAACGCCAGTGTCAACCAACCCCCGTCCCGGGGCGTGACATTGAAGTGGTATCAGAGTGAAACCGGGTTTCATAATCTGGGGAGGAGGAACTAGAAATAATAAGTTCTTATAGACTTCTGAAAATAAGTTCTGAAAGTTAGTGATAATAAGCTACTGTAATAGACTACTGAAAATAAGCTACTGAAATAGACCACTGAAATGATAGACTGAATACGTACAGTAGGAAAATCAATAGGGAAACAAATCAGTAAACCAGTAGATCTGAAGCCAGAACCAGTAGATGGAAACCAGAACCAGTAGATGGAAATCAGTAGACCCAAAACCAGTAGCCCGAAATCATAACCAGTAGACGAAATAAGTAGGTCTGAATGCAGAAGACTGAGTCAGTAGACTCGGAATGCAGCAGACTGGTTCTGAGAGTGCTGGAAAAGCAGCAGATTGATTGCAGTAGCTGCAGAATTTCAGTCGACAGTGCACTCCAGCAAACGAATGCAGTAGACTTTGTTAATGGCATGGAAGTTGAGGTGTTTTTCGCGCAAACTTCAAACGGTCATAACTTTTGATCCAGAAGGAATTTTTACTATTAAGAGTAGGCGTTGGAAAGCTCTCGACGAGGAGAACCTAACCTAGAATGGTGATATCAATCATTTCCGTAAAAGTCGACGAACCCCAAAATCCTTCTTTAAGATAGTGATATCATCATTTCCGTAAAAATTTCCAAAATTTTGAAACTCTGAGGAATTTTCATTTTCAAACGGCTTAGTATTTTTGCACCTAAACTTGGTACCATTCATGTTCTTGATGTGAAGGATTTTTAGTAAATTTTTCACGTCATTCTGAGACCGAAAAATTTTTGAGCCATTTTCTTCTACTAAATGTTATAGGCATACTGATTCTATTCATTCCAGTAATTATTGTCTATAGTTCGACTTGTATTCTTGATATCGTTTTTGAACTCTTCGCTCTCATGTTTTGGATGTAGGATATGTCGGACCAAAGTAGCTACATTAAGAGCTTAGAGAGGAAGCTAGAAAAACTCAAAGAGAATAACTACTTCCTAGAGTTGGGCAAAGATGAGTTAGAGTGTCGAACAGAACATTTGAGGTGTGATGTTCAACGTTATGCTCACTATCTGCATGAGGCAGAAGAGAGGAGTAGGAAGGCTCAAGAAGAGTTTGAAACCTCCCAAAAGACTGTGGCAGAATTCATCGAGTTACGTGATACACTAGTTGAGAAGATCCAAATACTCAAGGATCAGAATCACCAACTCGTGCACCAGCATAATCAGTATAGTGAACAGACTGATGCACATATTCGTGAGTTGCAGAGTACTGTTGAAGTTTTTAGTGACCAGAATGCAATTCTGCATGGTCATATTGAACACCTACAAGCAGTAATAGCCAACCTAGACGAACCCTAGGAGGATCCCGAAGAAGAAGAAGAAATCGAGGAGGATCCTATGGATTTGGGATTAGGAGAAGTGATAGATTAGAACATCAGTAGTGGTTTTCTTTGTAATACCACGTGTTCCATTTGCATTTATGTTCTCATTTTCGATGTTTGGTTGTAATTGCACTTTCTTGAGGAATCAATAAAATTTATTTCAATCCATTGGTTTCATATTTAAACTTTGAGCAATTACTCTATCATCGTGCTTCATTTGTTTAGTCTCTATTCTGCCATCAACCTTAGAACTTTCTTAATTGTAGGAAATGGACGGACGACCAGTTAGAAACAATCGCAATCCTCGCTACAGGCAACCGCAACAATAACCGAAATGATGAGGATACACAGCAACAACCACCACAACCACCACCAGCAGTTGGCCTCAGTCAGGTGGACTTGATGGCTATAGCCACGATTGTGGCAACCACGCTACAAGGGTTAGTGAATCCTAATGCTAACCAGCCGCCGCCACCACCTCCTGCTTAGAATGGAACTAAGCAGCACTATGAGGCTCTCCGAAGAGCAAGAGTCCCTAACTTCGATGGAAGCTCCGATCCAGAGGTCGGACAGAATTGGATGAAAGAGGTGGAAAATCATCTTCGATTACTTGAGGTTCCACAAGGGATCAGAGTAGATGTGATTACACCTTTTCTTGTGGATAAAGCTGCCAAATGGTGGGAAGGAGTCTCACCAGCTATGTTAGAGGTGGGACCTATCACTTGGCAAAGGTTCCGAGAGGCATTCCTGAGGCAGTACTTTCCAACAGCAGTTCGAGTGCAGAAGCTGTCAGAATTTGAAAGCTTGGTTCAAGAACCAAACATGACAGTGGTGGAGTATTCATCCAAGTTCCACTCATTGGGAACTTACTCCCCAACCATCATGGGAGACGAAGCCTTGAAGATGCATCGCTTCAAGAAGGGATTGAACAGCCGTATTCAATCTGCCCTTGCTGTTATCGAGCCCAATAGTTTTGATGAATTGATGGGAGCCGCCATCAGGGCTGAGAATGACATCAAGAGGCGTGAAGGCGAGAACAAACTAAAACGTCCTCAGCCAAGCCAGTACCAATCGGGCCAGCAATTCAAGAGGCCTAGGTTTTCAAGCAACCAATTTACCAGTGCTCCATCCAAAGGAACCACTTCTTCTCAATCAAACAAAGAAGGAGTCAAGTGCCAAACTTGCGGATTCACACACACTGGTGAATGTCGTAGGAATTCTGGAGCTTGTTTCCGTTGTGGAAAGATGGACCATCGCATTGTTCAATGTCCTCTTCCAGACCCAAGGAACGGACCTAGCAGGAGGAACAACTCCAAAAAGGCCTAAGGAGAACAAGCCAAATGCTTGAGTTTATGCTATCACTCAAGACGAGGCCGACAACTCAAATGATGTCGTAGCTGGTACCATTCTAATCAATAATATAACTGCTTATGTGTTATTTGATTGTGGTGCTATGCATTCATTCATGTCTAAGAGATTTGCCAAGAAGTTAGGAGCTAAGCCTGATAACTTAGAAGAATCATATAGAGTAGCAACTCCTGCTAATCGAATTTTAGAAACTCGCACTTTATATCGAAATATTGGTGTTCTCATAGAAGATCAGAATTTCAAGGCAAACCTAATCCAACTAAACATGGTGGAATTCGACGTAATTCTTGGGATGGATTGGTTAGCCAAGAATCATGCTTTAGTGGACTGTCATGGAAAGACGGTAACCATCCAAGCTCCACACCAAGAGAAACTTTTATTTCATGGCAAGACAAAAGAACGAAAGACTCTTCTTTCTGCTTCTCGAACTTGGAAAGCCATGAAAAGTGGAGAAGAAGTTTACCTGGCTATGTTAAACGAGGTAAAGAAAGAAGGAACCACACTGACACTAGAAGAGATTCCAGTGGTACAAGAGTTTCCGGATGTCTTTCCTGAAGAACTGCCTGGCGAACTTCCAGAATTGAAAGAACTCAAAGAGCAACTTCAAGAGTTGTTGGATAAGAAGCAGATACGACCAAGCGCATCTCCATGGGGAGCTCCTGTCCTATTTGTAAAGAAGAAGGACGGAAGCATGAGAATGTGTATTGATTACAGAGAGCTGAATAAGATCACAGTCAAAAACAAGTATCCGCTTCCAAGGATAGATGACTTGTTTGACCAACTCAAAGGAGCTTCAGTCTTTTCCAAGCTTGACTTAAGGTCAGGCTACCACCAACTGAAGGTCAAGACAGACGATATTCCGAAGACCGCCTTCAGAACAAGATATGGACACTATGAGTTCATGGTAATGCCATTCGGTTTAACCAATGCTCCGGCAGTATTCATGGATCTCATGAACATGGTGTTCAAACCATTTCTTGACAAGTTTGTTGTGGTATTCATCGACGATATTTTGGTATATTCATCAAGTGAAGAAGACCACAAAGAACATCTTCGTCTCACCCTCCAGACACTGAGAGAAAAGGAACTGTACGCCAAATTCAAGAAATGCGAATTCTGGCTAGAGAGCGTCGCATTCTTGGGACACATAATATCAGCAGCAGGAGTATCTGTGGACCCTAAGAAAGTCGAAGCAATCTCAGATTAGCCTAGACCAAAGACTGTGACAGAAATTAGAAGTTTCTTGTGATTAGCAGGCTATTATCGAAAATTTGTTGAAAGATTCTCTTCAATAGCCATACCCCTCACAAAGCTCACACAGAAGAACTCTAAGTTTCAATGGAATGAAAAATGTGAGCAAAGCTTCGAGACTTTGAAAAAGAAACTTACCTCCACGCCAGTGTTGGTATTACCGATGGAAGACAAAGACTTCACAATCTACAGTGATGCATCTAAAGAAGGTTTAGGATGTGTACTCATGCAAGAGGGAAGGGTGATTGCATACGCATCAAGGCAGTTGAAGCCGTATATACAAAATTACCCAACGCATGATCTCGAACTAGCTGCAGTGGTATTCGCACTAAAGATTTGGAGACATTATCTTTATGGAGCCAAGTGTGAGATTTTCACCGATCACCAAAGTCTCAAATATTTGTTCACACAAAAAGAACTAAATATGAGACAAAGATGATGGATCGAACTCATGAAGGATTACGACTTGACAATAAGCTACCATCCAGGCAAAGCCAACAAAGTAGCAGATGCTTTAAGTCGAAAGAATATGAGTAAGGTGATCCTGACATCACTTTCAGCACAACCATGTCTTCGAGTGACAATCAAGATGAGTCAAGATAGAGATTCCGCTTTGGTGAAACTAAAAGAGCAAGTTAAAGAAGGGAAACCACCAGATTTCGAGACGGATAACAAAGGAATCTTGTGGATGAAAGGACGATTGTGCGTACCAGACATCGATAACCTTCGACAAGAAGTAATGTCTGAGGCACATAAGTCGAAATTTTCAGTCCATCCTGGCAGTACCAAGATGTACAGAGATTTGAAGAAAAATTTTTGGTGGAGTGGAATGAAGAAAGACGTGGCAATATTTGTTTCCAAGTGTCACGTGTGCCAGCAAGTCAAGGCAGAGCACCAAAGACCTGGAGGACTTCTGCAACATCTAGAAATTCCAGAATGGAAATGAGAACATATCTCCATGGACTTTGTTGTCGGGTTACCAAAGTCTAGAAAGTCATGACGGCATCTGGGTAATCGTAGATAGACTCACAAAATCTGCACATTTCTTACCTGTCCGCATGACTTATAATTTGGACAAGCTAGCCACATTGTACATGAATGAGATCGTACGATTGCATGGAGTTCCAGCTAGCATACTGTCAGACAGAGATCCGAGGTTTACATCCCGTTTTTGGAAGAGCTTTCAACAAGCTATGGGGACCAAAATTACTCTTAGCACGGCCTATCATCCTCAGACCGATGGCCAAACAGAGAGGACAATTCAAACTCTAGAAGATATGCTGAGAGCATGTGCTCTAGACTTTAGTGGTAATTGGAGCGAACATCTGCCCTTAATCGAGTTCGCGTACAATAATAGTTACCACAGCAGCATTGGAATGGCACCATACGAAGCTCTGTATGGACGAAAGTGTCGATCACCACTGTATTGGAATGAGGTAGGGGAAAAAGCCATTGTTGGACCCGAAATGATCCAAGAAACAGTGGATAAAGTTGCCGTGATCAAGGAGAGATTTAAAGCTGCACAAGATCGACAGAAAAGCTGGGCTGACCTTAAAAGAAGACCCGTGGAATTCGAAGTTGGAGAGAAGGCATATGTGAAAGTGTCACCCATGAAGGGTGTTATCCGATTCAATAAGGCTGGGAAACTGAATCCCAGATACGTCGGACCATTTGAAATCCTCGAGAAAGTGGGAACACTTGCTTATAGATTAGCACTTCCACCCGACATGTCAAGAATTCACAATGTATTCCACGTTTCGCAGCTGAGAAGATATATTTCTGACCCTAATCATATTCTTGAAGCTGGACCACTGTTGGTTGAGGGAAATTTAAACGAAGAGCTGAAATATGAAGAAATTCCGACTCGAATTGTGGATAACAAAGACCAAGTACTGATGAGACGAACTATTCCATATGTAAAAGTACAATGGTCCAATCACACCGAAAGAGAAGCTACTTGGGAGTTGGAAGAAAAGATGCGAGAACAATACCCTTATCTTTTTGAAGATCATGCATAGCCAAGTTTCGAGGACGAAACTTCTCATAAGGAGGGAGGGATGTGAGAACCTGAAATTCCAGCAGTAGCAGTAGCAGCAGCTAGCAAATTTCAGCAGAAGCTAAAAATTCCAGCAGAAGCTAATATTTCAGAAGCTGGTATTTTTCCAGCAGAATGGAATCCAGCAGCAGACAACAGATAAAATCCAGCAGCAGCAGCACGAAATCCCAGCAGACAGTTACTAATTCAGACCATAGCTTGTAACTGAAGCATTTAACACGAAATAAAGATTGTTAATGTCAGATTATGACCTTAATTGGGAGGCTAACAGTCAGAATTTCACCTATAAATATCACCCTCAAACCTCTGAATTGGTTTACCAAAAATCTGGAGTTATCACTTGAAATTAGAGCTAAGAGAGTACATTTTCGAAGCTGTAAAATCCAGTAGCAAGGCAAGCAGATTTCCAGACTTCAACCGAAATTCTTTAAGCAAATTACAGTAAGTGGGCTTATGTATAAATATCTTGAAACCCGTTTGATACTTCTGTTTCTAAGTTCAGTTTCTGTATGTTTGATTTCTGATATATGATTTTGAAGCACTGAAACTCCCTAGTGAACTAATGGTAGGAATATATATTCTGAACATTTCTGAATTCTGATTCTGATTCTGATTCTGATTCTGGCCTCACCCCTTAGAGGAGAGAACATATAGGGGACTGATATCAGTTTAGCCATGAAATTCACTAACATGCTCAGTGCTTACTAATTCTGATTTCTGTTCTGAAACCTGTGATATCTGAATTCTGATTTCTGTTCTGAAAAGATGAGTTTCTGTATATTATTGTATTACTGTTTTTGTTGAAAATGGTTTCGAAAACTGGGAGTTATTCCCGCCCCTGCTTACTGAGTGACAACCATATCACTCACCCACTAAACCCATCTCAGATAAGAACGATGAAGAAATATTAGAGGAGAAAGAGCAAATCCAGTTCTGGGGCTGGTGAAGAAGATTATTGTTTTCAGTTTATGTTATGTTATGTTAATTTCGTTGTATCTGTTAAGGCAATGTTGTGTCTGGTTTTACATTTCCGCTGTAAAACATCAGTATCAGAGTTGTAACAGACAATTGATTTATTTCTTATTATGAATAAAAGATTGGTTTTTGAATTCTATACTCTGAGGCTTGTTGTTGTCGAATGTAAATTTGAGAACAACGCCGGTGTCAACCAACCTCCGTCCCGGGGACGTGACAGTAAGATTCATCTTCGACAATTATTTCAAATTGTTTTCAAAAAAATGCTTCATTAACTTTGTGCTAACTTTGCAGATATAATTGGTTTTGTCAAAAACGTTCGACCACTTCGTAATTTCACGAAGAACGGAACAATTGGACATTTAAGAGATATCGTCCTCATGAATGAACGGTTATTGATGATAAACGGTGACTAAATACACCTACAAAAATCCTTTTCTTTGCTACTGTTCTTTACCCATTTTCAGGTGCACACTTTTAATGGTTATATTTTCAACAGGTACGAAACTATACATATTGGCTTGTGGGATGATTTAGCTATCAATGAAGGCCAGTTGATAAAAAAAATGAGGCTCTTGCTCCTATTGCGGCTATATGCAACCTCAGAATGCAAACACACAATAGTTATACTAACCATCGACTCTCTTTATTGTTTCATCATGCCTTACAAATAATAGCTTTCATTTCTGCTCTCGATGTTAGATGTTTCTCAATTGAAATCTACACCAACAACATATGTTATACTCAATCCACAATGCTCCAGAGCAATTGAACTTACCGAATGGTAAGATCACTTTTAATATCTCTTCATCGTGAAGCATTGCATCTATTTTTAGCTATGTTTCAAGCTCATATTCTTTTGCGCCGAGCTAATATATGTATCTAAAAGAAACGATTCTTTCGCGTGTCATGTAGAAGATTTAGAACATTTATATTTTGTTACTTAATGATATATTCCCGGTCTTCATTTATGTTATTACATAACGGGATATAAATATCAGGTTGCACGCGACTGACACTATACATGGAGTGAATGAACTTTGGACCAAGAAAAAGTTTGCTGAAGCAGTCGAAGTAACTCTAGAACAACTTGCCAAAAAAAGGAACACGCTGACTGAGGTATTATTTGTTTCAGATTCATTGCATCATATTAACCACTTCTTATATCTTAACTATGAAATCAACGAATACTACTACTACATTACTTCACATAAAGTATAAAAATATGTTGACGAGTTTGTACGAAGCAGCGGGGAAATTCAGCTACTGACTTGGTCTATCTCATTTCTTATATACTTGCGTTTATCAATTCTATTTTAACTATTTAATTTACATTATAGATCACCAAGAATAAGAACCAAATTTCTACATACTTTCATTAATTCTTCAACGTTTATGATGAACCTTGTTCACTTATATCAACTTTGTGCTCTCGAAATATTATGCATGAAAATATAAAACATCATAAAAAAATATATGAACAAAATAACTAAATCTGCTCTCTTTTTTTTTTAGAACAACTACTACAGTGTTCAGGGAAGAATAAAGAAGTTCGAAAACAACTCATCTCTATTTTATGATGCGTGCAACCATTGTAACAAATCTGCCACAAAGACAACAAGTGGAATGTCTTGCCCTGACTGTACAAATATACCCATTGAAATAGTTCCAAGGTTTTAATTAACTCTACTTTCAATTTTTGTTAAATATATCCTGATTACTACATACAATGATGCGCCTATTATATACGATCTCAAGTATAAACTTAGTGTGTTTATTGAAGATGGAACTTGCATCGCAAAAGTAATTATGTTTGGAGAAATTGTTACAATGTTCATTGGCTGTCCTGTTGAAGAATTCATCAAAACCCGCAATAAGGTAGGAAATAATACGTATAAAATACGTTTACTACTTATCAGAAATGAAAAAAACATTTTTACATCATCATATCATTTGCAAGTATGTAATCTAATGTTTATAAATCTCACATATGGTGCAGGACATCGATGATATCATCACTCCTAACATAGAAAACCATAGATTTCTGTTAAAATTGGACAGGACTGTCACAAACAGTGAAGACATGGTTTCAATAATTGCTGAAAGTGTTCAAAAACCACGCTCGATTCACTCCAAAAATATCCCAACAAAAAAACAGAGATCGTTAAGACGGCTAAATAATGCAAGCAAAGATAGAGCAAAGAGCTACGCTTCCACATCTTCGAAGAGAAACGTTCCCATTACAAGTGAATCACATTACATCAATATAGAATGTGAGGACGACGAGCTTCTTAAGGAGTATACAAAACGAATTAAGCGACGGACTTCATGCAAAAAAACGAACATTGCTTCTATGACGACCAAATAAAGAAGACGTTATGAGATTTCTTATTGTATTATCAACACTCGTTTAACTTTTTTATAGTGCTCGTTTCACTTTTTATTTAACTACTTTTTATACTCTTTGTCTTATTGGTATGAATTCAGCATCTCATATAATATAATTAGTTATAAAAATATTTTGTTCTATTGTCTTAAAAAAATCTCGGTTTTCTTATTATCACACGTGCAACACATGTGCATCTTCCTAGTATATAGAAATAAATCAAGTAAGATATTATCATTTATAAATAAATCAAGCCTAATTGAGAGCAATGTCCACAACTATGGAGCTATACATATCAAATGGTGTACATTTTTGAATAAAAGGGTGAGTGGACGATGATCGAATAGTGTACATTTTGAATAAAAGGGCATAATTTGATTATAAGTTGAGTTGCACCATCTTTTTTTGTACAAGTATGGTTGGAGTCTACAAGGTGGGGGCACATACAGCCAATATTAGTAGAAGTACAATCGAGCCGAGTCGAGCTTTAATAGCATCCTACTTGAACTTGACTTAAAAAAAATTCAACTATCAGAGTTCGAACTCAAATCGAGTTACTCACCCCTAATTCTCATAATATATAAATATTCTTTGGGAATCTGAAAACTACTTGGTGCTTTTGCTGATCTTGCTTGCCATTGGTGATTGGAGAAATTGGGCATCTTTTATTTTATAATATTGATTTACTCTGTATTTTTTTTTTCCTTTTTTAATTTGAATTTGAATTTATATTGAAATTATCGTGATCTTTATTATTGAAATCTCATTATTTTATGTGCTAATGTACCCCAAAACCGTTATACAAGTTTTTTAAAATTAATTTATGAGCTGAATTAAATAAATATATTTCTAAATATCCTAGTGATCAAAAAAGATATTTTTATTTAACTCAGATCAAATAGAATTAAAAAGATCATTTAAAAAAAATAAGTGATCAAAATTATTTTACACCTCAATTGAAAGCAGGCAAGTGTCCCACTCTGAGTTGGATCCCACCATTTTCCTACCACCTTAAAATCTCCCCCATCGAACCGTTAACGTTAAACTTGTTTTTTTGTATTCTCTGCAACTGGGAGAAATGGGGAGTTTCGAAAAGCAAATGAAGCACAGAGCGAAGGAATTGAAAATATATTTCGTGAAGGGATTCAAGATAGCGGGCGATTCTTACAAGAAGGGTTGGCATAAGATCAAGCACATCAGAAAATGAACACATATATGTTCCAAGTTCTACTGTTCTAGTATTTGCTTTTTAATATTTTGTTTGGTTTTAGTGTGGATCATTGATTGTTATGAGAATATAATTTCTGGGATTGTCTTCAATTTTTTGGTTGGTTTTCTTTCCATAGATCTAAAAAGTAGTTTGATTCTTTCCTTTTCGTTGCTGTTTGTGGTTTGCTGAATTACTTAATATTAAGATCTGCAAAATGCTTTCTAATATATTTTGAAAAATTAAAAATAAAAGAATTAAACACAATTTGTTGTGGAAAAGCCTATATCAAAAAATTTATATTGTATATTAAATTTACAATATAGAATTATATTTTATACTACAATTCATTTTTTTGTTTTGTTTTGAGAAACTACAATTCATAAACTGTGCGTGCATTACTTGAAACAAAGAAAGCTCTAGTTTATACGTGATCGAAGCTTTGTACAAATATACACAAGCCTGCCCATAAAAGAAAAAAGATGTACGCCTATACAGCCTATGCATATACAGATTCCTCAATGATGAGGAGTGCATGAAAGTAACTTGTTTAATTCATCTTCTTCCATGCCCATCAAAACTGCGAGAAGCCCGTTACATTCATCGCTCTTCCTTTCCCTGGACGTGCCGACGATTTCTGTACTCTCTTTTGGTTCCAATGCATCTGATGCTTCTGTTTCTTGGGGTGGGAGCAGGGGTTGGCGTGGTGATCTAGGCTTCTTGACATTTTCCTTGAGCTTTCCTCTCTGTTTTCCTTCTTCCCCAATCATACTCCGCAGGTTGACGATGTCCTCGTTCCGATGGGTGTATACAATACCTAAATGATTGATCAGAGAAAAATGAAGTCAACCAATTTATTAAAAGGAAAAAGATTAAAACAGTTTTACATTTTGATTATTATTATAATGAAAAGTTGCATATTTATCGTTGTTGACAAGCACCTTACCTACATAAAGTGTATATATGAACAATTGAATAGCAAATGAAGCGATGCAACCGTCGGTAAAAATGGAGCAAGATGGAATTTTTAGATAAATAAATTTCTAAACGACGTGCCAATGAAGAGGTTAAAAAAAATGACATTCTGCAGTGTATTTCAAATACATATGGAGAAATCATTTTTTTTAAATGGTTGTTCAGGTCTATTTTCCTAAATATCCCCGAGCTTATAACCTCTTATAGAGGGTTAATTAGGAAATCAACATTTGCTTATCCTAACGAAATCATGTTAGTTTCTTTTCTCTCGGAGATAGTAAAACAATAGATATGAAAACGTTGTTCATTCATATAATTTTGTTTTCATTCCATTTATTTTGTGGCAGAAAAAGAGCTAAGACAGCAGAAAAAAATTACAAGGAAAATGAGTAAACTAACCAAGATCTTCAAGCAGTGGCGTCGATGTGGTCTCTCTCTTATCACCAAGAGTAATCCCTTCACATTCTATTAAGCACTCATCCAATATTTCTTTCTGAGGGTGATCAAAAGATATCCCAAGTTCGTTTAAATCAAGTTTTGTGCTATCATGCTCTTTCTCTTGATTTTCATGAGGTTCCACAATCTCACTTGTGAAAATCTTATTAGAGAGGTCGCGGAACAAATTGCAGATTCCAAAAAGTTCACCTTGAAACTCCTTGCAGTCCTTTAACATGGAATTTTCAAGTTAGTCGATAAAAAGGATTAATTGTAAGCTGGATTTTGACAAAACTATGAAAGGGAAACTCTACCACTTTACCTGTACACCTTCAAAGTAGCGCTTTTCCATTTTCCCGGAAACGGCAATATTTGATAGCTGTTGTTTATATATCTGCCTCAAGTAGACAAGTTCTTCAAGAGAACCGGCTGCAAGAAGACGGAAAACTGTCACATGTCGCTTTTGACCAAAACGAAATGAACGATCTTGAGCTTGTAAATCCTGAGCAGGATTCCAGTTCGGATCAAATATCACTACACGATTCGCACTAACAAGATTAAGTCCAAGACCACCAGCCCGAGTAGAAATCAGGAACACCTGAAGAAATAACTCTGATATTTTCGTTTTTGAAATCATGATATAAAATGTCGAGTATAACAGAAACTTGTTGGAATTCAAATTTGAAATAACATTCCACATTCCTACAAGTTAAAATTCAAATAATGCGTGAAAGCTCCGATATTCCTCAAGTACAATGTATGGACAAAAAGTTAATGTTCTAATTATCCTGTCAAATAAAATATTCAACACTCAAGGTACATGATCAAACATTGACCTGTTTGCTTGGACTTGAATTGAAATTATCCACAAGTGACTGGCGCAAGCTAGTTGGGGTTGAACCATCGAGCCTTGAGAAGGTATAGCCTTTGCGTATAATGAACTTTTCAAGTATATCGAGCATCCTGGTAGACAAGAGATACTTTAGTAGCAAACAACATGCCTTTGTTACAAAACTAAAATAATTAGTGTTTCAGCTAGAAAACTAACAGAAGGACAATGCATAGAGATTGTACACATAATAGAAAGGTCAATGCAATGAAAGAAAGAAAGAAACTAAAACAAGGAAAGCTAATTTTGACTATGAAAATAGAGAAAACTGTAATTGATTACCTTACCGAATAACTGAAGAGAAGAATCTTGTCGCCCCTAGAAACCCATGAGTGCATCAATCTCTCCAACGCCCTCATTTTTCCACAATGTTTGACATCACTCAGGCCCATGAAACTGTCATTTTGGGAACTACCTCCCACTAAATTGATATCGGTACCAAACACTGCGGAAGCAAATTCTGAATCTTTTCTTTGCTTATCTCGTTCATCCTTTGAGTTAGGCTTGATGAGCTCCAGGTGATTGCTTATCTAAATAAATGAAATGAAAGAAGATGAGCGCATGGAGGAAGAAACCTAAATAATACTATATAATCAACATTTTCCACCATATATCAACCAGGATCATCAAAGAAGTCCTTAGTCGCCATCATTGAGGGCTGAAATAGAACGTAGAAATTTCAATAAATAGCTTCATCACATTTACGCTTTCTCTAACCATTAAATGAGATGGATAATTAAGGAGATAGAAGTTAGGATTGGATGTACATATCATCTTCCTTGACCCTGCTACACAATTGTTTTCTTAAAAAACATATACGAAGTTCACACTGGTTTTATAAGCATGTGATCTCAGTGTCGATGTGAAAGCATAAATAAAAGCAAGAGAAGCACAAACCATACTGGATAGAATATATTAAAAACAAACACCTGCTGCAGCTTCACGAGGCAAGGGAGAACAAGGCAAAAGGGGCAAGAATCACAACCATCTGGATTGTCCCTGTGAAGATAAGGCCAAAATAGACCGTTTGGAACAGTTCTTTTGCAACATTCAGCTTGCTTGAGAGGGCTCCCGCAGCTACATGGAAGGTCCTTATTAACGAGGCACTCGATATCAGGTAGCTGCAGTATCCTCTGATAAACCCGTTTTTGTAACTCACTCATTGCACAGAACACGACATTATCTTCCTTTCCCATCATAAGATGCCCTATTGTTTCTTCTTTTGTTCTTCTTAGCATATACTTTTGCAAAACTGACACCAGGTGCTGTTTTCGCTCATCAGCAACTCGGACAAATCGCTGCGGAGCACTTGACCTCTGGCCATGCTTAAGAGGTTCATCATAGAATTCCCGAAAATGTTCCCGTGTCCCCAAACAACCAGGTGTTACCCAGTCAAATACATTGAATAATTCCATTAATTTGTTCTGCATTATAGTACCAGTAAGACCATAACGTTTCATGGTTTTAATTTTTAAGCATGCAGTATAAAGTTTTGATTTCTCATTCTTAAGCCTGTGTGCCTCATCAACAACCACTATCTCCCACTGGATGTCCGACAAAATGTTTCCTTGTATTCTATACGTGTCAAAGCTACTTATAAGAATCTCAACACCATGTGCTTCTAGTTTGTCTATCACTAAATCCCGATTAGGTCCATGATAAACCGAAACACTAAATGAGGACCAACGTGAAAATTCACTTTCCCAGTTGTGAATAACAGAACTGGGGCAAATGATTAGTACAGGGCCATTCTTCTTTGAGCGATTTCCCTTGTCCGGTGTTGGGTCAGAAGAATCTGCATCTTTGCCACATACGGCAGCCAAGAAAGCAATTGTT
Source organism: Primulina tabacum (assembly GCF_025594145.1). Classification (NCBI taxonomy): domain Eukaryota; kingdom Viridiplantae; phylum Streptophyta; class Magnoliopsida; order Lamiales; family Gesneriaceae; genus Primulina; species Primulina tabacum. The sequence continues at coordinate 50,329,403 of NC_134551.1, forward strand.
TGAATTGTCTTTCCCAATCCCCTAATGCATGCAAGTTGAATAGATTAAAAAAGGAGATACTAAAGGAGGAAGAAATACTAGTCCTATTTTTTTATTTTTTGAGAAGGCATGGGGGTCATTTACAGGATCACAACGAAAAGAATAAAAGGAACCAAGAAAAGTAAGAATTGCATTGGTGACAAAACCGTGCTGAATGAATGCCAAATTACAGAACTCCTAGAAACTTACATGTCATCTCCTAGAACTCCTCCATGGTTGTTGCTATACAACTTGTACAAAAACTTCACTCCTCCTCTTTGATGTTCCAAAAGTCTAGAATTTATAGATGCAGGAACCTGTAAAAATTTAATGAAAAGGAATTAACTAAGTATTAAAATTCCAAAGTTGGCCTGGAAGCACCACATGAAAAATATAACAGCGCATATATTCATAATAAAACACATATGCCACCTTCTAAAAACTTGGAAAATTCATTATTTGTGTTGGTTTTCACAACTAAGGGTGGAAAACAAATTGATTTGGTTCCAAGCTGGCTTCAACATAATTTGATCATTGTAAGAAAAAATGAAACTTGAACTACTTGAACATATTTGAAAACATTTTTTAGCCAAGTTCAAGCCCAAATTGTATTACTTGATAACTCAAGAGGATATTCGAATCAATAGTTTGCTAACATACTTAAAACTACAAGACCTCCAGCATGAATTTTTGTATTAGGGTGATAGAATTTTGATAATTAAGTCCGGAATTCAAACTCTTAATTGAGCCGGTCCACCATTAGGAACAAGAGGAAACCTCCTAAATTTCGGAGTGGTGAAATAAGAAGAACAATCAATTTTTTGGAAAATAAAAACATAACAATAAAAAAAGATCGAACTTTAACAAGTGGTCACGCTCAAAATACCTGCACGGCCTGAATTTCACCGGGGGCAGAGAGAACGAGAGGCTCATAGGGTCCAGTGATATCAAATTGACGGAAAGACTCCAATTCGGGATTTCGTCGCAGTGTAAATTCCTCGTGCTTTTGCCCATCACCACCATTGTTTTCACCTCTGGGACTGGAATTGACCTCTTTTTTCAAACTTTTCGGTTGGGTTTGTGGGAAAAGAGCGTCGTCGTCCCGAAGGCGCAAAAGCTGCCTGGAGAGCGAGGATTTGGGGGGCTTTCTTGACGAAATTGTCGATCCAATCTGCTGAGAAATTTTCGAAGAAGAAGAAGAAGAAGCGGAGGATGATGTGCAAGGTTTGAGGGCCTCTTTGAAAGCGTTGATGGACATGGGAATTACAAGAAATCTGCAGAGGACAAGTTTGTGTAGATCGCAATGCTTCTGTCTTCCTTGTGAATTTAATGAACTGCATATATTTCATGTTTCCAAATGTACAACTTATTATTAGTTAGCAAAAGGTTGAGCTGTCTCTTGTGACGATGTCACGAATTTTTATCTGTGAGACGAATTAATCTTATTGATATTCATAATAAAAAGTAATACTAACAGCATAAAAAGTAATTTTTTTTCACGGATGATACAAATAAGAGATTTGTCTCACAAAATACTACCCAATAGACCGTCTCACACAAGTTTTTGTCGAAAAAGTTTGGTCGTAAGAAGTTAAATCTAAATAAATGAATATGATATTTTTGAAAATAAATAAAGTTTCGAACCATAAAGTAGATAAATAATAGATACCAATTCAGTAAAACTCAGACGGTCTAATATTCAATTTTTAAAGATAGATATTTAATTTAGGTTATACATGAAAAAATATAACTTTTTACACCAAAAATATTACTTTGAATTGTGAATCCTTCTCACGAATAAATATCATTTAGATCATTTCACAAAAGCCCTACTCATAACACATACACACACCAAGCACGAACAGCCATCGTTATACATCCTTCGTGTTAAAACGATCACATAGAGCCATTAATCCTCAATCGAGGGATCGAATGTTGAGAAGCATGTGAGTTGGAAAACTAAAGGATCGATAAGTTTGAGAAAATAACGAAGAACTTTATTCAATTCTTGATAAGATAATTACAATCAGTCATGTTTATAGATTCCTACAACTAATGAACTATTGACAAGTGGTAGAAAACTGTTGAGAGGTTATAACAAACTAACAAATCAATGAGCTGTGAAATCTATCCACTAAATCTTGCTAAATATATGGGCCGAGACTTTTGTGGACTGAAGTGGTCTTGGGTTTGAAATTATAATATCATGCTTTGGTGTTGGGCTTGATATTAGATCCTTGACTTGCCCCCTCAAGCACAGTGGAGGTTGAAGAACACACACTGAGCTTGTCACGGAATCGAGTAAACACATAAGCAGATAATGGTTTGGTAAGAGCATCTGCGACTTGATCAAACGAAGGAACATATTGAACACTAAGCTGCTTCGACAACACTTTCTCTCGAACAAAATGAAGATCCAACTCAAGATGTTTAGTTCTAGAGTGAAGAACTGGGTTGGCACTAAGAGAAATCGTGCTCATGTTATCACACCATAAAACAGGAACTCTAAGCTGCTGTACTTGAAGTTCTTTTAACAATGATTGAATCCACAGTAATTCAGAAGCCGCATTAGCCAAACTTCGATATTCGGCTTCAGTACTAGATCGAGAAACAACATGTTGTTTCTTTGAGCTCCAAGCTATTGGCGAATTACCTAGAAACCAACAAAAACCTGAGGTTGAACGTCGATCATCAGGGTCATTCCCCCAGTCCGCATCACAATATCCAGAGAGCGATAGACAAGAAGAAGGACTCAGGTGAATACCAAGATGTAAAGTGCCTTTGATGTATCGAAGAATTCGTTTTACAGCTTTCCAATGAGTGAGAAGAGGAGAGTGCATAAACTGGCAGACTTTATTGACGCTATAAGCAATGTCTGGTCTCGTGATGGTTAAATATTGTAATGCTCCAACAGTACTTCGGTATAGAGTCACTTCTTCAAACGGATCACCATCCTTGACAGAGAGTTTAACACTCGTGGACATAGGTGTTGGCAAAGGATTAGCTTGATGCATCTTAGTTTTCAAAAGTAGATCTTGTGCATATTTAGACTGAGAAAGAAACAACGAACAATTGGAATTCCTCTGTACTTCAATGCCCAGAAAATATGACAGATTACCAAGATCTTTGAGAGAGAATTGAGCATCCAAATCATGAATAATCTAATGTATTTGAACTTGATCATTTCCTGTTATGACAATGTCATCAACATAGACAAAGATATAAATAGCAGATGTAGAAGCAATTTTAATGAATAAAGAGGAATCAGCGCGCGATGTGATAAACCCCAGAAGCTGAAGAGCAGTTCGTAATTTTTCGAACCAGGCACGGGGGGCTTGTTTGAGCCCATAAAGAGCTTTGTGTAACCTACACACAAGAGGAGTACCACCACTTTGAACTTCGAATCCAGGTGGTTGCTGCATGAACATAACCTCAGTAAGAGAGCCATTTAAGAAAGCATTATTTACATCTAGTTGCTTGATATTCCAGCCACGAGAAGCAGCAAGAGTTAACACAATGCGAATAGTCTAAGCCTGGTGTCTGCGAGTAGCCTTTCGCTACAAGTCTGGCTTTGTGTCGAGCAATAGAACCATCAGGATTCGTCTTGAGTTTAAACACCCATTTACACCCAATGATTGGAGCGTTAGCTGGGGCTGTAACCAAGGACCAAGTTCTGTTTTGAATGAGAGCATTGTATTCGGAACTCATAGCCTTGATCCATTCAGGATGCTGCTGGGCTTCTCTTACATTCTGAGGTTCACATGAAGAGGTCAAAGAAGCACCAAAAACCTTTGGCTTAAACACACTTGCTTTAGACCTTGTAACCATATGATGAGTATTCACAGGAGAAGAGAGACGTCTGTTTTCTTCAATATTAACAGGAGAATTCAAAGGAGCAACAACAGATTGAGTTGAGGTAGAAAGAGTACCAGAACTTGATAATGGACTATACACAGAGGTAGGAGCAGATGGACTTAAAAGGGAAGTAGAGGACTGAGGGGGTAGAGACTTTGGGCAGAAATAAAGGACATGCCACCTTCGATGAGTCATCATTTCCGTTTGGAAAACTAAAGGATCGATAAGTTTGAGAAAATAACCGAAGAACTTTATTTCATTCTTGATAAGATAATTACAATCAGTCATGTTTATAGATTCCTACAACTAATGAACTATTGACAAGTGGTAGAAAACTGTCGAGAGGTTATAACAAACTAACAAATCAATGAGCTGTGAAATCTATCCACTAAATCTTGCTAAATATATGGGCCGAGACTTTTGTGGACCGAAGTGGTCTTGGATTTGAAATTATAATATCATGCTTTGGTGTTGGGCTTGATATTAGATCCTCGGCTATGTTAACAATCAGATTCCACATTAAAAAACATTTTCTTGAAAATGAATTTAGAACAGTAGTTTGTACTCATAATTTCGGATAAAAAACGTTCTTACAATAATCCAAAAAACTGATCAAATTTTCACTATATTGATTTCTCATTTTCTCTTATATTACCAGAAAAATAAAGTATTTTAATTTCAGGAAATGGACAAAAATTAATTAAGATGTCAAAAATCTATAAGGATTATTTTTTGTTAATTAATTTACCACTAAGAGATTTCGATCTAAATGCATGCATGCCCCTTTTTTTACCAGCCTGCTAAACGGGTTACGAGAATAATAGTGATTACTCCTTTGACCGAAAAAAAAAAATCAGAAATTAATGAATCGTGGAGTGTACAAATGAAAATTAATTAAAATTCATGAACATATTAATTATGGGCTATTATGACTTTAATTTATAAATACTAGGAGTCACGTGCATATGCGTGTGAAAACACAAATTCAAACAATTTCGTATCTATTTTTTTAAGTGTTCTAAAACGTGTCAAGCGATAAAAGATGATCACCCACTATCTATTGTTTAGATGTTTAGGCAGCTGACTAGGCGATTTTTTTTTTTTACCTAAATATCTAATTTTTGGTTATCTTTGTATTTCTCCGAAAATTATTCTATATCGGATTTAAAATCAATAGCATATTTTTTTCTCTTTGTACGATACAAATTGATTGAAAAATATTTCAAACAATTTTTTTTAAATAAATTAATTTTTTTAAAAAATTCCTATATATTATATTAGACATCCACCTAATCGACTTCTAAAAATCAAGACGGTGAGGACGGCCCAGTTACTAAGCGGCGCCTTTTAGAATGATGGTTTTTTTTACCCCATTTTGAATACTAAAATTAAATTTACGCATTTTGAAAACAACCAATTAACTCTTAGTTCCTTTTTTTTCCTTCTTTTCTTGTTTGGTCCAGTTTTAATGGTATTAATCGATTTTTTCTATAACTTCAAAGTTCAAACTTAGTCAGCCTTTTTCTATTAGATTAGATTTATCGAAAATTATACATACAATCATTGCTCAGTGCATCGCATAGGTAAAAGAATTTTTAGTATCTAAATTTAATCACGTTTTTTTAAATGAAATTTTATGATTTTATCTCCCTTTTAATTAATATTTTCAGATATATATACTGATCTTTCAAATGGAAAAATGTGGTAAGAATTTTTTCTTAAAAAAATGCTTGCTCAGTCTTTAATTAAATTAATAACATTGAATTCAAATTTATTATGATTTACCAGTTTCTTTGCCCTGGACTTTAATATATTTTACTGAAACACGAGATTGATGTCCTTATTTAATAACGATTGCAAGGAAATAGGCCACTCCCTCTTTGACTGCAGTTTAAGAGACAAATTGCATTCAATTCATATTAAAAATTCCAACATACGGTTTAGATATCGAGGAAATAACATTTGCATAGCATCCGATTGGGTTTGCTCGACTCTACTCACATAGGTGTAGTGTCTTAAAACTATCGAGAAATTGACACATGTCAACTTCATGCAACTGAAAAGTTGACACATGTCATAATTTGACACATTTTGACACTTGTCAACTCCTCAGTGATTTTAGAACACTACCAATGTGGATAGGATCGAACAAACGGATTGATTAGTATTGCTCAAGATTAATCTAGGGCAATGAGATCTTTCCAAAGTTTAAAAAATAGAGTCAAATTTATGTATTATTTTGAAATACTTTGCAATATTGATTTAAATTTTTCAAAAAACAAAAGAAAAGGTAGAATTAATTTAAAAAAAAAGGAAAGACCGAAAACAAAAAAATCAATGGTCACTATATACAGTAACGCCAATTATGTGGTTAATATTTTTAAATGATAATTTATATAAATATGGTACATAATAATAATACTGATATTTGAAAGGGGGAAGAAAGTAAAATATAAAACAAAAATCCTGCAATATATTTCTCAAGATCTCCACGATATTTCTATAAATAGCCATCGATGATCCATATTCCCATGAAACCTCACCTTAACCTTCAAGAAATCTCTGTCGTCTCACTATCCTTTAATTACTTGAAAAAATTTATTTATTTTTAATCCATTTTTCTTTTTGGCAGTGGATGAAGCTTCCTTTCTGTATGGAAATGGCGTCTCGAGTGATGAGCCTTGTGTTAGTGATTTGGATGGGATGTTTGTGTTCATCGCAGGCGTATACGTTCTACGTTGGCGGCAATGAAGGCTGGATTACTCATCCATCCAATATTTCTTACCATAGATGGGCTGAAATGAATCGTTTCCAAATCAACGACAGTCTTGGTACGTACTCTCCATAACTAATTTTACGAATTATATCTATATATATATATATATATATATATATAATAGTTATTTGTATTTGTGATCGTTTGGAACTGATATATAATACAATGTTTTGTTAAAATTTGCAGTTTTCAGGTACAAGAAAGGATCCGATTCTGTCCTTGTTGTGACAAAAGATGACTATGAAAGATGCAACAAGGACAGTCCACGACAAGTATTCAAGGATGGGGACTCCAAATTCAAGTTCGACAAGTCGGGCCCGTTCTTTTTCATAAGCGGCCGTACACAACACTGTGAGAAGGGGCAGAAGCTTGTCACTGTGGTCCTCTCCGACCGCCACCACAATGCTCCACCTTCTCCGTCCCCAACCCACTCGCCACCAATGAAACCACCGCCTTCCCACTCTCCACCACCTCCGTCCCATAATGCTCCTCCGCCGCATCTCCCCTCCGCCCCTTCTCAAACGCCTACCCATTCACCGCCACAAAAGCCGCCACCTTCCCACACCCCTCCTCCTTCATCCCACATTGCCCCCGCACCGACTCCACAACCTACACAAGCGCCGCCGCCTCATTCTACTATCTCCGCACCACCCAGCAAAGCTCCTCAGACCTCCCCAACCAGATCACCAATACCAACCCCATCCCTTTCCCCCAAGAACCCTCCACACTCGCCGTCTCATTCTCCATCCCCATCTCCACACCATCAAGCCCCGACACCATCTCCAGACGCTCATTCACCGCCGCCATCTACACCAAAGACACCTCCTTCACCTTCTCCAGCAGTTCATCTTGCACCATCAACGTCCCCAAAAGCTGAATCTCCAAAGAATGGCGAGGGTGCACCTCAGCCAGATGTGGAGAATCACCACCACCCTGCACCTTCGCCGCATGCAAGCTCACCTGCCTATCCTCACCATGCTCCGGCGCCTGCACCATCGGCTGCACCAGGCTTAAGCGCTTCGTTTTCTCTGCTTGTTGGGATTTTCCTTTTTGCTATCTCTCTGGTTTCTGCAGGCTTTGTTTGATCGAGTTATTTTAGATATGATGATCTAGCTAGTGTTTTGGATTAAATTTGATTTATGTTTCATTGTAGGTTGTTTTTTAGGGCAGCTTTTGGTATTTGATTAGTGGTGTTCTGTTCTCGTTCGATTTTAAATTGAATTTCTTGCGCTCTTCTTATAATCGATGAATTTCAAATTTCTTAACTTGTTTCAAATGAATATCTATGAAATTTTAATAGTTATTGCAACGAAGTTCAGATTATGTCATTTGAAATTCATACTTCAAATTTCATCGTAGAAATCAAATTTATCAATCCTATTGTAACTTTACTGAATTGTATATTATTAAATCAATGAGTAGATATCTTGTTAGACGGTTTCATGACGGTCGATTCTACCGATATTCACAATAAAAAGTAATATTTTTTCATGGATGACCCAAATAAAAAATTCATCTCGCAAAATACGACCGGTGAGACCGTCTCTTTTTGCCTAAATCAATTTAAAATTCTTATATTCTTTTGATCGATATTATTGTGGTGCATAAGTTCTTCATGGCATCGACATATAATTCGTTGTAATCGAACATATAATTTTAGATGCAATTATGGATTGTGGTGACTGATATAAAAAATTTATTTACACCAATGTTTAACTAAATGTTTCTTGGACGTGGTGTTTATATTATGTACTTGAGTAAAATTAAATTTCTAATTAGTATCATTTGGCATACGTTGTTTGCATACTCAAATATTTCATATTATAGAAAAAGTAAATTAAAATAAAAGATTTTATAATTTTTTATACGATTTTGGTTTTTATAATAATTTTTAAATGAGAAATGATATGATCATTTCAATTAAGATCATATTCAAATAGATTCATTTGTTGATAAATTTAAGATATATATTTTTTCCTTAATAATGAATATTAAATAAATAAGGAAAAATTTGTATTGATATCATTAATGTAGGTGTAGAATTCATATTCATCCATCACGTTTACAAAATTAAATTTTATTTTGCAAACTCAATTGTTTTTTGTTAATTTTATATGGGTACAAACTTGTTTAATTATTAAATTAAACTTGTACCAACAATCACACTAATTATGAGAAAAATGTTAAATAGGGAATTTTTTTTAAAAAAAATATTAAGTATTCAATCGTTTGCCACTTAAGCATGTACAATAAATGTATTTTTTTTTATTTTTTGAAAAACCGTAAAGCGTAGTGATCAAATTTTAAACTTAAATGAGATCATTTGGATGGGCTAAAAGTACTAAAAAAATGTATAATTAATTATTTCTCACAAATCTTCAAAAAATTACAATAAAAATTAGGTGATTATCTATTAGTATGTCATACTTATATTTATGAAATTTATTAGTTATCTATAAATATATATTTATAAAAATATATTATTTTAAAAATTAAATGAAATGTTTTGTTCGTAAAAATGATTGTTTAATCGAGCTTAAACACTGCCTTATAGGCTTTTAGAACATTGCGTATAAGTTTATCCTTGATCAATTTATTTTTGTTGGTAATAGCAACAACCAAAATTTCGGGTTTATTACTCCATATTTTATATTTTTAATTATTTCGCTAATTTTTTATGTAATTAACAATTAAGTTGCAAAACAAATTATTATTGGATCTACTTAGTTTTCAAAAAATTAGCTATTTAACATTTTCTCATAAATGTTATTGTCCATATAATCTGAATTCAATAAATATACAATCACTGAGATAAAAAATATATTTAGACTGATGTTTAATAAAATGTATCTTGGACTATACTAATATATGTATTTGCAATCAGAAATAAATCCGCGTTGGATGTGTCTTGGACGATAAATTATATCTATCGATACGCTTAAAAAAATTTATTCTGAAAAAAAAAAATTAAAATTAGTGAAATAAAAAGTATATAGATTATTTTTATAATAATGTTTAAATGAGACATGATAAATTTAAGATATTAGATTATTTTTCTTTAAGAACGAACATTAATAAACATAAAATAAACATAAATTTGATATTAAATAAAAATATATAAATAATCATAATATCAAAATTTGTTAGCATAAGGAAATCAAATTTAAAAATCCATTATAAATATATTAATATTGCCCACTCTTCTTTTTTTTTTTCTTTTTTTTTTAAAGTGAAAAACATTGTACTCACAGATTGGCCTGGACTATCAAACTAATAACGATTTCGGCCCATTCAAAATGTGGTCATTTCTTGCTAGAGAAGTACAATCACCTTAAAGATGAAAGAAAAAATAAAAATAGACCATTTTTTAAAATATATATTTATATAATTGTTATTGTCTATATATCCAATAATTGTTCAATCCTCTCATGTCCCTTCTGTTTTCGGGGCAACAACGACGGCACAGCGAATTCATAAGGCATACAAAAATAGAGAAAAAAACAAGAAAGACAGAACTTGTAAATTGCAGACAATGAATAATTCACAATTTCTGTCGTTGAACTATAATTCTTGTATATATAATGTAAAGTTTGCAAAGCAAAACATGGTCGATATTTTCATTTAGTCATAAATTTACCACTGTCAATTACGAAATGTGTAAAAACGACAGTACTATTATTATGCGTTGAATAAATCCAATGACCTCTATTACTGTTGTCGAAAACATCGAATTCCATTTGCATTCGATCACATCGTTGTTTTTACCTTTTTTTTCACGAGGATCATAAATTCAATTTGTTTATTAAAGCAACCTCAATAATTCAACCACATTTGTTCTACCATAAAATTATTGCTTACATGAATTTCTTGGCGAAAAGGAGAATGTACACACATTCATCATTTATCAAGATATTACATTCAATATTCTATCGTGTGGTACAGCTCTTGGATCAGTGGGCCCGCCTCACCCAGTTTATTACATGCAATATTTTGAGTTGATGATATTATTATTATTACTATTGTTTTTGAAAATAAGTGTTAAAATTATCGAACGATGAAAATAAAAGTTGTAAATATTGAAAATTAGTGTGTGATGATGTATATAATTATATATTTATTTTTGTATTATTTCCAAAGAAATTCTATAAAAAGGTCTCTCAATTTATGAAGAAAACAAACAATTGAGTAGACAAAATTTTATAATATGTGTAGTTTAATATATTTTTGAGTTTGAGATTTTTAATTTTTATCGTAAACTTTTATTGTCAACAATTATAATATATTTTAAAGACTTTTAGTTTTTGTTCCTTGTTTTTTTTTTCTCCAGGAATATGTACAGACTATAAGCATTATTAGAAAGATTTTTTAAAAAAATAAAGGAGAAATAGTATTGGATCAAATAAAATTTAGTGATCGTATTTCTTTTAAAATTAATAATGTAGTAGACATTTACATACATATTATGGTCTTCGAAACGAAATTTGTATCTTCAGAAATTAATAATATATACTTTTATTTAAAAATTTTAGTTTATTATAAAATATTGCAACTCGAGAACCATCGGAACTGATTGCGCAAAAAATTTAACCTCTTAATTTGCTTGCGATATCCTATATTTTCCAAGGTTCTAAAAAGCGTGAAGCGCCCCGAAGCACGGATGTCGAGCTCCAAGCTTTTCAAGCTAATTAGCACTAGGAATTAAGCGTGAAAAAGCGTTTTTATCTTTAGTGTAATTGTAATTATCTCAAACCAATAAATAGATAAAATAATACATAAATATGATAAATTTAATTCTGATGCATTAATTCTTATATTTAAAAAAACAAAAAAATCTCAAAATTGCAATCTTTATTTGTTTTTTGCAACTAGACCACATTAAAAATTACTAGATATTTGTCAAATCATTATCAAACATGCTTATTCATAATTAAAATTTAAAAATAAACATCTAAATTATAAACCTAATATATTATTTTAAAATAAAAAGACATAACTTCAAAATAAAAATTTAAAAATAAATACATGCGATTAAATGTACTTAATCACACTTAATTAAACACCTTAATTATATTTAATTCGGTCAAACTACAGTTTAATAGCTTTTTCAGCTTTTCGAAGCGGAGCGTTTTTGTCGAGCTTCAAGCTTAAGGGTGTTCGCTTAAGCGGGCTTTTTAAAACGCTGATATTTTCACATAAATAAAAGCAATTTTTGTTTTTTTTTCCCCTACAAAATGCAAGAATTTTCGCCAACAGGGATCTGTATTATTATTGTCGTGTTTCCCACTTTCGGATTTTATTTTTTAGGGTAAACGATATAAGGCTCGGGAATTTTCCATTCATGATCGGGAAATAATAAAAATAAAATCGACGGTCAAATTTTTTTTAATAAAACATGAAGCTATTATTAAGAAATATCTAGAATAAGTACAAAAAAAATATAGGTGCGTATACGTCTCGATCACTAGATTTAACACGTGGGGACAATTTCTTTTATTAAATATGTGTCCACATTATATATTAAGTCAACACACGAGAAATAAATCTTCATCTCTATAGTTAAAAATTTGTGTTGAATTTAGTCACATTTAAATTGACTAATCTAAAAATTGTTTTACATTCCCTATATCCACATGTGTTTTTTAGAATAAAGTTTGGTATAAAACATTGAAAATATGGAACAAATATATGATATTTCATGATTAAAAATGTTTTAGATTTGATACTGATATATATACTTTTTGAGTATCCAAACATGTATAACAAAATTTGATATTAATGACGTGTTTTTTCGGATGAAAATTTGGTACACAACTTTAAAAATTTGGTATTAATATATGATATTTGAGTATTAAATATTCAAAATCGGATACTAATATATGATTTTTGAGTACTCAAACTGTCAAACATGTGTAAAAAAGTTTGCTACTAATATATGATATTTCAGTATAAACTCTTTCAGATCGAGTACTAATACATGATATTTGAGCACACAAACAATTATAGTAAGTATCGATATTAATATAGTGCTTCTAATTTTATATCCAAAATTTTATCATTTGTATCATATTTAAATCTTTTTTTTATAATATTATATATGTATTCTAGATTTTCAATATTTTATATTGAATTTAATTCGAAAAAATATTCTTGAGCACCACGAATACATAAATATTTTTGTGAGAATAAAAAACTATAGAGAAAGTTTTGATCTAACAGAAACTCAACATTTATTTAACTGTGATATTGAGGATTTAGAAGCGATATGATCTTTTATTTTTATTTTTTTTAATATGATGATGTGACTTTTGACTAACATACAGAGTTAAAAAGTATGAGCTGTATCCAGAGTCGGATCGATTTATATTACACTTTTAAGTAACATTATATTATGTTTTAATATAATATATTATATATTAAATTGGCCAACCAAATGGTTAACTGAAATATTGTATTAAAACATAAGGGGTTTGTTCTCATATTATTAAATGTTTATGTTTCGTTCAACTAAGCTAATTATTGGGTCCAATAATCGATTTGTCAAATTGGCTTTACAAAAATGATTGAGTTGTTAGCATCAGATGATGACGGATATTTGCGAGAAAATATAGATATCACTATCTTACGAATCGTATTTTGTGAGACAGATCTTTTATTTGAGTCATCTATGAACAAATATTACTTTTTATACTAAGAGTATTATTATTTTTTATTATTGTGAATATCGATAGGATTGACCCATCTCACAGATAAAGATTTATGAGAGCCGTCACGCTAGAAACTTACTCATGACGTGCATAAATATCTAGAGCACAACCCAATTTGATTTGATTATTTGTGTTCCACTCGGATTCGATGTTTTAACCATATCATCGATGGAACCATTATACTGAACTAAATCTTTTTACAGGAACTGTGTGAGCATGTAGTAGCGCACAAAAAGCAGAATATTAGTGAAGAAATGGAAGGTGAAATCACGGAGAAGTTGTTGGGGGATGCAGAAAATGGCAATAAGCAAGAGAGTTTGAAGGATAGGATATGGAAGGAAAACAAGAAAATGTGGGTTGTGGCTGCACCTGCTATATTTACCAGGTTTACGACCTTTGGCACGGGAGTCATCACCCAGGCATTTCTAGGCCACATTGGAGCTAGAGAGTTAGCTGCATTCGCCCTCGTTTTCACCGTGTTCTTGAGGTTTGCTCAAGGCATACTGGTACATTCGTTATACCCTACTTTAACCTCTTTTCTTTATCATGGATTTATTTTCGAGAAAGTTGAAAATTTTGATCCAATTGAGTCCTTGGTATGATTACATTTCTTGAGTTCTTGAGATTAACAATCTGAGCATTATGCAGTTGGGTATGGCGAACGGATTGGAAACTCTATGTGGGCAAGCCTATGGTGCGCGACAGTACCACATGCTCGGGATATATCTTCAACGTGCCTGGCTAGTTTCTTTTATAGCCTCAACTGTTCTTTTGCCACTATTTATCTTTGTATCCCCTATCCTGAAAGCTATTGGCCAAGATGAAGATATTGCAGACATGGCGAGAACGATGGCTCTTTGGATGATCCCCGTAGTGTATTCATTCATCGTGTCCTATACATGTCAAATGTACTTGCAATCTCAAAGCAAGAACATGATCATCGCGTATTTGGCAGCTATCTCTTTATCATTACACGTGTTTCTTTCGTGGCTTTTGACAGTGAAGTACAAATTTGGAGTCACAGGTGCCATGATATCGACTGTCTTGGCCTTTTGGATCCCTAATATTGGTCAATTGATATTCGTTACATCCGGGGGTTGTCCACAAACGTGGAGGGGATTCTCGTGGTTAGCTTTCAAAGATTTATGGCCGATATTTAAGCTCTCGTTGTCCGCCGGGGCGATGCTTTGGTTAGTCTTGTTACATCTTCATGCCTACAAATTTCAATTGGCCGGGGCACTTTCTTGAATATCATGAACGTTGTTTCTTTGGCAGTCTCGAAGTGTGGTACAACACGGTGCTGATTCTTTTGACAGGAAATATGAAAAATGCCGAGGTTGCCATTGATGCCCTTTCTATCTGGTAACAAGTTTCCTTTCATCTTATTTTGGGCTCCTATTTTATGTGCTGTGGGAATCAATAAATAAAACTAATGATAATTTGTTCTTTACCTGCCTGCAGCCTCAACATTAACGGCTGGGAAATGATGATATCCCTTGGTTTCATGGCAGCAGCAAGGTACTGAATATACTTCTCTTTTATGGTTCGTTGAAACATAGAACCATGCTTGTAGTCTACTAGACTCAACGTTAATTACAAAGCCGGATATTCGGTCATATAAGTACTGAAAATCCTAGTGTTTTCTTGCTGGCTTCTGCAGCGTTCGAATAGCGAATGAACTCGGAAGTGGGAACTCCAAAGCAGCCAAGTTTTCAATAGCCAATATAGTGTCAACATCATTCACCATTGGATTTGTGCTCTTCATTTTTTTCATACTCTTCCGGGGACGTATCACTTATCTGTTCACAGAGAGTGAAGCTGTGTCATCTTCAGTTGCTCAACTGTCCCCTCTTCTAGCGTTCTCGATACTTTTGAACAGCATACAGCCAGTTCTTTCCGGTGAGCATGAATATATTACACACCTACGAATTCGGGGGTGGAGGCAGGGGAGACTGATTTTAGAAGAGCAAATCTCCCGCTCTTCCTCAGACATTATTATGTAAAAGTAAAACAAGATTATTGTGCAATACAGGTGTGGCTATTGGATCCGGATGGCAGAGCATTGTGGCATGGGTAAACGTCGGATCATATTACTTCATCGGAGTTCCTATCGGAGTTGTGCTTGGTTATGCCTACAATCTACAAGTTGAGGTCTGTTTAAATATTATTTTGTCACAACATTACAATTTTTAAAAGCATTCGTATAACTAATACTTGATCTGTAGCCATTTAGATTTCATTGCGCAAGCTCTCACACATATATACTGTTAGCCAAGATCGAGAAGATCAGATCACAAAAATTAATTTCTTGTGATTTCAATCAACTCTTCTTCACAGGATCGATTGTTCTACGTATTTAACACGAATTGATTAATTACAACACACAGAGATTAGAGATTACCTTTGAAGTGTTTTTACGATCTTTCTCTGCACTGGATCTACGCTCCAAACCTCCAAGCCTTTTCTGGTGTTCTCTCAAACTCTTAACGTAGGATTGTGTGTGGTCACAAGTTACAATATCACATATATATATATAAAATATTTGTGATATCTTGTAACAAAAAGATAATAACAATATCTTTTAAAATATAAAATGGACAGAATATATTATACCATATCTAGAAGATTTGATATCTCAATCTTCCATGAAATATAATAATCCAGATAAATTTATCCCACATATACCATAAATTATAACTCATATAATTTATCCGAGTTTATATTAGAGCCACCAAAGGGACCTGGTCGGATTCAATTAAATTAAGCTCCAATAAATTAATTTGATCCAATCAACTCATGATTAATCAAAATAATTTATTAATCTTATTCTACTCCACTGAAAGAATAAGATTGCACTCTCAAATTAATTGATATTACTGAAGCACAAAATCAATAATTATATCCTCTGATTTATCGACCCAACATATCACCCCTGTCGATCAATTAGAAAATCTAAAACATGGTATCCAGACCATATAACCCACATTAGATATTCATAGCTTCTCAACCCTCATCTTCTCTTTGACAGTCCCATGTGATCACATCACATAATTAATTCAACAAGAATGTTGAACTACTGAGCTCAGATTTTACTGTCTTCTAGAAGAACTTGTGAGTTTATGATCATACCTATTGACTAGGTGACAGATTCCATATTACGAATATATGTTCTTTGTTATTTCACTTTGATTCCCAAAACATCGATATATTGACCAATAGTTTGGTCTCACTCATTGATGCATCAAAGAACTTCAAGTTAGTAATCAAAGTTCATTATCCGCTCAGAATTAAGGTGTTATGTACGACAATCAAGTGATTTTGAATTAGTATGGTCAAATCAAATTCAAATCTCACGTGGTCCAGTCCAATACAACAAAATGTATCCTTAATTTTATTACCAAACCAAAGATAGGCTTCAATAAAATTGAGACGATCTTATCAAAATAATTTGTCCTTATTTATTTACCGATCGTGGACAATAATACTTTGGATTGAATTACAAATTGAATCTTTTTGTGTTTAACTACTTAAACACTCAATTTATAATTATACAACAATCCAATGGACATATGCATTGCTCAAAAATAAATTTATTTAAAGAAATAAATGAACATTATTTTAATTTCAAAATGTCATCAATATATAACAAAAGTACTCAATGGGCATCATACTATCGAACATTTTCCTCCCACTTGCCCTAGAGTAAATGAGTCATGTCTAGTACACCCATATTTTGAATATGTTCCTCAAAAGCTCTAGCAGGTAAGCTTTTGGTGAAAGGATCAGCAAGATTTTCAGCAGATGTTATCTTGCACACTGTCACGTCTCCTCGTTGAACAATATCCCTCACTAGGTGATATTTTCGTTCAATGTGTTTTCCACGCTGATGGTTTCTTGGTTCTTTTGCATTTGCCACTGCACCACTGTTATCACAATATAAAGTAATGGCATTTGATGCAGCAGGAACAACCTCAAGGCTTAGCAAAAACTTTTTCAGACAAACGGCTTCTTTTGCTGCTTCACAAGCCGCTACATACTCCGCTTCCATGGTAGAATCAGCAATACATGATTGATTGATACTCCTCCAAACAACGGCACCACCACCCAATGTGAACACAGATCCTGATGTGGATTTACGAGAATCTCTATCAGCTTGAAAATCAGAATCAGTATAACCCACAGGTGCCAACTCTGAAGCCGAGTAAACCAACATATACCATCTAGTTCTGCGAAGATACTTGAGAATATGCTTTACAGCAATCCAGTGCTCTGGTCCTGGGTTTGACTGATATCTACTAACAATCCCAACAGCATAACAAATATCTGGTCGAGTGCATAGCATAGCATACATAAGACTTCCTACAGCCGAAGCATAGGGAACTCTTTTCATGTATTCCACTTCACTTGGATTCTTGGGATTGTGGTCCTTTGACAAGTGAATTCCATGTCTAAAAGGTGTTTGACCTTTCTTGGAATTTTGCATTGCATACCTCACCAATATTTTATCAATATATGAAGATTGAGATAAAGCAATCCGTTTGTTCTTCCTATCCCGAAGGATTTGGATACCCAGAACATAATTTGCTTCTCCCAAGTCTTTCATGTCAAATTGTTGAGACAACCAATTTTTAGCAGATGTCATCACCCCTACATTATTCCCAATAAGTAGGATGTCATCCACATATAGCACAAGAAAAATCACCTTGTCATCCAAAATTTTCTTATAGACACAAGGCTCATCAAGATTTTGATCGAAACCATAATCTTTCACAGATTGATAAAAAACGATGTTCCAAGACCTTGACGCCTGCTTAAGTCCATAAATAGACTTTTTCAGTTTGCATACTTTATGCTCTTGATCGTTGTGAATAAAACCGTCTGGTTATACCATATAAATGGTTTCGTCAAGATTTCCATTAAGAAATGCTGTCTTGACATCCATTTGCCACACCTCATAATCAAAATGAGCTGCAATGGATAAGAGGATCCGAATAGACTTTATCATAGCCACAGGTGAAAAGGTTTCATCGTAATCGATTCCTTCTCGTTGGCTAAAACCTTTGCCTACCAATCTAGCCTTAAAGTTCTCTATTTTTCCGTCTATTCCCCTCTTTCTCTTGTAGACCCACTTACACCCTATAGGTCTCACACCTTCAGGAATGTCTACAAGAACCCAGACGGAGTTAGTGTACATGGATCTCATTTCTGATTCCATGGCACTCCTCCATTGGTCAGCGTCAACATCCTCCATAGTTTCTTTGTACGTGATGGGATCCTCCTCTTGTTCAATGGAAACCGCATCAAACGATTCTCCATAGAGCAAGTATCTAGAAGGTGGTCGAATGACCCTCCCACTACGTCTAAGTTGTGGAGGTTCTTGGTTGATTGGAATTGATTGTCGTTGTCTTAAGTTCTCTTCTTGATCATTTCCTTCATTTTCCATTTGGATATGATGGGGTGACCGATCATTAGAACCAATGTTTTCTACCACTTCATTTGTTTGGAAACCAGTGGTTAATGGTGGTAGAAATGTGAATTCAAACTGAGTAGGTTCAGTGCGGATCTCTGGAGTAGATGATTCAGTAATCTCTTCCAAAAGAACCTTACTCTTTGATTCACTCTCTTCTATGTGCTTGTCCTCTAATAAGGTTGCATTTGTACTCACAAATACCTTCTTGTCTTGAGGACTATAGAAGTAATATCCTCTTGTTCCCTTAGGATATCCAACAAACATGCATAATTCTGATCTAGGTTCCATTTTATCCATCTTTCTCTTTAGCACATAAGCATGACATCCCCATATCCGAATATGTCTTAGATTAGGCACGCGCCCATTCCACAATTCAAGAGGTGTTTTAGAGACAGATTTAGAAGGAACCATGTTCAATAAGTATATTGCAGTTTGGATAGCATATCCCCAAAAGGATGTACTGAGCTTAGAGAAACTTAGCATAGACCTGACCATGTCCAACAAAGTCCTATTTCTCCTTTCAGAGACACCATTCTGCTGAGGTGTAGCTGGTGCGCTCAATTGGGATATTATCCCATTATCTGATAGGTATGTTCTAAAGTCATTGGATAGATACTCACCACCTCTGTCTGATCGAAGTGTTTTTATGCTCTTACCTAATTGTTTTTCCACTTCATTTCTGAATTCCTTGAACTTTTCAAAAGATTCAGATTTGTGGGACATTAGGTAAACATAACCGTATGTAGAGTAATCATCAGTGAAAGTGATGAAATACTCAAATCCTCCTCTAGCTTGTACACTAATTGGTCCACATACATCAGTGTGCACTAATTCCAAAACTTCATTGGCTCTATGTCCTTTAGATTTAAAAGACCTCTTAGTCATTTTACCTTCCAAACAGGATTCACATACAGGCAAGGATTCCACCTTTAAATTACTTAAAGGACCATCCTTGACCAACCGTTGAATTCTATTAAGGTTGATATGACCAAGTCTCAAGTGCCACAAATAAGTTTCATTAGTGGGAGACAATTTAATTCGTTTGTTGGATTCAATGTGATGCAAAGAGCTGTCATCTTATTTTAAGACATACAAATCGTTATTCAAATGTCCTATGCAAATAAGGGCTTTATTCAAGGTAATATCAACCACCATTTGTGAAAAATAGACATAATATCCTTATCTAAACAATAAAGCAACAGAAATCAAATTTCTAGTAATCTCCGGAACATAATAACAATGTCTTAAAACCAAATGTTTATTATTCGAAAAATAAAGATAAACAATTCCAACAGCTTTTGCAAACACCACAGCCCCTGTGCCAACTCTTAGAGTATATTCCCCTTCATTGAGGTTTCTGGTTACTTGGAACCCCTGCAAAGTATTGCATATATGATTAGTGGCTCCAGAATCTACAATCCAAGTATCAGTAGAATCAACCACTAAACAAGACTCAATAAAAGATAACTCACCACTACCCTGCTTTTTGGAAGCTAGATATCCTTGGCAGTTTCTCTTCCAATGACCCTTCTCTCCACAATGGAAACATTTTCCCTTAGGCTTGCCATCTACCTTGACTTTCTTCTCATTTTGTTGTGGACCCTTCTTGTTGGGCTTCTTCCTTTTATTCCCATTTTTACCTTTCGGCTTGGAATAAGACGGCCCAGCAGAAGCAACAACAAATGCATCACCAGTTTTAGTCTTAAGAACACTTTCAGCATTTTGGAGTTCCTTCATCAGCTCAGTCAGGGACATGTTTAGCTTATTCATGTTATAGCTAACCTTAAACTGTGAGACCATCTCAGGAAGAGTCTCAAGTGTCATGTCAACCTGAGTCTCTGATTTGATTTCAGCCCCTAACACCTCCGCCACGTTAAACTGAGCGATCAATGCAAGCATATGATCTCTCACGGGCGTCCCAGGTTTCATGCGCATGTTCATAATGGTTCTAATGGCTGCTTGTCGTGCCTGGCGTCCTTGATGCTCAAACATTTCTTGGAGGCTTTCCATGATTTTTGTAGCAGTGTCCATATTCTGATGTTTCTGTTGCAGGCACATTTGAGATGGATCCCAAAATGTAGCAACGGGCCATCTCATCAGAACTGATCTACTTATCATAAGCCTGCTTTTGAGCTACTGTGGACTCCGTCCGTAGGCACCGATGGACAGGGTTCATTGAGCACAAACTTGTGTTTCTCCGCAGTTAAGACAATCAATAAATTACCTTTCCAATCAATGTAATTTTCTCCGACTAGTTGGTTGTTGGTTAATATCATATACAGTGAATTTCCAGTCATTTTTCTGAAATTAAAATAAATTTAAATGAGCAATGCAATAAATAAAATTATGTGTTATGCATGAATGCATTTGTAGATCCCAAAAACTACTACAACACAGCAATTTACCTAAAACTTCAAAATACATAATTTTTTCTTTAGGAAAAAACATGTTATTTACAGCTAGGCTGAGACCCTCCCACTAAATTCAATATATCTAGCAACTCATTCAATATCAATTTAGTATTGCTTGATTTTGGCCATCAAAAGATATTGTAACAACATTCTATAGGAAATTCTCACAATATCATTGACTTAAGTGTATACCCTTAAATTAATTATTTATCAAGTACCAAATTAATTATGTCACCTATAGGGTGGTCACAATTAATTTTACTATAAAATAATTATAATGAGTCCAATCAAGTAACCGAAACAATGTAGCCCTCCTATAGGGAGACCAATAAAATTGGCACGAGGCATACATAATTCTTACTAATGGACTAATAAGGGAGACCGTGAGTTTATTTAAAATATACCCTCTCACACTTAATATTTAAATTTAATTTTGGGTTTTATCCGATTAATAAAATCATGACTATTTTAACTCTTAAAATAGTTCAATTATTAATCAAAATATTTATTCTCTAAAAATAGAATAAGTAAAATTTTATGCATGATAATTTGGTTACCTAAAGGGGTGTTTATGCAATCTAAATGGCATGATACATGAATGATAAAATATAAACAATAATTAAGCAAGAACAAATTTATGGCCCAACCTAGACACAAAAATTAAAGATCTAATTGAACCCAAAAATTGGCCCAATACTTTAATTTAAAAAATTTTCAGCCCAAGTAGTAAACAATCTGGTTTGGCCCATGGATAATTTTCCGGATCCTACCCGAAAACCATGACCCGAACCCGTGATCCAGAACCGTGACCCATCTTCCACCCTACAAAAAAAAAACGCCGTCTCCGTCGCCGCCGCCGCCGCCGATTCGCCGGAAGCTTGCGAACGTGAAGATTTCCACCGCGCCGGTCACTGGAAAACCACCGAGACACCATATCCATTTCGAAATCGAAAATAGGTGCCCGATTTTTACAGATCCAGCGCATAAAAATCGAAGATTTTCGCATCTCCTCCGCGCCGCTCCACCGCGAAGAACAACGCATGAGAAGGACCGAGAAACACCTTCGCATACGTCCCTCATCCTCGCGGCCGCGTGCTTCCGATCGTGCGACCCAGATTTGCTATTTTCATGGAGGTTTTCGAAATTGCAGAACAGGTCCCTGACGAATTGAAGAAGATGCACTTCGGTCCCTGGAACTCTTTGGGCGAAATTGCATTCTGGTCCTTGTAGTTTTAATTGAATTGCATCCGGCCCTCCAGATCTTTGAAGCGAAGCAGAAAAGCCCAAATCCGAAAAATACAATAAAAATTGCACGAAAATAACAAGGGGAAACATGGAGTCGTAATCCACCCCCTTGGTTACAGACTCGAAAATACGAAATACAATTTCACCAAAAACTAAGGCCATAAACTATTCAAAAATTAAATAAATCAATCCATTCAAACCATAATCACATAAATCTAACACCGCTTTAAACTAAAACATGCATAAATAATTAATTAATTCGAAATACGCAAAACAATATCAAAACCCGTGGCTCTGATACCATATGTTAGCCAAGATCGAGAAGATCAGATCACAAAAATTAATTTCTTGTGATTTCAATCAACTCTTCTTCACAGGATCGATTGTTCTACGTATTTAACACGAATTGATTAATTACAACACACAGAGATTAGAGATTACATTTGAAGCGTGTTTACGATCTTTCTCTGCACTGGATCTACGCTCCAAACCTCCAAGCCTTCTCTGGTGTTCTCTCAAACTCTTAACGTATGATTGTGTGTGGTCACAAGTTACAATATCACATATATATATATATAAAATATTTGTGATATCTTGTAACAAAAAGATAATAACAATATCTTTTAAAATATAAATTTAAATGGACAGAATATATTATACCATATCTAGAAGATTTGATATCTCAATCTTCCATGAAATATAATAGTCCAGATAAATTTATCCCACATATACCATAAATTATAACTCATATAATTTATCCGAGTTTATATTAGAGCCACCAAAGGGACCTGGTCGGATTCAATTAAATTAAGCTCCAATAAATTAATTTGATCCAATCAACTCATGATTAATCAAAATAATTTATTAATCTTATTCTACTCCACTAAAAGAATAAGATTGCACTCTCAAATTAATTGATATTACTGAAGCACAAAATCAATAATTATATCCTCTGATTTATCGACCCAACATATACAATGTAGGGTGTTTGGATTGGAATGCTGATCGGAGTACTGGTTCAAACTATCGTGCTTGTTTTCATAACTTACAGAACTGATTGGGAGAAACAGGTACATAACGTACATGTTCTACTCAAAATGCTCGTTTTATATTTAAGATGATGCGTTTTTTGTAACATTTGATCGATTTATTTTATTCTATTGTTGTGGATATAGGTAGCGATCGCTCAGAAACGAGTTAATAGATGGTTCGTCGAAGTCGAACCTGATGCCAATTAATCCAATGGGGTTGGTTGTCTTACGAATCAAATGTTGAACTATTAGCATGTCTTTTGCTAGCTGTGATCAAAGGAATCATCGATAATGGTTGTTTGTGTGGCTCATTTTTTTCTAGTAGTAGATTTTCCAAATTTAAGTCCATGCTCGGGCCGGGAAGTGCTGAATGATTTCTTTAATAAATTCAATTTTTTTTCTCCATTCATTTATAAAAATTGAGTAGATCTCTTGTGAGACGGTCTCATGGTTTTTCATTCGTGAGACGAGTCAACCATGCTCATATTTACTGTAAAAATCAATATTTTTGACATAAAAAATAATATTTTTTTAGATGTAACCCAAATAAAATATCCGTCTCACAAAATTGACCCGTGAGACCGTCTCACGGGAGTTTTTGTGATAAAAATTATATGTTTTTTTTTTATCGGAACTCCAGCAAAAATAAAACAGTTATTCTATTTTCATTTCTTTACGACAACAGATGGATATTAATCATAATAGAATAGAATTAAGGCCTCAATCGTTAATTTGGCTAACTTGCAACTTTGGTACTTTATTTTTGTATTTTTTTCTATTTTGGTTCTATTTTCAAACTTAAGTATTTAATTTCCAATAAATTTTAAAACTACTAAAATATATTTATCTTCCATACTTTTGACTTTTTAAATTATTTAATATCTTATCTAAATATTTCACCCAAAAAGTTATACAACACTAAAAAACTTTAATAGACGTGCACGTGTCCGGATACTGACCAATATGGGTCAGTCTAACCCACCCATATAGAGGTTTGGGCTTTATATTTATCAAATTTGGTTTTTTCTTTGTAGCATAAATGAATTCATGAAAAAATCGAATGATTTGATCAATTTTGGGCTACGTTTTTTCGTGTGGATACAAGTCAATTCACAATCTTAATACATTAATTCACATTTTTTTCGATTTCGGTCTTTTTTTTCTTTTTTTTTTTGTTGCTGGAACCTGACAGATCACAGGAAATTGCTTATTTGGCAATCAAATATGCTAACATAGACTAATAAATTGAACATTTTGGATTTTAGAGGGAGGATTACACATGTGACATAATACTTTTTATACATAGACATAAAACATTAACTATTAATTAATTATTAAATAAAATATACAAATAATAAAATTTAAAATATTTTCTTAATATTTTTTGTCTTCCTCCATTTTCCCCAAAAGTATCGACATTCCCATCTCAAACCCAAACCCTAGACTAACAACTAATTCGAAGTTACAATGAATATTCAAGGGTGATACCCCATAAATGGCCCCTCAAGATAAGGCCCAAATCCCCGGCCCATCCTTAACCCAGATGGAAGACCCATGACAGGCCCATGTATCCTCCGATAGATATCAGATTTGAGTATATAATTCAGCATTCACTATATTATTTTTCAGCAGCACCCTTAGCTGCTCTCCACTTCTATCCTCAGTATGTGACTTGAACGTCGGAGGGGCTACGTCGGGACACCCTCCTGGGCCCCCTTCTAACGGTCTTATTCGTGATTTCAGGCTCAGGGCAAATTCGAAACCTGCGTCTGGACTAGTGACACTTGCTAGAATCGGACCCTAAATTTTCTGTGAGTATCACTTGGCGCCGTCTGTGGGAATTTTGAGCTGAGATGTAGAGATGGTAGGCCGGAAAGGAAGTCGAAGAACTAACTCTGTATCGTCCCGTCCTCAGATGAGACTCGAACAATCTGGTCCTGAGACGAGACAGGAACAACCTCGTCCTGAGATGAGAGCCGAACAACCTCGTCTTGAGACGACAGACGAGCAACCTCGTCCCAATGAGAATGTAGGGAACTTGACCTTGGAACAATTGGGCCAGTTCATCACCAGGACAGTAAACGAAGCCATGAAGAGGAACCAAGAGTTTATGTTTGGTTAAGGACAAGCCACTCGCCAGGAACGAGATGAGAATGTTGAGGGCCATCAGAGCAGGGTTGAAGAGACGCGACCCCTCCCAAGTGAGGAGAATCCGGAGATGGAAGTGATGTGGAGGTCGATACGGATGTTAAGGCAGCAATTGGGGAACAAATCTGCAGAGCCCAAGAAAGGAAGTCCTTTTCCCTGGCCATTTTGGAAGAAGGGCTTCCTCCAAGTTTTCGACAGTCAAGCGTAGGGGAGTGTGACGGGCGTACTGACCCAGAAGAACATTTGGGAAGGTTTGAGAACGCATCTATGTTGCATCAGTATTCAGATGGAGTCAAATGTAAGGTGTTTCTGGGCACGTTGGTTAGGTCAGCCGAGCAATAGTTTAACTCCTTGCAGCCGAACTCCCTATGATCTTTCGAGGATTTTTTCGCTGCTTTATTGCATAGATTTGCTAGCAGCAAGAGGCACCAAAGAAATTATTTGAGCTTGTTTGTTATGAAGCAGCAAGAAACTGAAACTCTGCGAGAATTTATCCGGCGTTTCAAAGATGCAGCGCTGGATATACCAGCTGCTTCCCCTGACATAATGATAAGTGCCTTTACCCAAGGACTGAGAGGAGAGGAGTTCTTTAAATCGTTGGTCAAGAAACCTCCATCAAGTTATGATGATCTGTTATCTCGGGCGGAAAAATATGTAAATCTTGAAGATGCCCAGCAACATAAGAGGATGGAGCAGCGGCCTGGGGGAAGTAGAGTTGAGGGAGCGGAAAGAAGAGGTAGGAAGAGAGGTGCGGGCGAGAGGGATGAGGATAAAGCTAGGGGCAGAGGACAATTCTCATCCCATGTTCCTCTGGATAGGAGTCTTGACAAGGTGATTGAGGTGAGGGAGTCCGAGGGGAGGTGGGAGAAGTCACAAAGGGTTGAGAGCAGTGCTAGATTGTCTTCACGGGACAGACGAGAAGGATCCTCATCCGGGAGTCGACCGAGGTCTCGCCCTTCCTCTACGCGTGGTCAAGGCCCTCCATGGATAAATCACAGGGTCGAGGAGCAGAGAAGGGAAGGTCGAGGTCAAGATGTCCTTCAGGAGCCCGTCGAACCGAGGAGGGGAATGAATGAAGATAACCACCGTACGATAGGAATGATTCATATGATCTCGGGGGGTGCTACTGATGGAGACTCTGGGCGATCTCGGAAGGCACATGGGAGAAGGTTGGAGAACTTTTAGATATCTAGGGGTGCAGACTTACCACAAGACCCCGTCATCAGCTTTGGGCCAGAAGACCTCCGAGGCGTTGTCACTCCGCATAATGATGCCTTGGTGGTGACGGCCACCATTGCCAATTATGATGTGGCGAGAATATTTATTGATAATGGAAGCTCCGTAAATGTCTTGTTCAAGGCACCTTGGATCAAATGAATTTGGAAGGATTTTAGTTTGAGCCGGTCTCCACCCCGCTGTATGGGTTTGTAGGACACGCCATCCCGCCTTTGGGTCAGATTGTTATTCCCCTATCCTTGGTGACTGATAGCCTTCACCGTGCTGGATACCCCATCAGCATATAATGGAATTCTAGGACGGCTAGCCCTGAAGGATTTTAGAGCCGTAGCTTCCACTTATCATCAGAAGCTTAAGTTTCATGTGGGAAAAGGAGTTGGAGTCTTGTGCGGGGACCAAAAAATCTCGCGTTGGTGTTATGAAGGGGTAGTGAGGGAAGAGGGAAAAAGAGCGCGTGTGGAGGTTAACATGAATAGGAAATGAAGAAGTGGGTGACTTGGTCTTGGTGAAGGTACAAGAAGAGCAGCGGGGAAATTTGGACCCAAAGTCGGAGGGTCTTTTCAGAGTGATCGATAAATTTAATTCTGGAGCTTATTATTTGGAGAATGCTCAAGGCAATGCTTTAAAGAGTCCCTGCAATGCTTACCACCTTAGGGAATATCATTCTAGATTTTATCTTTGAAGTATTTCATCTTTGCATTTTCTCATGTAATCTGTTGGAATTCAATAAAATCAAGTTCTTCTTTTCAGTTCATGAATGTTAGTGTATTATGAAAGTGAGAAAAATTTATTTTTCTACTAAGGCATCTCCTAGTAAAGGAGCAGAGTGGAGGAGAAAAATTAAATTTTTCTGCTAAGGTATAGCCTAGCAGAGGAGAAGAGTGGCGGAGAAAAATTAAATTTTTCTACTAAGGCATCGCCTAGCGGAGGAGCATAGTTGGGGAGAAGAAAAATTAAATTTTTCTCCTAAGGCATTACCTAGCAGAGGAGCAGAGTTGCAGAGAAAAAAATTAAATTTTCCTGATAAGACATCCCCTAGCAGAAGAACAAAGTTGGGGAGGAGAAAAATTAATTTTTTCTGCTAAGACATCGCCTAGCAGAGGAGCAGAGTTTGGGAGGAGAAAAACTTTATTTTCCTACTAAAGCATCGTCTAGTAGAGGAGCAGAGTGGAGGAGAAAAATTAAATTTTTCTACTAAGGCATCGCCTAGCTGAGGAGAAGAGTGGAGGAGAAAAATAAAATTTTCCTGCTTTGGGAGGAGCAGAGTTGGGGTGAAAAAAATTAAATTTTTCCTGCTAAGGCATCGCCTAGCAGAGGAGCAGAGTTGGGGAGGAGAAAAATTAAACTTTTCCTACTGGAGCATCGCCTAGTAGAGGAGCAAAGTGGAGGAGAAATTAAATTTTACATACTTGGGCTGAGCCTAATAGAGGAGTCCGGGGTGAGGAGGTGAAACCTAAATTTTTCTGATAAGGCATCGCCTAGCAGAGGAGTAGAGTTGGGGTGAAGAAAAATTAAATTTTTCCTACTGACGCATCGCCTAGTAGAGGAGTAGAGTGGAGAAGAAAAATTAAATTTTTCTACTGAGGCATCGCCTAGCTGAGGAGAAGAGTGGAGGAGAAAAATAAAATTTTCCTGCTTTGGGAGGAGAAAAATTAAGTTTTCCTGATAAGGCATCGGCTAGCAGAGGAGAAGAGTTGGGGAGGAAAAAAATTAATTTTTCCTGCTAAGGCATCGCTTAGAAGAGGAGCAGAGTTTGGGAGGAGAAAAACTTTATTTTTCTACTAAAGCATCGCCTAGTAGAGGAGAAGAGTGGAGGAGAAAAATTAAATTTTCCTGCTAAGACATTGCCTAGCAGAGAAGCAGAGTTGGAGAGGAGAAAAATTAAATTTTCCTGCTAAGGTATCGCCTAGCAGAGGTGTAGAGTTTGGGAAGAGAAAAATTAAGTTTTCCTGCTAAGGCATCGCCTAGCAGAGGAGCAGAGTTGGGAAAGAGAAAAATTAAATTTTTCCTACTCGGGCATCGCCTAGTAGAGGAGCAGAGTGGATGAGAAATTAAATTTTACCTACTTGAGCTGAGCCTAGTAGAAGGGTCAGGGGTGAGAAGGTAAAACCTATATTTTTCTGCTAAGGCATCGCCTAGCAGAAGAGTAGAGTTGAGTTGGAGAAAAATTAAATTTTTTCCTACTGAGCCACCGCCTAGTAGATGAGCAGAGTGAAGGAGAAAATTTAAATTTTTTTGCTAAGGCATCACCTAGTAGAGGAGTAGAGTGGAGGAGAAAAATTAAATTTACCTACTTGGACTGAGCCTAGTAGAGGAGAAGAGTTGGAGAGGAGAAAAATTAAATTTTACCTACTTGAGTTGTGCCTAGTAGAGGAGAAGAGTTGATGAGGAGAAATTAAACTTACCTACTTGGACTGAGCCTAGTAGAGGAGAAGAGTTGGAGAGGAGAAAAATTAAATTTTACCTACTTGAGTTGTGCCTATTAGAGGAGAAGAGTTGATGAGGAGAAATTAAACTTACCTACTTGGACTGAGCCTAGTAGAGGAGAAGAGTTGGAGAGAAGAAAAATTAAATTTTACCTACTTGGGCTGCGCTTAGTAGAGGAGAGTTGATGAGGAGAAATTAAACTTACCTGCTTGGACTGACCCTAGTAGAGGAGAAGAGTTGGAGAAGAGAAAAATTTAATTTTACCTATACTTGCACTGAGCTTAGTAGAGGAGAAGAGTTGGAGAGGAGAAAAATTTAATTTTACCTACTTGGGCTGCGCCTAGTAGAGGAGAAGAGTTAATGAGGAGAAATTAAATTTTACCTGCTTGGGCTGAGCCTAGTAGAGGAGTTACGAACGAGGAGGTGAAACCTTTATTTTCCTGCTAAGGCATCGCCTTGCAGAAGAGACTGGGGTGAGGAGGTGAAACTTTTATTTTCCTGCTGAGGCATCGCCTAGCAGATGAGTCAGAGGGTGAGGAGTTGGAAATTAAATTTTTTTACTGCTGAGGCATCACCTAGCAGAGGAGTCGCAAGGCGAGGAGGTGGAAATTTTATTTTCCTGCTGAGTAATCGCCTAGCAGAGGAGTCGGAGTGTGAGGAGGTGGAAGTTTTATTTTCCTGCTCAGGCATCGCCTCGCAGAGGAGTCAGAGGATGAGGACGTTGAAGTTTGATTTTTCCTGCTAAGGCCCGGCTTAGCAGAGGAGTTACAAGATGATGTGGTGAGAGTTTTATTTTCCTACTAAGGTCCGGCTTAGCAGAGAAGTTACGAGATGATGAGGTGAGAGTTTTATTTTTCTAGTAAGACATCGCCTAGCAGTGGAGTTAGAGGGTGAGGAAATTGAAGTTTTATTTTTCCTGCTAAGGACTATTTTAGCAGATGAGTCAAGGGCATGGGGAAGTGAAAATTATTTTCCTTCAAAAGCTTAGTAGAGGACCTTGAAGATGGGGGCGATGAGGGCATACCGTGTTAGAAAAATGTATGTTGTTTGTCGATAATGAACGATGTTTGCCACTGCAAAAATTACGGGGATCGACCTGCCCGGTCAGGTCGCGGGGATCGACCTGCAATCATTCGCAAGAGAATATCTTCATTGTATCCTATTCGAAATAAAATTCTCAACGTATTGGGCGAGGGTGTGCAGGAGGAGGGCGAGGCTGCTCTTGGCGAGAGTGGCTGTTGGTTGCGTGAGACGAGGCGGTGGATGGCGAGGCTGCCGAGGGACGAGGGTTGGGGAGGCTAGTTTGTGGGGGGGGGGGGGGGGGGGGGGGGGGGCGTGAGACTGATATGGGTAAGGGTGAGGGCTGGAGGGGGAAAGGGAAAGCAGGAAGGAAGGAGGGCGAGGCAAGGGCTGCTGGGCGAGGATGGCGAGCAACGTTTATGGGCAAAAGTGGGTGGGAGTTGCGAGGCCGGCTGTCGAGAGGAAAGAAAGCGAGGTGCAGGGAAGCAGGCATGGCCTGGGCGAGACAGCAGGGCGAGAGTGGAGAAGGGGAGGCAGGCGAGGCTGGGAGAGAAGAAGCCGGGAGACGCTGCGCATGGTGAAGGCAAAGGCGAGCTATGTAGGCGACAGCTAGGGGCTGTGGAGGGACGAGGGCGAGGCTGAGGAAGGGCGTGGGCAAGACGGGGCACTGGTTAAGGGGAGCGGGGCGAGGCGGCTGTGCGAGGGGCGAGGTCAGGGGCTAGCAGTGGAAGGACGGGCGTGGACGCACGCAAGGCTGTGGAATGGTGAGGGGCGAAGGTGCTGGCGAGACGAGGTGGGCGAGGGTGAGGCTGTGGCTGCGGGGCGAGGGGAGGGGAAGAGGAGGTTGGCGAGGGGTGCGGGGAGAGGTTGTTGGCGGTGGGGAGAGGAGGTTATGGCGGAGGGGCAAGGGTGAAGGCTGGTGCAACGCTTGCGATCGAGGTAAGTGAGTATGGGCGGGGCTGTTGGTGAGGTGATCGGGCAAGGGGAGGTTGGCGAGGGCGAGGGCGAGGGTGAAGCTGCGCTAGGGCTAGCGCGCGGGTGAGGCGTAGGCAAGGGAGAGCTGGTGAATGAAGTGCAGAGGAAATACTGTGTTGGGGAAATGAGAATAAAGTGGGGAATGGATGACTCTTTTTAGGGGAGCCCCACATAGATCTGCCCCATCAGAGTGGGGAGGTGATTTAATTTGTTTCCAAATTTTTGGAGACTAACGAGCAGCAGCAGAAGAATACACAACTCACATGTTGTAAACCGATGACAACACAATTAATCGAATTTTGAACCTACGATTCAGTTCGACTTGGGAGAGAGAGACTAGTGATACCCCATAAATGAGCCCTCAAGATCAGGCCCAAACCTCCGGCCCATCTCTAGCCCAGAAGGAAGGCCCATGACAGGCCCAGATATTCTCCTATAAATACCAGGTTTGAGTGTCTAATTCAGCAATCACTATATTATTTTTCTGCAGCACCCTTAGCTGCTCTTCACTTATATCCTCAGTCTCTGATTTGAGCGTCGGAGGGGCTATGTCGGGACACCCTCCTGGCCCCCTTCTAACAGTCTTATTCATGATTTCAGGCTCAGGAAAAATTCGAAACATGCGTCTAAACTAGTGACACTTGCTGGAATCGGATCCTAAATTTTTCGTGAGTATCAAAGGGGCAGATCACGGGAATGTGTTGAGCATTTTTCAATTTTTTAGTAAATATGCTATTACAAAGAATGCATTTTATCTTGTGTTATTCAAGTTCATTGTTGTGTTTTTTCATGCAATCGTTGTTTTAAAAAAGAAATAGTAGTCCACACTTTCTGTAGTTATGTCTTGTCTTTTATAAACAAAATAATTTTCATAACAAATTTATTGATTTCAATGCGAAGATTTCCCATGTTTCCTTCCCATATTATTTGAATATCCTATTTATTAATTAATAGTTAATGTTTTATGTCTAGGTGTAAAAAGTATTAATTCTCCCTCCAAAATCCAAAATGCTTAATTTATTAGTCTGTGTCAGCATATTTGATTGACAAATAATCATTTTTTTGTTCTTGAGTGTTCATTGTTTTTGGGTTCTCTGGCTTGTTCAGATTAGTGATATCTTGTGTGTATATTGAGTGATTCCATGACAGAATTGATGCCTAACATGAATATTTATTCATCCATCAATGAATTGGGGTTCTGAACATATGTTACACATGAGTTTAAATGCTGAAATTTCAATACAACTCTAAGCTTCATTAAGAGTTTTGTTTTTTTGCAGTTCCGCTAATGCTTTTTTTAAATGTCATTCTCCAGTGATTAGCTATATTTCTGAGCATGAACCTTGTGTTGGTCCAAGTGTTGATGTCTGATCTGCTTCATTCGGTTGATCGCATTTCGATTGTTAAAAGTTAAAGGTAGATTGATTTTGTGTTATTGAATTCAATACTGACTAATATCAAATCGTTTAATGATTAGTAACCTTTGTATTGTTTTGTTTGCATTCGGTTGTTAAAGATTAAATCGGCTGAGCATTTGTTGCAATGGACAGAGAGAGTTAATATAATGTTTTGTTTTTTCAAAAGTCAATTATGCTATTTGATTTGTGTGGGTATGTGCATTTGTAGTTTTGTTATATGTGTGTATGTTGCGAGAGTTATTTCTAGATATTTGTTTGCTTTTTGATAGGTTATATAGACATCTAAGAGAATATCTTGGGGAGTTGGGGAGGAATATGCACTCATTCATTTTTTTAAAGGAATATCTATCCCCGGTGAGGAATCAAGGAAGAGGGGGGCAATGTGCCTTTGTGGCGACAGTAACATGTTTGGAAGTCATGGTTAGGATCTCAAAAGTCCATCTCTCTAAGTGGTCCGGCCAATATTTCTACATCGACGATGTGTTTGACAATTTGTATGATGTATATCCAAATCTTCCTGGGGCCAAAGAGAAGAAAAATGATGTAAAGGGATGGAAAGGTACTCGAGTAAACTTTGTCCTTGAATTTGTTAAAAAGTATGGTCTACCACCAACCAGTTGCTGCTATGATCCACGGCTAAAAAACTTGGTCTCTCAATTTCATGAGAAGGTAAAATAACATAGTTATTATATTAATATCTGTTTAAACATGTTTTATAATAAATTGTCTTTTTTTATAGGCTTCAAGATGTCAAACCAGCTCCTATCAGAAGTTGCGTTGCTATGAGGTGGCAGAAAGTGTGAAGGATGCCCCGGTTATTTTTGTCATGGTTGCCTACCGGACCTTTATTGGTTGCCGAAAAGTATGAATCTATCTATGACATTATTTGCAAATAATATTTTATCTTTTGTCCATGATTCGGAACTATGAAACAATTTTTTGCATAAGTCGTATATGATGGACCGAGTGAGGATGAAAAATCAATCCCAGAAAAGCTAATCGGATAACAGGCGACGGTAATTGTTGGGAGTGTTAAGATCGAAGCTGAGAGCCAATGTGAGGAATACGTTATAGTGCAAAATAGCCACGGATGCACATTTGGCTTCTTAGGATTAGTAGTAATGAAACTTGACTATCCTGGTGTATTTAAAGAATTTTGGAAGCTGGATAAACCGAAATGGAACGACGCGGCACGAGCATTTTAGAACAATTTATTTTGAAATTATTATACTTTTTTTTCTTAGCATTTTCTTCCCATGTTAACATAGTATAAATCATCATTCAAGGTGACTCATAAGCGCAAACATTTGGATGTTATGGAACAACATGAAAAGGGGGAGACTTCGGCGTGCCTTTGAGTATGTGTGATTAATTTTATAAAAAAAATTTATATGATGAAAAAATTACAATTCATTTTATTGTTGAACATGTTAAATCTCGTTTTATTTATTTTCAAGTTCATTGCTGCTTAAATTTTCTGATGTCTAGTATCAAATATTTTTGTAAATGTCGGCAAATAGGAAATGTATTTCCTGTGGTGATTAATTTTGCGGAAATGATGGGTCGTATTTTGCTAGTTGCAGAAGAAACGAAATTTCATACGAAATTAATAAATGCACGCGGTTTCATACCTCAAAATTTGATTATAAATAGAGACACAATTCGATCATTTCATTCATCTCTTTTCGAGTTTTCTCTCATTCTATAGCATTTGAGTGCTTAGTTCTATAATATTTGTGAGGTGTTTGTTCTCCTGTATTAAGAGAGCGTCTGTTCTCTTTGGAAACACAGTGAGTGGTTGTACACCATAAAATATTATAGTGGAAATCTTTTCATCTTGCCCGTTGGTTGTACCCTAATAATTTTTAGGGATTTTTCACGTAAATCTCGGTGTCCAGTTTATTCGTTATTTTCATATTTATTATCTCAAATTACCGCACGTGGGACCAACAAGTGTTACTTCTGTCTCGATGAACTTGCATCCCTAGAATCTTTTTTGCTGGTTCCAAGTCCTTCATATCAAATTCCCTAGCCAATTGTGCCTCCAATCCTTGGACATGATCTTTGTTGGGGCCTGCTACTAACATGTCGTCCACATACAACAGCAAAATGATATAATCATCACCAGACATCTTGAAATACGTACAAGGGTCTGCACTCAGTTTGTTGTATCCAAAGCTCATGATATAGGAATCAAATCTCTTGTACCAACACCTCGGCGCCTGTTTGAGACCGTACAGAGATTTGTTCAACCTGCAAACCAAGTTCTCTTTGTCTTTTTCCGCAAAACCTTCTGGCTGGATCATATAGATTTCTTCTTCAAGATCTCCATGAAGAAATGTTGTTTTCACATCTAGCTATTCTAGATGTAGGTCAAACACTGCACACAATGCCAACACTACTCTGAGTGTTGTAAGCCGAACCACAGGTGAAAATATTTCATTGAAGTCGATGTCTTCTTTCTGAGCATATCATTTTACCACCAACCTAGCACGATACCACTCCACTTGGTTATTACCATCATGCTTGATCTTATAGACCTTTTTGTTTCTAATAGGCTTTCCTCCCTCGTGATAGTGTAACAAGATCCCAAATTTTATTCTTGTCTAATGCCTCCAACTCTTCTTGCATTGCTATCATCCACAAAGATACATTCGAGCTTTGAGTAGCCTCGTGGAAACTTGATGGCTCACCATCCTCTGATAATAGACAATATGCAATATTGCTTTCAGTGACATAATCTGAAAGCCAAACTGGTGGTCTTTTGTCTCGACTTGACTGCTTCATATTGGAAACTTCAGACTCAAAATGTTCTTGTTCTTCGTACTCTGGTACTGCTTCACAAGAAACTTGACCTTCGTCTGTCTTATTTTTCACCTGAAAAATAGTAGTTTCTGAATTCGGGGTGTCTTTGTCTTCTTTTACTTTATCTTCCTCGAAGATAATATCCCTACTTATGACAAGCTTGTGAACAGTAGGATCCCACAAGCGAAACCCCTTTACTCCATCAGCATATCCCAAGAAGATACATTTTCTGGATTTTAATCCAGCTTCGATCTTTCTTCTCATTGTACAGAACATACACAGGACTTCCAAATGTATGCAAATGAGAATAATATGTCGGCTTCCAGGTCCACATCTCCATCGGAGTCTTCAGATCAATCGCTACTAAAGGAGAACGATTGATAATATAACAAGCGGTTTTCGACTGCTTCAGCCCAAAATGACTTATCTAGACCGCAGTCCTCAACATAGCTCTTGTTCTGTCCAACAAGGTTCTATTCATCCGCTCCGCCACTCCATTCTGTTGAGGTGTGTAAGCCGTCGTGAACTGTCTTTTGATACCCTCATGTTGACAATATGCATCAAATTCATCATTTGTATATTTTCCTCCATTGTCAGTCCTCAGACACTTGATTTTTTTTTCAGAATGAAGTTCAACCCGCGCTTTTAAATCTTTGAAGACTTGGAAAACATCTAATTTCTTCTTGATTGGATACACACAATATCTCCTAGATAAATCATCAATGAACGAGACAAAGTATCTCGCTCCTCCTAGGGATACAACCGGTGCTTGCCAAGCATCCGAATGAATCAGCTCCAATATACTTTTGATTTTGGCAGTAGAAGTGTCAAACTTTAATCTGTGTTGTTTACTGGTAACAGAATGCTCACAAAAGGGTAGTGACACTTTTGTAAGTCCCGACAACATCTTCCATTCTGAGAGAATTTTCAACCCTCGTTCTGACATATGCCCGAGCTTTTTATACCACAACACTGTTAATTCTTCTCCTGAACCAATTGATGCAACAGCTAGTTCTGCCTCTTTGTGTGTTTCTCCCAAAAGTATATACAGATTTGCAGCAATTTTTTCCGCCTTCATAACCACAAGCACGCCTTTCACAATTTTCACGATCCCATTCCCGATACGGGTTTTGCATCCGATGTCATCCAATTGCTTCAAGGACAAAAGATTCTTCGCCAGTCCTTTCGCATGTCGTACTTCCTGTATGGTGCGAATGGTGCCATCAAACATTTTTATTTTGATAGTACATACACCAGCGATTTCCAAGGCATGATCATTTCTCATGAATACAGATCCTCCTGAGACTGGTTTATAATGATCAAATCATTCTCTCCGAGACGTCATGTGCCACGTCGCTCCTGAATCCATAATCCATGTATCATAAAATTTGTGCATGTCTTCTGCAACTGTTGCTGCTTCGCTGAATAATATTTCACCACTACTTGAATTACTGACGACATTTCCTTGAGAATTTTTTTCTATACCCGTACATTCTTTCTTGAAGTGTCCTTTACCGCCACATTTAAAGTAGTAAATATTTTTCTTCTTACTTCTCGACTTTGATCTACCTCGTCTTTGGCTCCCACTAGAGTCACGGTCCATGAATCTTCCTCTTATCATCGGTAAAGCCTCTGCCTGCTTCGAGGTTACCAGCATATCTTCCTTATTCTTGTGTCGGCTTTCTTCTCCGAGAACCGCAGTTAAGATATTGTCG
The DNA here is from genome assembly GCF_025594145.1 of Primulina tabacum. NCBI lineage: Eukaryota > Viridiplantae > Streptophyta > Magnoliopsida > Lamiales > Gesneriaceae > Primulina > Primulina tabacum. The sequence continues at coordinate 50,366,657 of NC_134551.1, forward strand.
AATCTTAGAAAGCCCATAAGAATATTGTTGTTTATGTTGATGATAAGTTGATCATATGAATCTGGTAGACTTTGAAGTAGAAGCTCCACACGTTCATTTTCCTCTATTTTATGCCCCATGGAAGTGAGTTGGGCATATAGAGTATTTAATGTGTTGATATGGTCGGTCATCGATGAGGATTCCGCCATCCGAAGAGTATAAAGCCTTCTCTTTAGGAAAATCATGTTGTGTAGTGACTTGACCTCGTACATCTTTGTCAGAGTGTCCCAGATAAGTTTTGTTGTTTTTATCTCAGAGATACTTGATAGTACTTCGTCTGCTATAGCCAAGTCTAAATTGGCAATAACATTATCATTCATCTCATTCCACTTTCCATCATCCGTAATTTCCACCGGTCTATCTCCAATAGCCGCCAAGTAATTCTCTTTTCTTAATACTGTTTGTATCTTTATTTTTCATAGCATAAAATTGCTTCTATTGAACTTTGTCATCTCGTACCTGCCCGTCATTAATAAAAAATCTCAAAAAAAAACTTTTCTGATGTGGAAGATCAGTCTAGGCTGCAAGCACATAGCATACTCAGAATTTTAAGAAATTTTAAACCAAGGCTCTGATACCACTTGTTGGTCCCACGTGCGGTAATTTGAGATAATAAATATGAAAATAAAGAATAAACTGGACACCAAGATTTACGTGGAAAACCCCTAAAAATTATTAGGGTAAAAAACACGGGCAATATGAAAAGATTTCCATTATAATATTTTATGGTGTACAACTCAACTCATTCACTGTATTTCCAAAGAGAACACACAATCTCCTAATACATGAGAACTAATGTATCTAAGGATCTTCTTGACCGTGCTCCAATGCTCTTGTCCAGAATTCGCTATATATCGATTAACTGCTCCCACTGCTTGAGCAATGTCCGGTCTTGTATAGATCATGGCGAACATCAAACTTCCCACTGCTGATGCATATGGTATTCGAGACATCTTCATCATCTCTGCTTCACTGCTATGACACATTTCGGAGGATAACTTGAAGTTATCTCAAATTTTCGCACATGGGACCAACAGTAAACTTGCTAACATAGTTTAAAGTACTAGATAGAAGAAAAGACTCTTTGCTGCAAAGCTACAAGAAATACAAATTGAGCTCTCAATGAAGATGAAAGATCGAAGAGTTGGTTTCATATGCAGATTCAACTTTATTTGCATTGTCAAATTCACTGCTGCTTGAATTTTTTGATGTCTACTCTCAAATATCGTTGGATGTAGTTTTAATTTGCATGTGAACAATTATTTGCATGATCTTCTGTGAATCTAGAGACGAATATGTCAATTTAGCTTCAAAATATCAAATGACTGATGGAATATTATTCAGTTTCAACATGCAGTTTATGTTAAAAATGAACTTTCACCAAATTGCTAAGCATTTTCATTCGATTACATCTTTATAAAATATCTATGACCGTTGAATAAAAATATGATTATTTATTCTAGAGAGAGAGTCTAATATTTAATTTAAGAAAATTCACCGTGATTTGAGTAACTTATTATTCAAATTTGATATGATTTAATTTCGTTGTTGGTTAGGTACCGACAATGCGTCTAACCTCTTATAAAATTTGAATTATTGAAAGTCTTTAATTTATCGTGAACTTTTTAGTTGTCGAATTAGGTAATTTATTTATTAGTTCAAAGTTATGCATAAGCAAGATTTGCAAATACCTTGAATTTTGGTTTGCAAAATTCTTGAATGGTGGCCAATATGCTTGAGTGACCAGATGCAAATTTGTGATATTATATTTAAATCAAATATTTCAAAATAAATATAATGTGTCATAACATAATTGAATTTTTTTAAAAAAATAAATAAAATAAAAAAACACGACCCCATATTTTTTTAAGAAAAAATAAAAATATAAAATTTGCAGCATTCGCCACATGGCTCCAAAGAACACAAAAATAAAATAAAAATGGACATTGTATTGTAGCGTCCGCCACCACGTACGTGCTTGGCGCTTGGCGTACCCTGCAAATGAGTTCCAGGGTATTTTTGCAATACTTTTGCAAAACTCTCCTGTTCACATTAATTTTGAAATTTTGTTTCTTTAAAAATTAAATAATTTTAATTAAAAAAAACCCCCCAAAATTTCAGTTTCAGGCTCATTAATTTTGAAATTTTGTTTCTTTAAAAATTAAATAATTTTAATTAAAAAAAACCCCCCAAAATTTCAGTTTCAGGCTTGATATTTGGTTAGGCATCGAATTTAGTTTCAGATGTAAAATTAAGTACACAATGGTTTGATTTTCGATCAGTCAGTGTTTGTGCTTGGAATAAAACTCAAAAATTGATGTATTGTGTAGTGAAATAACTGCGCAGTGAGTGAATGAAAAAGCTGCAAGAAATAAATCACTTAGAAAAAGTAGATACAAATGAATAGCGAATAAGCAGTAGCCATGTTTAGAGAAGTTCATCAAGACATATTAAAAAAAACAATGTTTTGAGAAGAAATATTTCGATTTGAACATTCAAGTAAAGTAGGACCGAAAATCTATCTAAACGTGACCGATAATATTTGGCTTTCAATCCATCATAAATAAGATACTAGTCGGTGGCATTCAACAATACATCACATAGTAACAAGAAAGAGCTTGAAAAACAGAGTATAAATTTCACAATGAAGTAAAACTCGATATAATAACATCTTCTAAATATAATGCTTGATAACCACTCTCTCCTGATTCTTGCTAGCACCTGCAACTCACAAATTTTGAAATGTTAGTTTTGGGCAACCGTACTAATTTAATATTTCAAAGCTCCCCTCTGCACCGCCAGAACCGACGGCAAAGGCACGGTTACCACCAGCAGAGCCCCTATCTTATATATATATATATATATATATATATGTATGTTATTTTAAAGGAGGAATATCAAATGCATACATACACGTACAAAAACATAAACGACAGGTGATTGGACAAAAGAAACATCTAATCTTGTATTATCAGAGAGGAATCACCAAAGTAGAAATGATAGCAGTATCAAAAAATATCCTCAAGCATTTACTTGAAAAAAACACCCCAACAAAAGCATCAGGCTTATTTGGTGGCTTACATCTACAATTTAACCAACATTGACCATTTCTCTGCTCTGCCTACAAGGTTCTCTCTCCCCTTTAGACTTATAACACAATCAGATAAAAATTCAAACAGCTGTCTTACGATTACGACAAGCAACTCGCTAGTAAATCCAAATTCCTTCATGAACAAACTGAGAGATTTATTTCATTGAAGTTGGTTTGAATTGGCGTTCGTACCAATTTTCACCATTTCTCTGCCCTGCCTTCATTGTTATCTCTCCCCGTTTCATATTTTATGACTATAGACTTGAGACTTTAATCGAATCAAACAAATATTCACGAAGTTGTCATCCAATTACAACAAGCAAGCGACCCATAGTGTGAAAGATTAAAAAAAAAAAAAAAAAAAACTGGCTTTTAAATCCAAATTCCTTCATGACAAACTGAGAATTTTATCTCATTGAAGTTGGTTTGAATTGGCGTGCTTAGCCTTTGCACCAACCTATGATTAACACAAACTACAAATTTGTAAATTTTGCTTGAAACAGCAATCCACACACACCAAACATTGAAAATTCATATAAACTAGGAATCAGGATAGTATGCAAGAACAGCGAGAGGATCGTGCATTATTCACGCACAAAGCAATACCTCATCCTTAACGCAAACAACAGCTCGAAAAAGACGACACTCATCACTTCTACCATCCCGTGCCCAGAATGTCATGCAGTAAGACGGAGACGACATAGAGTAGAGCCTCTCAACCTTTATGAGACCGAAATGCTTTTGCTGTTATTGTCCCAAAAATATGCAGAACAAAATTAGGAAGTGTGCTACAAAATCAGGGCTACAAAATTGCTAGATAATATGTCTAACTTCTTTCTGATTGTAGATGTTTATGGTCAATTCCGCGTATTTTCCAACCCAGTCAAAGCATTTGATATCCACTGCTGTCATCATTCCACAGTTCTTATACAAACAAGAGTCCAAATAATCATCACACATCTGTCAACAAATTTAAATAAAGTTAAAGTTTTTTACACTCAGTGACACAGATTGTTCCACCAATTAACAGATCCAATTTAGATCCAATTCACGAAACAAATTGTGGGTCAAAAGAACAATATGATGGTAAGAAACAACTTGCAGAAAATTCTTTCCAAATTGTGTTTCTTCTAAGCAAGGACAGAATAAGATCCAAAGAAACGAATCACATGGAGTAAAAAAGAAGAAATTTGTATACCTGATGATATGAGTTCAATTTATCTCCAGTCGTATGAAACACTGCAAAATTAGCATAGCAATACGATTGAATCTAATTTCTTTTGTCAGTAATCAAGTTATATTCACAAATAATCGAATATTTTTTCGCAGTACAAAATATTTCGCATATAATATATATATGCGAATAACAATAGAGTAATACCTATGTGTCAATGATTTCAACAAAATATGGAATGAAAGAACACACTGCATATATATATATACATGTGACTGTGCGTGTGGGTGTTTGTGCATGTGTGTGTGCGTGTGCGTGTAACAACACGATTATTAGAATAATATACGAGTGATTCAGTGGTGTAAGGATTTTTTGTTTACTACAGGAGAAGATAGAAGCGAATGATTTAAATGAAATGTTGTGCATTAAAGATTGATGCATTTTCTTCAAACAAATAAAACAACCACCATACATATTTAATCACAAAATGCTCAAGTTACTCTAAATTAAAGTGATCTTTTCACGAGGATTGGGCATCCAACACGTCAATCATACTTGCAAAACTATTACTATCAACTTCCGTTTCAATAAGAAATTCTTCCACCTATAATCTTATTGAAAAAACGGTGGTATTGATGAAATGATAGCACTACAATCTTTCTTTGAAGATAAGTATCATATCATATCACAACCTCAGTCAAAAACCAAAAGTTGTTTGATATTTTTCATTTTCTTTACTTACGTGTATGTTTTTGTTTCTAACACATGTAAAGAGCTTTTAAGAGGTGAAGAGCGGCGCAAACATGTCTTTTGAAGTTTTATGCTGATGTTGATATGTACTAATTTGACCGATTTTTTAACCAAGATCAAATACAAATTGCAAATATGTGACGGAAATAGAAATTTTATTTTGGAGATAGAACATTCATAATGCAAACATAGTTCAACTAACATCCCTATGTCCTCACAAATGATTTCGCATCATCAATTCTTCAATCTTGATATCCGTGAAGAACTATACAATTTTGTTTTTTCCCCAATTTCATCATGAAAAATACGGATGCTTCGTACAATGTTAGATGTACATCAGGACTTTGATTTATAATATTTTTATATTTTCATTATCACTCATTCTTCTAATAAAAAAAATTCCTTTAAGCAAATCTCAACGATGAGACAACTATCATGTCCATATGAAACCATTTTTTGTCGCAAAAATTGTAATCATATCATCATTTGCATGCCCAACATATTATTTTTATACCAAACATTTAATATGAATCTAAATTCTATTCAATCAATAATCGGTCATGAATACCAACAAGCACATGCTTTGATAGTGTAACAAATTGTTTATCAGTGGCTTTTAAAAATATTTCGGATCGACTAACTAGACAAAAAATGATAAATAATTTTCCCCATGAAGTCATACGACACCTGATTAAGTGAAAATACATTGAATGCTATGCAAAGATTCAATTATTGATCCTAATAATTGTAGTTTTCATGATTATTTTATTGTGTTTGATCCATCATCAATCATATACAGGTCCTGTGGCATTGAAAAAATTTGAGAACAATTCTATCAAACATAAGAAAGAGCTTCACACATACTTAAATTATACAGAACTAAAGGGATGAGCAGGATACCAGCACACCTAAATTTCTTAGCTTACGCTGACACTAGCAAATAAAAATTAAATGCGATGAAACATAAATATTCACTACAAACTCTTACTCGTGGGTGAGACAAGAATTACACCAGCAACATAGCCACCTCCAAGATCATTTTTACTGGTTTCATGTATGGGAAAAAAAAGCTATTCAGAAAATGTTGTACAATCATGAACCTGATCTCAAAAATTTTTCAATTATAAGAGAACTTTCAGGGAACCAAGATACACTACACAGTTATAAAATAAAAAGACCAATATATGTGGAAAAACAATGAACACCCCAAGCATAGCGACTAAATAAAGGTGCTTTGATCAATCTGACATCACTGTCCTCATTAATAATATATGGAAGCAAATAAAGTAAAACTTTATGATTTATCATGGCCCAATTAATTACATAGCACATTCATGAATAGATAGCCCTAACAACTAACGTAATGTTAAAGGTAGAAGATAGAACATACAAATACTCAATCAATGGCAAATAAACACCGGAACATGTTAAAAAGTAATTTCTGGATAAACTTGTACCATGTGTTAGAGGGCTGATCTTCACCACTTTCACCGAGTTTTTGGAAATAATCGTCCGCGTAGTCAATCAGAATTGAAATTTCATGGACATCCCCTAAAAGATAAGACAGAAATCAACCTTCAAACTTCTTAGTCAATAACAAGTTTAATGATAAAAGGCACAACATTTGATGGCAAATGTATTCCTCTTTCTCTTTCTCCTATTTAAAATCTACCCTAAAATTTACACCTTATGGCTTTGACGTCTGTGTCACACTCAGTTTTAGGTTTAACTCAAGCTCAGACTGTAGCAAAAGACTGCACCAGCCGGAAACTCGAGAAAAGACCTCAAGCACTCGCTTAAATCCACCTTGACACAAGCATCAAACTCCATTTGGCCGGCTACATTTAAAACTTGCTAACCAGCATGCACCATATCTCTACTTTGCCTTAAATCTTAATACAACCTCTCCCTATTTCATCTCTTATGGCTATGGACTTTGAAAGTTGAAAAATTAACAAAAACAGAAAAAAAGAAAAACACATTTATCATACAGTTAAAATAACCCCACAGCCCAATGTTTAAAAGCTAAAATGAACTAGCTTGTAAATCCAAACTTCTTGATGACAGATTGAGAATTTTAATTTATTTAAGTTAATTTGAATTGGCATGCCAAGCCTTTGTGCCTTTGCTGACGATTGAATTTTTAAGACTTTTAAAGATATTTTGTTTGACACAAGTGCATCCAAACACCACACAACACAATCATCGAACATTCATATAAACCAATAACAAAGATTACAAAAACTCTAATGTAATATGTATCAAAGTAACTAGGATATTCATGGTGAGGATGGTACCTTAATCTCACAAAGCAATACCTCCTCATCCACCACACAAACAACGCCTTGAAAAAGATGGTGCTCTTCACTTACAGCATCATGTGCCCAGAAAGTCATGCAGAAACATGTACCTCCTCTGTTGAGCTTCACAACCTTCACGAGATTGAAATTCTTTTTCTGAAAAAAAAAATTGCACCATAAGATTTTTATGTCCATTAAATAATCAGGGCCGCAAATAGATCAAATAATATGTCTAACTTTTTGCTTTTTGTAGAAGTCCAAGGCTAGATTTGCCCATTTGTTGACGTTAAATATGCTGGTGTTGATGTTCACATTTGTTCTGCCTCCACCGACATCCATTTCATGTGGGTCATACTCGAAATAGTCATCACACATCTGCCAACAAAATTTTTAAAAAAATGGTTTTGTGTCCGAGGAAATGGTGTCAGATATGAATAACAATACATACGAAGTCATATTGAAATTCCCAATCAATGAATCCATATGTTAGATCCAATTCACAAGTCTATAAATTGTGGATCAAAAGAATAATAATACAGAAATTTGCAGCGAAGGATGAAATTACGTACGGCACGAAGCTGTGACATCCCAAAGTTTTCCATCAGATGAAAGCCCTGCACAAATTAAGTTTGCACGCAGTGCAATCCGTGCGGACGGTGCCTACGTGGAGCAAGCGTGGACGCTCCTACGTAAGCACCGACGCTCCTACGTGGAGCACCGTCCGCGCTACCAAGCGCGGACGGTGTATTTTGTAAATTATTTTTTTTTATATTTTTTCGATTTTTAATGTACGTTCATTCATTATCATGCCTGACAACTTCACGTGAAAGGCGTTCATTCAGTCGATGCCTGAGAACTTCACGTGAAAGATGAGATTCTGAAAATTCACGTGAAGACCAATAATTCAAATAAGACTCGAAGCTATACAGTCTTCACATTTTATTCTCCTATATAATTGATGAAAAATTCGAGGAACGAGGTATCAACTTTCTCTTAAATTTTTTCTCGATTTTCGTTGACAAAATGTCTAACATCGACGTACTCTTATATTTTGGTGGTCATGTAATTAGCGATAATGGATCGATTGAATATAGCATTCCATTTGTTAGACCGATACGAGTATTACGATCTATTAATTTGACGGAGTTAGTTGAAGTTGTGCATAAAATGTTAGCAATCGATCCAGCGAATTTTTCTCTGAAGATGTCAACAAAGTATTCATTCATGGAGAGAGCATCTTGGCATGAAATTGAAGTCAATCTCGTTGATGACGATGCTTTACAGTTCATAATGCAATGTGACAACATGCATGTTTTGCATCTATACGTGGAAGCAAATTCAATTGAGCATAATGTTGGATTTGATGATCTTGAATCTTACGTTCCACATGCATCCGATACAGGTTTTTATAACCAACCCGGTACGTCTACATATGGTGGTTTCCAGGAGCAAGAATCTTATGTTCCACAGGTTACTGAAGGACTCGGTAATATGAGTTTCGATGATGTAAGTGGGCCTTGGGATCAATATATAAATGTCTCGTCGGAACAAAATAATGCTCATATTGGCCGAATCCAACATTAGATACGAGCGCTCGTTGTCCGGATCAGGCCAATAATGATGATATTTGGAGGACTGATTCCGAACCCGATATGTCATACAGCGAGTCTGAAGAAGAAGAAGTGAATGTTGATGATGAAGTGAATACTTTTACAAATCCTGATGAGGGTACATCATCTCGACAACCACCACGTGACACATTACAGAGGCAGACCCTACCATTTCTGTCAAACACTTCTGAGATGCCATCATTTTTCAATAAATATTTTGGTGAAGAGCCTCATGATTCTGTCGATGCTCCTTGTGGAGTGCAATCAAGCTATTACAATCCGGATAGAGGTGAATTATGCATCAATATGTTATTTAAAGATAAGAATGATCTTATTGCATCTATCAAGGATTATTCAGTCGGAGTTGTCAGGCGTGAGTACCGTGTCGTGGTTAGCACACGCAGTTTGTGGAAGTTACGTTGTAAAAATAATTCTTCTACGGTCATTTGTCGATGGGGACTTCGCGTTTCTTTGAAGGCCAAGACTGGTTATTGGAAAATAACAAAATATGACGGGCCTCACACATGTATATCTACCTCTATTGGTATAGACCACAAGAATCTGAACAGTGATATGGTGGCACATACGCTATTGGGAGTTGTTCGTTGTGATCCTTCGTACGAGATTAAGTATATCATCGAAAATGTGAAAGATAAATATGGATATCAAATCTCGTACACGAAGGCATGGCGAATTCTGAAACGTGCTATTGAAATTGCTTATGGTACATGGGAGAGCTCCGTGCAATTACTCCCCAAATATATGTGCGCTTTGTCAAAATATAATCCGAGAACAGTTGTGGAGTGGAAGCATCTGAGAGCCAACAATGAAATGAGTAAGACACTGAACTATGTTTTCTGGGCATTCAGGCCGTGTGTTGATGGGTTTCGGCATTGTCGGAAAATAATTAGTGTTGATGGTACACACTTGTATACCAAATACAAGCATAAAATGTTGATCGGTGTCACTCTGGATGCAAACAATCAGGTTCTACCGCTAGCATTCGCTATTGTGGAGGAAGAAACAACAGATTCTTGGAAATGGTTTTTGGAGAGCGTAGGAAGACATGTTGTTCGTGGTGAAAACGGCGTGTGTCTTATTTCTGATAGACATAAGGGAATCGTGCGCGCAACTGCAGAGCTACCATATTTTCAACCTCCATACGGTGTGCATCGTTTTTGTTTGAGACACGTGTGTTCAAACTTTAACGCTAAATTCAAAGACGTGCATCTGAAATATTTATGCTGGGCGGCAGGCACACAAAATCAAATTTGTAAGTTTGAATCAATAATGGAGGCAATCGACGGCAGACCCTGGAATTGATTGCCGTCTTCAAAATTGTCGCATTACACGATTAGGACGATGCATCTCCACAATGTCAAAGCATATAAGGGGACAAACACATCGCCATATTTTATTGTCGTATGAATCAATAATCGTCTTCACATCTATGCCATTTTTCTGATATACGCTCCAATTAAACTGTAAAAAAAAAAGTAAATTAAATTTCAGTATTCATTTAATAAATCAAAACAAAATAGTTTTCGTGCCATCAATATTACGTATTAACATTTTATAATACTTCATTATTATTCATACGATTTAGAGAATCCCTTATAATTCTTACAGAATGTGTTGGCGAATGTGTGTAACTAAATCCATATTTCCACCTACAATTATAAAAAAAAAAACAAATACATATCAACAAAATATACAAGATATATATGATATTACCACCATAAATTTTAAATATTACCGTGCACCATATGGAGAAACTGGAATGAAAGCATCCGCATCAACGGGAGGTACAACTAATGTTAACCCATTTCGATCGGGGTTAACACATTTAATCCTGCTCCATGCCCATACCTACTTATAATAATAAAAAAAATTAACAAATTTAACCAAAATATTATGTTAAATATTCACATCACATTAATGATACCTGCAGGACATATAAAGGTCCAGCCATTGTAGTCTTCTCTATACGTGACGCGTTACACAACTCACGGTATAGAAATGCTAAAACTGCACTACCCCAACTATAAGACTTCACGTTATCAACATCTCGTAGCAGTTGCAAAAATATAAGTCTAGCTGACCCTCCTTGGTAGTCTGGGAACATTATTCCTCCAATAATCATTAACGCAACTCAACGAGTAAATTTCACAACATCTACTTCTGAAGTTTCATCATTAACAAGGTTAGATATACAATGATCGTGTAGTGCAATCATAGATAGATGACCACCTTTCGAATAATTTGAAGCTGGCAAAAATCCCAACATATCCAAACATATGTGTTGTCATTCCTCAACTTTATGTGACACATCTACTCCAGTTACTGCTTCACCATCAATTGTCAGACCCCAAATTATTGAAACATCTTGTAATGTCACTGTTGTTTCACCACATGTAAAATGAAACGTATGTGTCTCGTGTCGCCAACGTTCAACAAGCGCAGTAATCAAATGATTATCAAGAACTTGAGAGCCACATTCTAAAACTCCATAAAAACCCATATGATTTAAATATGCGAGTACACGCCTGTGTAAATAATTATCAGTATACAACTTTCAAATCAAATGGTCTGACCTCTTCACTTTGACAATATCATCAACTGTTAACGAAGACACGCTTGATGACATATGTGTCGCTTGTAAATAGAGGACACTGGGATCTTCTGGATTTCGATTATCTGTCATTCTGAACTATGCTCTAGATCTTCTCAACTTTGTCAAAAAAAATTTCGGTGCGGAATTGAGAAACCGATGAATGAGAGAATGAGAGAGTAAAGATAAGAGGAGGAAAGAAGAGGAGGGAAGGAACGAAGAAGGAATCGGGTAAGATAAGGATTGGATGAATGAAGTAGGAACACGTGGGCGCGGTAAGGTAAGGATTGGATGAATGGAGTAGGGACACGTGGGCGCTCCACGTAGGATCCGCGCTTGGTAAGCGCGGACACTCCTACGTGGAGCACCGTGCGCGCTTACCAAGCACGGATTGCATTAGTTGTGCAAAACCTATTTTTTTCAAATTAGTTTTGAAATAAATTTTAAAATTTAAATTACTTTAAAAAAAAACATGAGTATTGTAAAATATAATTAATTAATGATTAAAAATAACAAATATCAACATTTGAATTGAATATTTATTTATATATAATACAATAAATATATTTAATATTTACAAAAAAATGAGTCATCTAGATAATATTCAAATAAAAATAACAATAATCTATCATTAAATTTTATTTTTTTATTTTGATTGATTAGAATTCTTACTAATAAATAAAAATATATATTTACAAAATCATATATTATTTTATCAATCAAAATTTTAAAAAATAAATAAATATTTTTGTTATTTATTAGATGATTAACTATTAACGTTTTAATAAATATTTAAAATTATAGATATAATGTAATAAATATAATTAAATTTTAAATATTATTATAAAAAATATTATATCAAATTGTTTAGTTCATTTAAGATAACGCAAAAATTAGATAATAATTTTCAATTATTAAATTGACTTTTTAGTTTTGGTGTTGAGTGAAAAGATCTATTACAAATAAAAAAATATTTCAAAAACATATATTATTTTATTTATTAAAATTTTAAAATAAATAAATAAAAATTTTCAAAAAAGTCAAAAAAATTTGTCATAATAAATATTGAATAGAAATTTTAATTATTTTTTAAAATATATTAAAATTATTTATATTTAAGATTATGATAACAATATTAATAATAATAATAATAGCAATTTGATACATCAAAATTTCACGACGACGCTTTTTAAAATGGTTAAAAAAACATAATATTATATAAAAAAATTATATTTCATTTAAATGTTAGAGAATAATGATAAGAAAATATAGAAAAAGTAACATAAAACTTAAAATCATAATAAATAATTAAATAAAATGATATAATTAATGTAACATTTAAATGTTGTTTATATTTTTAAGGAGATCAGATTAAAATTTGAATTTTAAAAAAGATATTTAAAAGATATAAAAATAACACAAAATTCAAAATTATAACTGAAATTAAATCAAATTATATAACTAATGTAGACATCTAATGTAGTTTGTATTTTCAATGATATCATATTCAAACTTATATTTTAAAAAAGAAGTTGAAAATATTTCATATTTAATTACACGTTTATTTTTAATTTGTTTTCAAATATTTTAATATGGTATGTGAATGCATTAACTGTAACGTCCCGAAAATTGAGGGTCCACGTGAACCACATGCATGCAAATTATTAAATTTCTTTGGTATTTTATTAAATTATTTTAAAACATAAAATGCATGTTTATTTTATTAGTTTGTGTTTATTTATTTTTGTGTATTTTATGCATAATTCATGCATAATAGGATTCAATTCATGAAATTTTATAAGTTCATGCATTAGGATTTCTAGATGCATTTCACGTTCGAGCGAGGAACGGAGACCGGAGAAATTTCAGGAAAATTATTTTAATTACACGATTTATTTTTAATAAATTATTACAGGGTGTTTTTAAGTGTATTTTTCGAAAATGAGAATTTTTGGGTATTTTTACCCACATGGTTTTAGTTTTTAATGGTACCCAAATTTTATCAAATCGGGAGACTTTTTAAGGGTTCGGCTAATATTTTCAAAATCTTTCCAACATGAAATATTTATCGGGAGTGCGTTTGGACTTAATGGACCTACTTTTAAGCTTGTTGGACTTAAAATCATTTTTAAACTTTTAATTATCAAAGTTAGAGCCCATTAGTACAATGTAACCTTTTAAATAATGTGTTTAACCCTCCCCTAAACCTAATTAACATGTAACAGCCGACACCTCCTCTCCACCATCAGTTCTTCTCGGTTTTCAGTAGAATCTCCCCAAGGAAGCTTCGGCCCCTTCGTTGGCTAGCTAGAAAATTCCCCGGTTTGTTCTCGACGCTCGTTCTTCGATCTCCTCGTCTTCGTATCATCTAAGGCACGTTATGTACTTTCATTTCTGCATCTCGCACGCCATATACTGCTGATGTGTGTACCATATTTGTTAAAAATCAGATCATACACGTTCGAGATGTGATGCACGGTTTTTGCATGAAAGTTGATCATATTTTAATTGTAAACTCACGATTCTTGATTCCTTGTGCAAGGGCTGCCGAGTCCAGATAACTAAGGGTGGAAATGATGTAATCTAACGTGTGTAAGTGCTGGAACCACGATCGAGTCGAGGTCTAGCAAAGGCCGATCATTCTTGGCTTGTGTGTGAGGATTTTTGGTTTCAGATTACGTGGGCAGCGGCTTGCTTTGGTTTAGCTTAGTTTAGAGGGTCTCTTATGGTCTTAAGGATGAGAATTTAAGGCTGGAAACGGGTGATAGGAGGTGGACCGAATATTTCAAGGGTGGGAGCCATGTGTGGCTTGTTGATTGCACTAAAAGGGGGTGACCGAGAGCTTTGTGTTTCTTCTGGATTGGTAGTCGAGAGCTTTGGGTAGGATAATAAAGTATTAGGTGTCTTAGGGTCTGATCGAGGTCCTTAATAGGCGGGCACATGGCTGGGAAATCGGTTAAGCTTGAGGCGAGAGATTTTAAGAGATAATTGTGGATGAAGTGGTGTATAAGGATAGGACCGATTGTTTGGCCAAGTTCTGAAATTTTCAGTAGTTCATTTGGGGACCCAATGACATTATTTTAGGACTTTTAAATGTTTATAAGATATGATAAAAAGTCGGAAGACATTTGGTTATGTTCTGAGTCGATTCAGATTAAAACCGGGACCCCGGTCTAAGTTTTAAAACGAATCGATTAAGTTTGGTTTTTTGGGCTCGAGTTGATGTCTAGGAATACTTTTAAAAATGTTTTGGGATATTTTAAGGATTGTGGTAAGCTTCGGGTCAATTTTAGAGGTCCAGGGGTGAACGATAATTTTTGGGTTCCCGGGGGCAAAATGGTAATTTGCACCCGGGGTGAGGTTTTGGTCTTGGCAGCGTCCTGAACACAAAATTATGATATTTTAAATGTTTATATATCATGTTTATGATTTTTACGCAATTATGATAAATACAGTGCATGATTGGTTTAAAGGAAAAATTATGTATATGCATGCTTTTTTTTAAGTGATGAATATGATGACACGTTTTGAAGGAAGTGATTTAGTTGTGACTGACACGATGACACGATGATATGATTGGAGATATCGTGAGGGAAAAGGCCCCAGAGGGAGCCCGTTTACGGGAGAAGGCCCCAGAGGGAGCCCGACGATCGTATTTTCATTGACATGATATGATGACATGATAGGCTCGGGCTCAGTTGACGGGTGACAGTGTCGCTGATGTCCCCCGCCGTCGGGTACCACGGTTACACGTAGATGGATCCATCGACTGACATGATGACATGATGATACGAAAGTCACAGCTAATGAACGGAATTCAAATTAAGATTTTAACACGTATATGCTGATACGATGATACATGCTATTACCATGTTTTGACAGGTCACAGTTACGCATACGATATGATAACATGATGAGACATGTTTTGACACGGTTACGATTTTACACGACACGCTTATGTTCATGTTTTTAAGCTCATGAAATGTATTTTGATTATGCTATTTTTCACTGCTGTGTGCTATGTATATGTACTTGTTATTACTGGTACAGGTGTGTTGAGTCTTTAGACTCACTAGACGTGTGTGATGCAGGTGAGCTTGTTGCTGAGGAGACTGGAGGTCCTGAACTCTGAGTAGGCAGCTCTGATGCGGTGACACGACCCGAGGACCGCATGTTTTCCGCATTATGATTTATGAAATTTGAGAGGAGATGAACCTTTTGATACGTTGACGATTTTAAGCTTTTTATTCGTTTACGTTTACGTTGGATTTTGGAGTAGTTTGGAAATTTTAAAACTGCGTTATTTTTATTGTCAAATATTTAAGATCATTTTTAAATGTTATTGCGAGATTGTGAAGCTTTTATTTTAAAAAAAAAATGTCCAGTAGAATTTTAAAAAAAGAGCGAGACGTTTTATTAACAGTAATAATTATTTCTTTTTATAGCATATTATTTTTTAGAGAAGTATACTATATATAGCAATAATTCTACTTTTATATATATATCGGGGGCGTATTATTATTTTTTTAAAACTAAGTAATTAATGATATTAAAATAAAAAAAATATTAAATATGATATTATTTCTCATTTATTTCTTTTTTTTAGCATTAAGTTTTTTTGTGGGAATCTACTGTATATAGCAACAACTCTACTTTATATTTATATATATATAAAGGTGAATGCATTAATTGATGTGCATTTCTTTTCTTAGCATATTACCTTTGGCGGACTTGCTATATATAATGTGGAAATTTAGTGTTTGTCGTTTTACTAAAGTTATAGCTAGTGTTGATTGTGCAATTCAAATTTTTAAACCGTAAAACAGCACAAGCGTCAAGTTTCGGTTAGGTCTACTTAGCATCGACAATTATTGCACCCAACAATCTTCCTCTCAATAATTGCACTAATTGCAATCAATGAAAATCGAACACATAACATTGACTCTTATACCAATTGTAGGACCGATTGTTTGTTGTTTTATTATAAACTATAGCTCATGCTAATGGTACAACTCAAATTTTTAAACCGCACAGCAGCACAAACGTCACGTTTCGATTGCTCAATTCAATAGATGAGAGTCACCTCATCGGTGTTCACATAAGCGTGTACGGTGGGTGTGCAACATATCAAAACTTTATGTAAATATATATTTGTAAGAAAATTACAAAAAAATTGTAAATATTTATATAGTTCGTAATTATTATGTGTGTTATTATAAATTAAAAATTCTCGAATAAATTTATCATTAGTGAAATTTTGAAATATATGTCTTCCTCCATTTTCCCCAAAAGTATCAACACATTCATTCACATCACAAACCCGAATCAAAACCCTAGACTAACGACTAAATCGAAGTTACAATGAAGATTCAAGGGGATCATCCCACCGGAATCTGGTGAGCATCGACATAACTACAGAATTAAGTGTGGACCACTATTTCATTTTCGTAACAAATTTATTGATTTCAATGTGTAAAGATTTCTCATATTATTTGAATATCATATTTATTAGTTAACAGTTAATGTTTTATGACTATGTGTAAAAAGTATTAATTCTTCCTCCAAAATCCAAAAATGCTCACTTTATTAGTATGCGTTAGCATATTTGATTGCCAAACAAGCATTTTACGGTCATCACTTGGGATCCCAGAAAAGTCGGAAATCGCAAAAAAAAAAAAGTGGGTTAGTGTACTAAAACTGTAAATTGATTTATAACAGCTCCAAAACTAGAAAACGTGCTAATTACGAGATAAAAAACGTAATTTCCACTTTTTATCCATGGATAAATCAATTCATGGATAACTCAAATTGGTTTGAATTTTATTTAGTATTGAGAGTAGGAAATAAAATAATACTATAAATATAAATAAAATATATAAAACTAGAACATTTAATTATTCTATCATCATGTAAATTAATAATTACTTATGAAACAAGTTAGTTGATATTTAAATTTATTAAGTGGATAACATAAATCAAA
Source organism: Primulina tabacum (assembly GCF_025594145.1). Lineage (NCBI taxonomy): Eukaryota > Viridiplantae > Streptophyta > Magnoliopsida > Lamiales > Gesneriaceae > Primulina > Primulina tabacum. The sequence goes on from NC_134551.1 coordinate 50,384,212, forward strand.
TTTTAAAAAGTATACTTATATTATGAGAATATTACAAATTATTTATTAATCCATCAAAATTTTAAATGATATTTTTCCGAAACAAAATATAATTACTAAATATAGTCTAATATTCTTGATTAAATTAATGCACTCACATATAGATTTTAGGCATTTCAATCTGAATTTGTTGAAGTGGTGTCTATCAAGTTGGATGAAGAGTTCAAAGAAAGGCGGAAGGAAGGTTATTGGACAATGGACTTAGTTAAATACATGGGCCAAGTCATTAAGTTAGGCCCAATAAGGAAAAATGGAATCGGCCAATGGTGACTAATCAGTTGAAAATTATAAAAACTATTCTTCTCGGTTATGAATTATTTCGATTTCTTCCATTCTTCAAGATAAAACACACAGAGAATTCACATCTTGAAATTCGAGGAGCAAGGGAACAAGATTCAAAGAAGTTCAAGTGAAAGGCTGTCAAATTGGTTAGAGGAATAAAGTACTTACTTTAATCTTTCATTTATGTTGAATCGTTGTTTGTAATTGTAAAACTTGAATTGGTTTAATGAAGTTGGTGACTCTCGTAGATGTAGGCAATGGAATGCCGTAATTCATGTCTCATTTTAATTCTTTATCTGAGTGTTGATGTCTGGTCTGTTTCATTCGATTGATCGCCTTTCGATTTTTAAAATTTAAAGGTCGATTGATTATTTGTTATTGAATTCAATATTGACTAATACCAAATCGTTAAAGGTTTTTTTATTTTATTTTTGTGTTAGTTCATGTGGCAAACTTTATATTGTTTTGTTTGCATTCGGTTGTGAAAGGATAAATCCGCTGAACATTTGTTGTAATGGAAAGAGAGATGTAAAATACTGATTTATTTTTTTTCAAATGTCAATTATGATATTTGATTTGTGTGTGTATGTGCATTTGTAGTTTTGTTATATATAGGTATGCTGATTATGATATTGTTCGCTTTCGCATGCAGCTTCACAGGTTTAAAACTCGTCATAACGTATGACGTCCACACACACTGGCTCTGATACCAAATGTAACGGCCCAACCCACTTGTGATATTGTTCGTTTTGGTCCGTAGCATCACAGTTTTAAATCTCATTACAACGTGCGGCGTACACACACTGTGAATATAAATTTGTGAATAATAATTTGTTTGAAGATAATTTATATATTGTGTTTGAGTCAAAATCATAATAGCCGGATAAGTAAATTTCTTTTTCTAAAAAAAAATAATTGCACCATAAGATTTTTATGTCCATTAAATAATCAGGGCCGCAAATAGATCAAATAATCTCATTACAACGTGCGGCATACAGACACCGTGAATATAAATTTGTGAATAATAATCTGTTTGAAGATAATTTATATATTGTGTTTGAATCAAAATCATAATAGCCGGAGAAGTAAATCGAGTATAATTTGTTTTATTTTTTCGAAAAGAAATCAAGTATGATTAAACTCTTCTAGTCTCTATCTAATTATAATAATTAGTAAATTATGCATATATGTTTTGTGTGTAAAATTATAATCATAATCTAATTATAATAATTAGTAAATTATGCACATATGTTTTGTGTGTAAAATTATAATAATAATTTATATAAGATTTTTTTTATATTTTATTAACTGATTAATTTCATGTTTTATTTAATAATAATTTATGAAAGCCTATATATTCTTAAAGATTAATTTAATTTAAACTATTCTAAAAACTTGGGATGATTTACAAATAAAGTTTTAAGTCTATTTATACTACTAAATTTAAGGATAAACGATGGATATCCACTTAATCCTATATGAAGACTAAGTTTCAAGAATTTTTTTATGAGATATGGATAAAGAAAATGTTTTCGAGTTTATATTTTGCTCTAAAACATTCTTTAATATTTTAGATATTAAAAGATAAACCTAAAACTTTGCCCATGTTAACCCCATCTTTGCGGACAATTAATATTTAATACTTTTATATTTACCCATTTTGTACTTTGGGAGATTTAATTATTTTCTTCAATAATAATAGTTTAGAATTCTAATTTCTATATTTAAATCAAAATGTAATTCTAACCTTTTAAAATATAAGAAAGATTTTTTAGTGATAAATACATGCGAAAATACATTAGTGATAGTCCAATCGATTTTTAATATTAACTCCCAATTTAGATATGTGAACGTAATAATATTATTCATTCAATTTATAATCTATAATTGAATTTATAAATAGATCGAAATTATTAGTTTTACATTTTATTAACTAATTATTTAAGAATATATAAACACGAATTCTACTTAGAATCCATCCAAAATTTAACAATGTATTTGGATGTTTAAAATTTTGGATTTAGGATTTGGAAGTAGAATTGTATTTGGAATTGGATTTGAAAATCCATAGATTTATAATTTTATCTTGTGTTTGGTTTGAAATTTAAAAATTTTATTTAAATTTCATTTCTTGTTTGGAAAAAACAAGAATTGAATTTGAAAATTTAAATTTTATTAAAATAACTTTAATTTTCTTTTACATAAATCAATATTTAAAATATATTATTCACGTTATTAAAAAATTGAAAAATTAAAATTAATTTTAACATTTATTTTTTTATACCGTTTCAATTATATATTTATGTTATACAAACTATATAAACTCTTATATAATCAACTACTGTTAATGAACATAAAATAAATTATTAAAATAAAATAATAAAGCATAAAATCTAAACATTCAAATTTAAATTTTAAGAAATAGATTATTTCAAAATTAAATATTCAATCATATCTTAATTTTATAAATAAAAAAATAAATTATTAATGAATAAAAAATTATTTAATATTCATGACAACTATAAAAATAAATCTCAAAAATCAAATATACTAAAATAAAAAATAATTTATTCATTTCACAGTAATTTAAAAAATTTATTATGAATATTTTTTTAAATTTATTTAAATCCAAATCCGATCAAATCTAACCAGTAAAATCCAATTATATCTATAAAATCCAACTAACAAACTGTTAAAACTAAAATTTACAAATCTAAATTCTCACAAATCTCTCTAGATTTTTGCTTCCACACATATCCAAATTCAGATTGGATTCGGGATTTTACCTTATTTTAACCCTAGACGCTTAGGCCTTTCGGGGATGATTTATCGTTTATAAAAAACAAATGCAGAGTGTTTGGATATTGATATGACACTTTATTGTGGGTTGGTCATCTGATTTCTGAGGTAGGAGGTTGCTCGTGTCTCAACTCTTCTATCGATTTCAAAGAGTGATGTTGCTATGTTGTTATGGCAGTGGCAATTACTTCAAATATTCGAATATGTTGATAGTTCAGATTTGTATGTTCATAACTGGTAGATGCTCTTCTGTATGTGGCAGGGTTCGTGAACATGCCTCGTCAAGCGGGCTACAGTGTTGATTATGATGATGCATATGATGTCTATGATTATGAATATGAAGATGGTTATGATGAATTGGAAGAAAATGGTGAGTTTAATATCTCTTGCATGCGTGAAGAAAATATGAACATGCTTAGTTGAAATTAAAAAATCGAGGGGGCGGTCGCACCCACCCCCTCTTGGCTCCGTCTCTGGTCACAATGAATCTATTCAGGTTCCATTAAACGCTTCTATGATAAGTGAAAATTACATTATCGCGAGGAAGTAGTTACATATTTGTATTTTATATTAAGAAATTAACCTGGTTCATTTTATCGAAAACCGAATGTATTATTGCACGAGGAAGTTTTTCTTGATCGTAGGTAAGGAGTTTTTGAGCAAAAGGGTTCATTATTTATTTGGAAAAATTTAAGGTTGTTTCTTTGATTTAGTGTTAAAGATTTGATTTTGTTAATCTTTAAACCGAGGTTGTGTTAATTTGTTTGAGTTAATTACGGCAAATTCCGAGCATCAAATATGCAGGGAGCTCATAGGAAAGCAATTATGTCCTGTGTTACTGAGTCTATATTAACTTATAGTTGTTTGTTATTTTCCTTGGCCATTGCAGGATAAACATGCTCAGCTTCTCTCCAATGCATTCTTAGTTTTCCATTGCTTATCTGTGACAGGTCCCTCTCGCACAAAGGCAAAAGAAGAGATCCTCAAGACTGGGGTCTGGCGTTGCCCAGTTTGTACATATGATAATGAAGATAGTATGTCTATGTCTTCATGTGACATCTGTGGAGTTTTACGCAACCTCTTGCTCAAAGATAATACCAGAAGGAAGGCCACTGCAGGTATAATATATTTATAACATCACTTTTGGTTGTGTGATATAATTATGTTGATACGTGTCCGAAAATAGAACAACAAACTTTGTTGCTTCTGGGCTTATTCTCCCTTTTCATGCGCTTGGTTTTCTCATTTGCATCTCAAAGGCATATTTTGTCTTAGTTTGAGCTCTTCCAGGGATGTACCACTTCCCTTTGTTTAATGAATTCTTTCCCGGTTTCATCTGCTTTGATATCCTGCATTTTTTACACTTTTGCCTTTCTCCAATTTACATTGGTTGTGTTTCATTTTCTTCATGTTTTTTGGAATAGATCTTTTCCATGCAGTTTGTGGCACATGCAAAGTTTCTGGAGCATCAATAATGGCCAGGTCTCTTTTTGCATCATCGCGGAAACAGACACCCATAAATTCTGCACTCTTTGACGCACAGGGAAATGTATTCCCACCGAAGATTATCTCTACTTCCTGCGAGAATGGAAATATCCATGCTGATTTTCTTGAACTCAATAGGGCTTTTAGCTCTGGAGCATCAATAATGGCCAGGTCTCTTTTTGCATCATCGCGGAAACAGACACCCATAAATTCTGCACTCTTTGAAGAACAGGAAAATGTATTCCCACCGAAGATTATCTTTACTTCATGCGAGAATGGAAATAACCGTGCTGATTTTCTCGAACTCAATAGGGCTTTTAGCTCTCAAAAATTTCACAAAGTTACTTCAGGTCAGAACTAGTTTGAAGTTAACCAATGATCATGAGACAAAAAGTCATAAAAATATTTTTCAAGACAATTTAACAAGTGTTTTTACTGAACTTTGTGACCATGATCTTTGTTATTTGACTTTACGCTTGTTGATTGCAGCCCCTTTCAAGTTTGATTCCCCGTCTCCAGATGATTTAGTATCAAATGGTTTGCGGTCACTGAAATTGTATTCCAAAGGTAGTACTGAAATTGAATCCCACTCTTTTGCAGTTTAAAGTCTGTCTTTACTTTGTTTTATAGAACATAAATTTTAATAGTACTTCAGGGTAAGGAATAACTCGAATTTTTTGTCTTCTGGTTTATGTTTATTTGTGTTATTTGGTTGCTTTATCATTAACATACCTTTTACTTGCAAACATTAACGCGTCACTATATCATCTTTCTTGAAAAAGGGACAAAGATGGTAGTTGAATCAGAGGTGGCTGCTAAAGGGCACAACTCCTCTTCGTCTTTAGTGTCAAGAAAGAAACACACTGGAGTTGAAGAGAAAGAATTGGCTTCATGCAGTGGAAACAAACTTGTTATTTCTGATGATTCTGCAAACAATGTCTCTTCAAACAATGTCTCTTTACCTTCCAAATCTGGAAACACCAAATTTACCAGTGATCATAAGGCAACATCAATTCCACGATATAAACTGGAGAAATGGATGAGTCCTGACAACGTAGATGATGGATTGAGTCAACTTAATCTTGCAATTGTAAGTTATGGTACAAATTCTGATATGATATTTAATTAATTATGTAATATGCACGCATTCTTTGTTTATAATTTCTTCATAAATGCTTAGGTTGGTCATGTTGATTCTGGAAAATCAACACTTTCGGGAAGGTTGCTTCATCTTTTGGGAAAAATATCACGGAAGGAGATGCACAAAAATGAGATGGAAGCTAAACAACAGGTATTGTCACAACTTTTTTACTTGCTTATTTTCATGCTTTTAGATTGGTTTTCTGAATATATGCGATTGTTATTTGAACAGAGGAAAGGGTCATTTGCATTTGCATGGGCATTGGATGAAAGTGTTGAAGAAAGGGAAAGGGGTATAACTATGACTGTGGGTGTAGCCTTTTTCACTTCTAGAAGATTTCGTGTTGTACTGCTGGACTCACCTGGACATAGAGATTTTGTTCCAAACATGATATCTGGAGCAAGCCAGGCAGATGCCGCCATTCTGGTAGTAGATGCTTCAATGGGTTCATTTGAAGCAGGTGTAGATGCTGTTGGGGGGCAAACAAGAGAGCACGCACAGCTAATTAGAAGCTTTGGAGTCAATCAAATTATAGTCGCTGTTAACAAAATGGATGTTGTGAACTACTCCAAGGAAAGATTTGATGTGGTAAAGCAGAAACTCGGAACAGTTCTCCGCTCTTGTGGTTTTAAAGATTCCTTCATATCATGGATTCCAGTGAGTGCCATGGAAAATCAAAACTTGCTAAATCCATCTGATCTGATGTCGTCTTGGTTAGTAACCTGAGTCACAGCTTTCTCTTATGTTTCTTTTTCTTTGTTCGTTGCTGTTATTATTATTATTATTATTATATATATTCAATAGGGAGCATATATTTTGGCACCTCCTACTTTTCATAGTACCGTACTTGAGAATTTAGGGCTGAACCGATGTTTTTGCCAGTTTTTTGTTTATTAATTAACTTAAATTTCCTTCACACTTTGATCATCATGTATATGTTGGACGCATGACATAGCATGCCTGATTGAATCCCAAATTGCATTTAACCTGGCATTTAAGTTATGTGCAAATTTTATTATCAGCATGTGATACGTTACTGTCAATTATGCAAACTAAAAGTACTTTATATGTTTTGTATCCTTGTAAGTGGTGATGTCATTAGCACTCCATGCTCTATATATAGTATCCATCTCACATGAGAAGTAAACTTTTTATGTATTGTGTGTCCTTGTAATGAGGTGATGTCATGAGCACTCGATCCTTTATACCATGCATCTGCTTTTATAGCTGTGTGTGGATGAGGAAAGAAGTTAAAGATGATGCGGTAGATTGCTGTTTATAAAGCAATGATTGGACATGTCTGCACACATTGTTCTCCGTTTCATTATTTTCACAATTGTATGGAAAAACTACCTCAGCTTTTTGCATCTATTTATTGTCATACTAACCCATTTTGAAATTACTGCATTACAGGTTTAAGGGGAATTTTTTGTTGGATGCAATAGATTCTCTGCAACTTCCAGCAAGAGATTACTCCAAGCCACCTTTAATGCCTATATGTGAGGTTATGAAATCACTATCACAATCACCAGGCCAGGTTTCTGCATGTGGGAAATTGGAGTCTGGAGCTATTCGATCTGGTTTAAAGGTACAAGATACTGTAGCTCTTTACTTCATACTTACAAACTTATAGCAAAGTTCAAAAGTCATTTTATGCTCCGTTTCAGAACTAGTTCCTTTCAAGTTGGAGGGTCTAAGAATTCCCGAACAGCTCCATTTAGTGAATGGAGGTTATAAATCTTACTGTCTCTATTTTAATGACCGATCAGTTCACTTGTGTTGTGACAGCTGCTCCATCTAGTGTATTAATGGTTAATATTATATCTGTATAGATTCAACAAATCAGCTGATGAAATCGCTAACTTCATTAGTAAAACAAAAGCATTTTATTAGATGCATCATTTTCAGTGGAATCTGCGAAATGGATGCTTGCATTTTGTATGGAATTTAGGACGGATTCAAGTTTGAGAAGGTTTTTCAGATAGGATCAATTTTCTGTTCATGTTTTTGGTTATTTAACTTGCATAAGTGTAATTAAAATTATATACATCGTTTTGCTTCCTGAAAAGTGCAATATCTGCTTGTGTTACAGTCTTCTTTGGTTTCAGGTACTGATTATGCCTTCACGAGAAATAGCGACCATCAGATCTTTGGAACGGGATTCCCAGGTTTGCGACATTGCAAAAGCTGGTGACAATGTGACTGTAAATTTGCAAGGTATCGAGGGCAATCATCTCACGAATGGAGGTGTTTTGTGCCACCCCGACTTCCCAGTTCCAGTCGCAAACCACTTGGAACTAAAGATTTTTGTGCTGGACATATCCACTCCAATACTAATCGGCTCTCAGGTACTAATCGGCTCTCAGGTTTAATAACATGAATATAGTGTGTAGAGGTTTCTGACTGTTTGTACTTTATGGGGGTAATTTTTGCATTTTTGATGGATATATATGCAGTTGGAAATTCACATACACCATGCAAAAGGGGCTGCTAGAGTTGTTAAGTTATCGTCTCTTCTTGATCCCAAAACTGGAAAGATTACAAAGAAGCTTCCAAGATGTTTATTAGCTAAGCAGAACGCTGTGGTAGAGGTTAGTACATGATTCCTGGATTCTCCCCCTCCTAGTTCCCATTATTGTTTTCAAGATCAAAATACTGAAAAAAATAAAATTTCAACCCAGATTGCTTCTAATGGTTACTAACTTTGTGGTTTTGTTCGTCTGTTTTAATTTTCTTATATTTGGTTTCTCTGGTTGAAAATTGTTGATAAATGATATTTGGTAACAAGCTGAAGTGCGTTCGTTCTTTCCTAATTTCAGGTGGTTTTGCAAGAGACCATGTGTGCGGAAGAATATAGTAAATGTAGAGCTTTGGGAAGAGCATCTCTTCGAGTATTAGGAAGGACTATTGCTCTCGGTGTTGTAACTCAAATAATAAATAAGGAACCATAGTTTATCATTTATATTATTAATATTCTTAATTTTTTTAAAAAATATATGAATATACATACTATGAGACAACAGCAATTCGTAGACATGCCAAATGTGGAATACAAAAATTACAACTTGATTAGAAAAATTGCTGCCCGACGATGATTTGATTTATCTTGAAGCACGAAGCAAACTCACATATATCTAAACATTCTAAATGTGGAACGGGTGAAGTGGTCAAACTTGACAAATAAGTGAGACTCCTGAGAGCTTACTTTTCTCTGAATGGGATGTTTACATTGGCCATTGCAATCTCTAAGACATCTCCGTCTGCTATGGAAGCTTATATGCGTGAGCAGAGTCGTAAGGTGGGTGATGCAATATGTCGGTTAGTTGGAAATAACATATGATTTGTCAAAACTCTAGATTATAGCCAACTGCATCATAAAACTTGAAAACTTAGTCCGGAAATTAAATTACACATGATATTGTAAAAATTACTAAAAGCCTCGGCTTATACTTGGATTAATGAAATTGATACGATGTAATTCAAATTCGCTGACTTGTTTGAATGAATAAAATTGAATTGAATTTCAAATTCACTTTATGTCAAGTCATGCAATTTTATCGATAATTGTAGTGGATTTCATAGTTACCCACAATAGGGGTAATTTGAAACCAATTAGTCGTATGCATAATCAAATCCATCAATCCAAGTGCATCAAATTCACAAAACATTTTCTTGGAAAACTTTTTCTTAAAGCATATTAAAACACCCGGGGCAGAAAATTTTGAAACACTACATGTTGCTTTTGGCGCTGCATACTGCATGGATCCATCTTTCTCATGATTAAAACATCTCAATATTTATGGAAAGAGTATCTCAAAATTTATGGAAGGATAATCTCCAAATTATGGAAGGATATCAATCGAATTATAGTAAGCTTTTCACCTGAACCCTATAAATACCACCATATACCATTCGAAATTTCACACTATTCATAAACTCAAAATTTTCGAAATTCTCTCTAAACTCTCCCCAGAATTTTCGAAATTATGCTCTCCAAATTCTGCTGCAGTCATCAAAATTCTGTCCAAGTTCGGAAAAATTATTTCTGTCACTCGAGTGCTTGGAATCCAATTTCCACCATTCAGAATATGTTTTCATATGTTTTAAATAACATATCCAAATTTCAGCCAAACCCAACTGTTAGTTTTTCATTTTTTGCATTCGCATGAAAACTTCGTAAGAAAACTGCTCAAATTCTAGGCAGAGACAACATATCTATAGTTTTTCGTCCATGAATAGGTTAAAATAACTTCCAAACCCGATCTTCACCGTTCATAATTTATTTGACGTATTGTGAACGTACGTCCAAGTTTGAGCCCGATCCAACGGTGCAATAAGTCGCAAAAAATTTTTCAAAATGACTGATTTTTCAGGCGAAGTGCTGCTGTGTTTTGGAAGTACCAGTTGCATGATTCTTCTATGATTTTCGAGTTTTTCACATTTTCTTCTAGATCTAAGGTAACTGAGCTCGTTTTAAAAGTATTATTTCGGTTATGAATTATTTCATTTTTTTTCAAAAATTACGATCGAGTGCAATTCTTCTTCTACCAATTCTTGATACGATTATCATATGTTTTATGTTTTGGGTACTGTGATGATTCAACTGGATATGGTTGAGAATTTCAATATGTATAATATGTTTATGGCCCTTACACGGTGGGATTGTAACCGTTATACGGCCTCACACCCTTAGAGGAGTAAAAATTAGGGACTGATATCACAGTAAACAATGGAAAGTAGAAGAATCTCAATGTCTTGGTCAAAATTATGCTTATGATTATGATGATAACATGTTATGAGAAACATATTATGCATGATATGATATGTGGTTTTCGAAATTCATATGTATTTGTTATGTATGTGCTCGAACGACCCCCACTTGTTGAGTGACGACTATATCACTCACCTCTTACTCTACCCTCCCCAAATAAGTCAGACGAGTAAATCGAGGAAGATGAAAAAGACCAGTTTTGAGGCTTATATTAAGAATAATCAAGAAGTTTATTTTATTTTTCACTTAGTAAGTTGTAAGCGCTTCCGCATATTTTTATCGTTTTAAGAATCTACTTTGTAAAGGCAATTTTATGATTGATTATGAGTAATAAATTATTTTTGATTTATCATGTACTACGAAACTTGTTGTTTTCAAATGTGTGATTGTAAAACAACGTCAGTCTCGACTAACCCACGTCTCGGGACGTGCCATTTGGATAAGAAGTAGGGGTGGGCGTCGGTCGGTTCGGTCCGGTTTTTCTCTATAATGGTTCAGTTTTTTCGGTTTTCGGTTTTGAATATATCTGGTCCAAAACCAAACCATTTTATTACAGTTCGGTCCGTTTTTTTGTAATACAGTTCTGTTATATGGTCGATTATATACGTTTTTATAATATTTTGTTAAGAAATAAAATTATACATCACTTGATAGCTTGATGGATGCAATACATATAAAAGAAAAAATGATAGTAGATGAGTAGAACATATACGATTACAATACATTTATGACTTAACAATCTAAGCTTCAATAACAATTTGAAATACAATTTCAAACAGTAGCTCTTCAATAAAAGGATACACAGTCATTAAATTCCAATTTTCAACTCCAAAATGCATATAGATTTTGCATCTCAAATCTCAATACATTTAACAATATGAGCTTCAATAAAAATTTGAAATTTCAATTGTCAATATTGGACTTGTCACATGACTAAGACCCATTTATTAGCCCATTATACAAAAAGCTCCATGATTAAATATAATATGGCCGGTTCAGTTATTTCGGTTTTCTGAGAATCAAAACCGTAAACCGAACAGAAAAACCAAATTTCTTTAATTTTGAAACCGTAATCAGCCGAAAAACCGAACCATTTAGACCGAATTTTTTAGGTTCGGTCGGTTATTTCGGTTTTAAACAAACTATGCCCACCCCTAATAAGAAGCCATCCAAAATGAAAATTCATGCAAAGAGGATCGATACTGAATTTAGAACACTTTTGAGTGAAGGATCTCTCTCTCTCTATATATATATATGCAAGACACGATGTCCAAATGAATCTCACAAAATGTTTGGCCAGTGTGGGTCAAGGTCGATTATTTTCACACACACACACACAAATATATATGACACAACTAGCAAAATCTTAAAAAAAAAAAAATCAAAATAAAAAAACAATAATTAATTAAGTGGATCAAACTATTTGTTACGGGGTAGCAAAATCGCCGCTTTGCCTAACATAATTCAATACGATTGTTTTCTTCCTTCCTTCCAAGTTGATGTTATAGGCGAAAGGGTTCGAAAGGATTATAATTAAAAATATATACATAGGAGTATTCATCCAATTAAGTGATTTTTCTTCATAATTATTAAGGCATGCAATTCCATAATAAAAATAAATAAATTAGTTAATCTAATCTTAGTTAAGTATATCTTATCACCGGATGATATTGACAGACAAGTCTAAATATTACTTTTTGGGTTACGAAGCTGTCTTCTTTAACTAATAGTTAGGTTGGTGGCTTTTATGGTGATGGCTGTCATTTTGTTCTTTCAAATTACAACCAAAAATATCAAATATAATAACTTTGATCGATCTTCTTCTTAAAGCAATGATGAATTTAAAATTGTAGTTAGGAAAATAATCTCTTCCTCTCGTAAACTTGAGACCATCATTAATTTTATGTGTATTAAAGGGAAATATTTATTATATAAAATTATACTTATGAAACTGAACGTCAAATATAATACCAAAAATAACACATTTATCTATCAATTTCATCGTTTTGAAGATTTTTCAATGAACATCGCGACAAATGTTATCGGTTGGCCGCGACTTGTGTAGCCACTTGCGTGCTATTTGGCATGCATCCCATCACGCCAATTGCTAAAATAAACCAAATATTATTAATTCTATAATGAGATAAACAAGGGATGGACAAATGATATAACTGGAAACCGAACGAAAGATAGTTAGGCTATTTACACCAAAAATAGTTAGGCTATTTGCACCCAAAAAAATTTTTTGGTGTGAATTTATTTTAGCTCAAATAATGTGTATGTGTTGAGTGCCACACGATCAAATGATTCTACAAGATTTTCCACTTCAAACAATCCTAGTTTAGTCGTTTCAGTAAATTTTTAGCATTTTAGGTTTTTTTATTTCAGATTTCAGCATAATTTTAATATATGCTTGCATATATTATTTTCATTCGTTCGTCCATAGCACTAAACGATACCTTATTTTCATTAATGGCTTAGTACTTAGTAGATCGTTAATTCTATACAAGCGACCTTAATTTTCCCCAACCACTAATTAAACTCTCGAATTATAAAATAAGATTGAATTAAAATCCATAAATTTTGAATATTTATATTAATATGCAACCATGGATCACACGACATGCATGCATGCAAAAAATCATCAATGATACATGGATTATATATGCTTGTATCATCCTATCTTGTCTTTTTCCGGCCAGCCGCGGGTATAAAAGAACATAATCTTCTTTGGCTCCGATTCTGTATACAATCTTGGATAAAGTCATCAAGTTTTGATTTCCATTATCAAGAAATGGCCTTCCCTGACAAGGCGTCTTCGTCTGAGCAACTCCTTGATGCTCATGGTCATGTGTGGAATCAAATTTTCAATTTCATAAACTCCATGTCTCTGAAACGTGCAATTCAACTTGGCTTATTTGATATTGTCCACAAACATGGCAAACCAATCACCCTCACTGAATTAATCCATGCACTCCCGATCAACAGACAAAAATCCCACGGTGTGGATCGTCTCATGCGCATTTTAATCCATTCGAAGTTCTTCGTCAAGGTCTCTATCCCCTACAAGGAAGAAAAAGAGGGTTACTGGCTAACACCGGCCTCTCGTCTCCTCTTGAAAGATGATCCCTCGAGCGTAGCACCATTTGCACTATCCCAACTCGACCCGCTTCTAATAGATTCATGGCATCATGTGGGAGACTGGTTTCAAAACGACACTCCCACGCCGTTCGCCAATGCTAATGGCGAGGCGTTTTGGGAGCTTGCAGCGCACGAGCCGCGGATGAATCGGTTTTTTAATGAAGGAATGGCTAGTGATGCACATTTTGTGGCTAGCATTATTACTAGAGATTGCAAGCATGTCTTTGAAGGTTTAAAATCTATTGTAGACGTTGGGGGAGGCACAGGGACCCTGGCTAAGGTTATTGGTGATGCGTTCCCTGGGTTGAAATGTATTGTGCTGGATCTTCCTCATGTCGTTGTTTGATTTTGTTCCTCCTGCTGAGGCTGTATTCCTCAAGGTATGGTTTCCAACTGATTTATGTAAAAACTATTGTATATCTACTTGATAAATCCACCCAAATCTTAACATACTCGATAGATTATTACACCCCGAATCCTAAAAAACAAAAAAGAACTTTTTTGTTCATTAACTTACTATTTGGAAAGCCTGACTATTTGCAATGCATGTGACCAAGTTCTCGGGGAAGCGATTCACTTTTGTCCTATGCAAGCTAATCGAGTTGAACATTTACTAGCATTCAGGGGTTCAGAGTCTCGAGGAATGTTGAATATATACAAATACTATAATGTCTTGAATTCGATGACTGTCTCCCCTGTACTAAATCGAGTATTTCCAACATACTTATATCATCACTCGCATGCATCCTAGGAACTTTCCAGGAGGTCACCAACCTAGAATTGCCTCAAGTCAATTACGCTTAACTTTTGAGTTTTTATTTGATGAAATCCCGAAAAAGAAGATGCATCTTCTTGATATGAGTAGTACCTAGACGAGTCTTTTCAGCGTGCTTATGTCCTCACTCACATGCACCATCGAAAACTTCCCAGGGGGTCACCCATCCTAAAATTGCCCCAAGTCAAGCACATTTAAATTTGGAGTTTTTATGTGATGAGCTCACGAAAAGAAGACGCATCTTCTTGATATGAGTACTACCTATCAAATCCTCAACTGCATAGTATCATACCTGTATAGTTTTTGGAATCCCCCTCCTTCCGGTTTGAGATATGTTCATTCATGTTCCCTTAGCCTAGAAGATGTCAGGAGCCGCTCATTGTCCATGCAACCTCATTGCACCGACAATCACCCCCGCCCTCATCTTCCCCAAGCCTCACAAATACTCGATTATTATATAGTAAATAATGACCTTGGTTGAGTTGTTGGAATCCTTCTTATCTCTTAAAAATATAAATTTGTTCATTTTAAGTTTTGGTCCACTAAATGTTCAAATTTCGGTTTCAAACTGTTGAAGTGTTTTGTTTCACGTTAGTAACGGTAGGAATTAAAATTTAGTGCACCATAACCAAATTCTGACAAATTAATGAATTAAAACCAAAAATTGTACAAGTTGACCCAAAAAAATTTATCTCCACTTAAAAAAAACATCTTGTTCAACATATCATGCAAGTAAACCATTTTTCTTTTTTGAAGCAACCCTCAGATTGTAAATTAAAAACCAACTAATTAATTGATATGATGATGCAGTGGATATTGCACGATTGGAGTGATGAAGAGTGCATTAAAATATTGCTGAAATGGAAAGAAGCAATTCCCAAGAAAGAAAATGGAGGAAAAGTGATAATAGTTGATATGGTTGTGGCCGAGGATGAGACAGAGGATGAGATGATGAAAGAGCACGAAGCCACTGAAACGCAGTTATTCTTTGATATGTTGATGATGACTATGATCACTGGAAAAGAGAGAAAGGAGAAGCAATGGAGAGAAGCTCTTTTTGGCAGCTGGTTGCTGAGGAGTGAGATCGTTAATTGAGATTTTTCCATAATTTAATAATATTATCTATGATTGAAAAATAATTCATTGTATTATCGTTAAGAAAAACTCATCTCGTATAGTTGTTTATTAGTATTGGTTTTTTTAATCTCATTGTAATTATTTTTTGTCAGTCGGCGCTAAAAATAAAAAAAATATAATATAAAAAAATAAATTATTTACCAATAGAAGTTAGTTTTAGTTATAACTAGTATCTCACGGTGCGGAGTATTAAAATACTTACAAAATTAGTAAGTATGACCGTTTAAATAATTACTTAAAATTTTTGATATAATGAATATATTTTATTATTATATAATTTTTTTCCATTTGAGTTTATATTCAAATAAATATAATAACCATGCCTTCAAATTGAATTATTTATCATTGTATTTGATATATTGATTGAGTGAAATTGTTACTAAAAAAGAATAGAAAAGATATTAAAAATCATATATTATTTGTCTATCAAAATTTAAAAAATAAATAAATATTTTCAAAAAATACAAAATATTTATTAGATAAAAATTTTTAATAAGTATTTTAGAGAATGTAGAGAACTAAAATTTGAAAAGTAATATAAAACCCAAAAACTCGTCAAATCTAGTCAATGATATGATTTTAGCTCTACCCAAATTTTTTTGATATGTGCAAACGTTTCCCACTTTTTTTTATATGAACACATATCATAGATGGTAAATAAAGAAAATACAAAATACACTGGGCGGCATACACAAGGATCACAAAATCTGTGTTCAAAAACTATAATCGAAGAAAATAGTTATATCAAGAAAATAGATACATCCGAAGAATGAAATCCAAATACTGAGAGACAAAATATGAACATCATCCAGCAGCCAGCATTCGATGAACATGAATCAAAATCTTCCGAAAGATAGCTTCCACATCCGGCCTCTTATCGTCAAAAAGTGCCATGTTACGAGCAGTCCAAATGTGATAAACCAATGCAGCTATCCCCGAGTGGCACCTCCGTGCACGCATTGTAGTACCTCTAAATCTCCTGCAGAGAAGACGAAGTAAACCTGTCATAGAACGCGCCATACACTGAACTTCCAACCACTCCCACAATCTAACCCAAAGCTGTGTAGAAGCTGTACACTCAAAGAAAACATGTTGTGCAGTTTCATTTACAGTACCATAAAGACCACAAGACTTGTCTAGGATATACGGCTGTCTGTCTTTTGTCAAGCATTTCCCATGAGCAAAAATCCAAAGGGCGAAACGGTGTTTGAGTAAGATGTATGGTCTCCATATAAATGGTTTCCACGGCCATCTACCTGCACCTGGTAAGAAACTCCTGTAGGCCTCCGACACACCCCACGTCGTATCAAACCAAATCGACAATCTAGCCACCACCGCATCCCAACTCCCCTCACGAGCCAAAAGCTCATCACGGATCTCCACGAGCTTCTTAATGAGAACAATATCATCCTTCCTCCACCTCCAATCCATGACATCATTCCAGTAATAATGATGCACCCACCGAACCCACAACGTATCCTTCTTAATGTGAATATTCCACAAGGTCTTAGTGAGAAGCGCCTTGTTCCAAGCTCGAAGATCTCGAATACCCAAACCCCCATCCTCAACTGGCGAACAAATCTTACTCCATGCAATAGGAGGATGATTGCTCGTCCACATAAAGCTCCTACAAACCGAATTAATCTTGTCAATCACCCCACATGTGATAGGCAAGACCGAAAGCCAATAGCACTCAACACCTTGTATCACCAAACGAATCAACTCCAACTTCCCCGCATAGGAAAGAGTGTGTCTCGGCCACGCTGTGATTTTTTACACTATAATCTAACTCCCTAAACCTCGCCGCAGCCAAAGGAATACCCAAGTAAAGAAAAGGGAAAGAACCCTGACGAAAGCCACACATCCTCAATATCTCACCCTTATCAGGTTCTTTAACCCCCGCCATAGATATTGGATTTCAACACATTGGCTCTCAAGCCAGCCATCCTCCCAAAACTATCCATACACTCCAACAAAATCCTCACAATCATCACACCACCCCGATACAGAATCAGTAAGTCATCAGCATATACCAGATGAGAAATATGCGAGAGAGCGCACCTGGGGTGGAAATTGAAATCCGGCGACAGAGAAGCCTAAAGAAGAGACCTGAAAAGAATCTCCATAAAAATGACAAAAAGAAAAGGGGATAAAGGGTCCCCCTGCCTCAATCCTCTAGCACCTTTAAAGAACCCATGAAGCTGGCCGTTAAAGGAGATAGAGAATGATGTAGTACAAACACACTCCATGATCCATGAAATAAACATGGGAGGGAAGTTCAAGAGCCGAAGGGCATCACGAAGGAACTCCCAGTGGACTGTGTCATAGGATTTCTGCAAATCAATCTTCATAATGCATCTAGCAGAAGTGCGCTTCCTAGCATAATGTCTCAGCATCTCCTGAGCCAAGTGGATGTTCTCAACAATAGATCTACTCGGGACAAATGCACCATGAGCCTAACTGATAAGCGGAGAAATCACTGCCCTCAATCTGTTTGCCAAGATCTTGGCAATAATCTTGTAAAATACTGTGCAACAAGATATCGGCCTGAAGTCAGTGACTGTAGTAGCGTGGTCAGATTTAGGAACAAGAGCAATGGAAGCATGATTCCACTGCTTCAACAGTCTACCAGACCGAAAGAACTCTCCCACAGCTAAAACCACATCATCACCCACAATATCCCACGATTTTTTGAAGAAACCAGAACCAAAACCATCAGGACCCGGAGCTTTGTCATCAGCAATACGAAACAAAGCAGTACGGATCTCCTCCCTATGAACCTGCACAATCAACCCAGCCACACAATCGTCACCCACCAACGGTCCAAGAGAGACCACATTCGCATCAATGTCTGTCCTCTTCATGCCAACACCTAAGAGGTTGCGGTAGAAGTCTAGAAACTCCCCTGCAATCATATCCTGATCCAACGAGACAGTACCATCACCAAGAGTCAAAGCCACAACCTTATTCCTCTTGATGTTATGCTTGATCATACCATGAAAGAATTTGGAACATCTATCATCGTATTTCAAGTACTCACACTTCACTTTTTGGGACAGAAATGATCTATCCGCCTCAAGAAGAAACTCTGCTCTTTTCCTCAACTCCACAATACCATCATTTACAAAGCCTCCACTAAGTGCCCGATTTTGAGCATCAATAAGCTCATCATTCGCCCGCATTGCACGGCTCGAAATATGACTAAAATGCTCACCATTGAGTTGTTGGAGAACTCGCTTCATGCGCATCAATTTCTTTTTCAATACAAACTGTGCCGTGCCCCCACCCCATAGAACCAATTATCACCCACAAGACCGTGATAGTCCGGATTTATAGTCCACATATTAAAGAATTTGAAAGGAGTGGCACGACAAACACTATCACGAAAAATGCTTACAACACTACGAGCATGGTCAGAGAAACACCTCGGAGCCAAGAAGTCCACAAACACATCAAGATTCGATTGTGTCCAATGGTGGTTAACCATTACCCGATCAAGCTTAGAAGAAATCGCCAAAGTAGACCAAGTAAAGAAACAACCCACATGGTTCACATCCGATAACTCAAGGTGTGAGATACAATGTCCCAAGTCAACAATATCACGGGGCCTAATCGGAAGACCAAGTATATTTTCTATTTGTCGGAGTATCATTTTGTGCTTATTTGCTACCTGTATTACCTTTTGTAACTTGGGAGACAAACATCTATACGACTCTAAAGCACCATCGTTAGATGAAGAATATGTTTTAAGGAAACTGTGTTTTCCATAAGCCTCGTCACCTATTCGTTCAACTCGTCAGAGCCTGCAACATTTTTTGTTCTTCTTATAAATATATATTCGTAAATATTTATATTGTCATTATTGTTATTAACATTTTTTCTCTAACATATTTCTTCTTCTCTATATGTTGGATAGCACGAAGTACCAAAGATGTAGAAAGATCTTCTTAAAGAAACAACATTTAATAATGACATCGACTAATTGTTATTCAATGTCATCTTCAAGAATTTCTCACCGACATAGATGGTTTGATGGAATGTTACCATCACTAGATCCAAACACAATCTTCTTCAATTAGGATATACATTACAAGCAGTTTTCATGTGGGAGACCAACCAAATAAACAAATGAATGAGACAGCCTACGGGGTGTGGGTGTCAAATTCACAAGATAATTCTAACATGCTTGTAGGCCATATTCCATGTGTGTGCCAGCTTGTAATTAGCTTAAAATTAAATACTTCTAACATACTTTGATTTGTTAGTTCGTATTAATCACGATACGTTGCATCTCAGATCTAGACTTGCTAATTCTTTCCTACTTTTCAAGAATTTAAGGGTTTTTACATTAAATAATGTAGGACCGAGCGCTTGCCGCTTTACCAAAAGCTATAGATGGTGGTAATGGTGCAACTCAAATCTTTTAAACCGCACAGCAGCTCAAGCACCACGGTTCGATCGCTCTACCAAACAAGGACAATTATTTCACCCAACAATCTTCCTCCCAATAATTGCACTCCTTGCAATCAATGGGAATCGAATCCGTGACCTTGGCTCTGATACCAATTGTAGGACCGAGCGCTTGCCGTTTTACCAAAAGCTATAGCTGGTAGTAAGGTGCAACTCAAATCTTTTAAACCGCACAGCAGCTCAAGCACCACGGTTCGATCGCTCTACCAAGTAGTGACAATTATTGCACCCAACAAATAATATTCCATGTGTACTAATATGTTAGATTATTTTGAATCTTTTTAAACTTGTTGTCCCTTGGATAATAATTATCAAACCAAATTCAATAATTAAATACCAACGCATTTGACATACGGGAATCGAAATGATACAGACACGACGTTTTTAATGACATTATATAATAATAATAATAATAATAATAATAATAACTCGTGGTTTAAATATATTACTTGGTAGTCAAAGTAGATTTTCATGAGTGGTTAAGATGTAAGTCGACGTGAATTGTGCTGACTGCAAAATATATTATCTTCAATATTGTTTTTTTAAATAAAAAAATAAACAGGTGAAGTAATTAATTTGCATAATTTATCCGCTAATTCATTGCATCATTTGCATGTTCTGCTTAGCTAAAATTATTATTAGTAATATTCTGCGACCTGTCATATATAGTTCAAATCTGAGCCAGCTCATTCCAGCAAAGTCTAACCTCCCACGTATCTTTCAAAAATTACTCTCTCTAATATATATCACAAAACTATCACAAAAACTCGTGACGTCGTCTCGCATGTAAATCTTATAAATTTGATTCGATCCAATTCATTAAAAATATTGAATTTTTATGTCAAAAGTCTTATTTTTCCATGATAAATATGAATCGAGTTGACTCATCTTACAGATATAGATCACAATACCGTCTGAACTCTTAATATTAATATTATATATATACATATAAATTATAATATATGTGTTTGTATGTATATGTGTGTGTGATTGAACTGGCACAACGGAAATATTTTTAAAAATATTATGGAGAGTGAGAAAGGAGGAAAATTGTGTAAGTTGAATATGCTAAAATACAAGACATGCATGAGTGTCATGCAATTATATGACATTCCCAAACAGCTACTTGTCCAATAATGTAGATAACGACTATTTTTTCGATTATTGGCTGGAACACAGTTAGTTTCCGATTATCAGATTCCCGCGGCTAATAAAACAATTAGTTGGAATTTGAGAGAAATTTTTGTATTTTATTTTGTTAATGAAAAAATGTGTTTTCTTTACATTGTAATAATAATGATAAAAGAAGAAGAAGCTAAAGAGTCTAGATTCTAAAATACATATTCTAATAAATTAATCACATAAAATATATAATTTTCTGTTTCTTTAATTATTTAAAAAAGTTGTAATTAAAACCGATATTTAATCACCTTAAAAGTATAAACTATTAAAAAATGAACTCTCATACTGTAACAAATATAATATATATATATATATATATATATATATAATTATTGATTTAATAGATTATATATTAGTTTTGATATGATTCACTTCCATCGTGTATATTTATATAAGCATCGATAAGGTGACACTCACATATATAAGATGTATAATTTTTCTATGTTCAATATTTAAATGTCACCTCATCAATGCTCACATAAGTGTACATAATATATTTGCACAGTAAGTATCAAAACTATATTATATATATATATATATATGTGTGTGTGTATAATATATATATATAGAATTATATATGTAACTACTCATCTTAAAAAAATTAGAAATCAAAGTTTGCATTTCTTATATTTAGTAAGTTTCTTTAAAAAATTCGTTACATAAATTAAATTTTTTAACGAATACCAAGAAACCAATTTGTGGGTTTTTTTGAAAAAATAATTTAATTTTAAAAAGTATGTAATAAAATATTGCAAATTTGAAAGTGTTGTGAAAATATAACAATCTGTAAAATAAAAGTCTGTATTCAATTTTTTTTTAAAAAAATAAATAATATCACGGATTCATTGAATCCGTGGCAGCCTGTCACAGATTCAGAATTTGTGGCAACCTGCCACGGACTCAATGAATCCGCCACAGACTCAATGAATCTGTGACAGATCCTCTCGCCTATAAATTGCACCAAGTCTTCGACATTCCTTCTGCGCAAATTTTCAGCATTTCTCATGCACAACAATTTATATTTTTCTTCGCTCCATGACTTTTTTTGTTAGCTATAATTTTTCTCGATCCGACGTTGTGTTCATAATTTTTTTGTTATCGAGAATTGTCAGGAGTTAATTATTTTATTATTATTAAATTAATATTGTTTTATAATGTATTTTTTATAATGATATTATTTATTTTTTTTATAGGCAGGAGGACTGTGACCGACTGTAATGAATAAGTGATATTATTTACTTTTTTAAAAAAAATTGAATCCAGACTTTTATTTTACGGATGGTTATATTTTCACGACACTTTCAGATTTACAATATTTTATTACATGCTTTTTAAAATTATATTATTTTTTAAACCCCTAATTTGACCCACCTCAATATATATATATATATATATATATATATAGGTTACCAACTATTTGACTTGAATACGTTAGTTAAAACATTAAATTATCACGAGGATCCGGATATCAGCTGCATCTTTATCCCATATATACCCCATATCCCATCCACCCCAATACCGCATTATCTCCCCTCCCGAGTCACAGCTAGCCATTACCACCACAATGGCGGCTCCGTCGGCTTCCTCTCTCCTCGCCCTCTCTCTCACTACGCTCCTAGCCTCCCTCCTTTTCATCCCTGCCGCCTACGCTCAGTCTGCCCCAGCCCCCACCGCCCCGGAGCCGATCGACATCTTCGCGATCCTCAAAAAGGCTGGCCAATACGACATCTTTGCTCGCCTCTTGAACGAAACTTCGGCGGGCAACCAAATCAACAACCAAGTAAACAATTCCAAAGAGGGGATGACCGTCTTCGCCCCCACGGACAACGCATTCCAAAACCTCCCCACAGGAACCTTAAACAACCTTAGCGATCGACAACAGGTGCAGCTCGTGCTCTACCATATTCTTCCAAAGTGCTACACTTTGCAGAACTTACAAACAATCAGCAACCCTGTGAGGACCCTGGCCACCGGGCAGGACAACCGTCCTTTCGGGCTCAACTTCACCGGCCAAGCCAATCAGTTGAACGTGTCCACGGGGATCGTCGAAGTTCAGATATACAATACGGTGAGAAAAGACTGTCCTTTGGCGGTTTACCAAGTGGACAAGGTTTTACTGCCCGTAGAGTTTACTGAACCCAATCCTCCGGCTGCTTCTCCAGCGCCAAAGACAGGCGGTGGTGCCGCCGGAAATGGTACTTCTTCTGCAGCGCCAGCTACACCAGCTGATAATGGTAGTGGTGCAGGGAAGATGGGATTTGGATTGGGTTTAGCTTCTGGGATTTGGTTCTTGTCCATGTGGATACTGATATAAGCTGATGAAACTCTTGGCATGGCATTTGTTTTGGTTATTAAAATTTGAACCTTTTTTTTCTCTTTTTTCTTTAATGTTCGAGGGTTTGGTGTAATTAATTGAAGTTCTTGCATTGATTTAATTTGTACCTGCATTGGGACTACTTTAAATACTTTATTTATGATTTTCTTCGTTCATGCCTTTTATTTCTAATTAATTAATTAAATAAATGTTCCATTTGCTTATTTTTTTTATTTTTAATTTAAAATATTTTGTTCGATATCTAGAGTAGTTGAGAGTCCCGGGCTAAATGGTCCAAATTTTTTTTAAAAAAAATTTAATGTAAATTTTTGTATAATTTTGAATAAATTTGATATTAGTTCGAGTATATCAATTTAAAATATTAAAGAATGTTAGAGTTTAAAATTCTAACCCGAGTAACTTAATATTCCTGGCTTGGCCCCTACTTGAGACGAGTGTTGGCACATTACTCTATGGTAACTATGGGTAAGAGTATAGAAAGCACATGCTGACAAATGTCTTGCATGTGGTGTTCTTATCTCTACCAATTTTTTAAATTTTTTAATATTAATTGCTTTTCAACCACCAATTTGATTTTAGTAAATCAAAGCCACCAACTTATATATAAAATCCTTGATGTAAATTTATTGTGTTACGTTTTAGTTATATATTTAAATATATCATATACATTTATATTATTACATATTATATACTACATTATAAAGATTTTAATAATACTAACTAATTAATTTTGTCAAATTCCAAATTCTCTTTTCCAAATAATTTTCTACATAAACAAATTGTTATTCATACATTAACATAAAAAAATTTCCCATTATTATATTTCAATGGAATCATTTAATAGCATACAATTGTTTTCCATGAATCTTTCACCAAATGATTGATGTATTTAAGATTATTGCAACACACATATGGGAGTGTAGAAATTAATTTAATTTTTCTAAAAATTCCTTGTTTTATTTTGTTTTTTCATCCCTACGATACATATTTAAGGAGGCAAGTTTTTCGGGCAAAGTTTTAATTTTATCAATTTACTAGTGTTTGGGGAATTAATGGCAAGGGTTAGTTTAATCCTAGAGGAAGTCTATTGTAAGACGTTCTCATGAATCTTTATCTGTGAGATTGGTTAACCCTACCGATATTCACAATAAAAAGTAATATTCTTAACATAAAAACTAATATTTTTTCATGAATGACCCAAATAAGATATCCATCTCACAAAATACGACCAGTGAGATCGTCTCACACAAGTTTTTACCAAATGTCTTTTGCATGTACCATCTAAATGAACCACTATTTTTTATAAGGGTGTGAAATTTGTTATAATCGAACCGACTGAATCGAAATTAACAAACCCAAGAAACAAAATCTTTTTTTATTGTTCGAACTGATTGAGTTTAGCCATTGAAACCTAATCGATAAAAAATATGTTATTTAAAAATTTGAAGGCAAGAACTTGTGTGAGACTGCAAGGCCTGAGATTTTATCATTTTAATCCGAGATTATTTAATTGATGAATTTTGGAATGTTGAGTCATATTCCATGGTTTTACAATTCCATAGGATTGAAATTGAATTAAAAGATTGAGCGGGGGCCGATTTGCAAATAGTGAAAAGTTGAGGAACTAAAGTGCAATTATTGGGTTTGAGGACACTTGTCTTGCCCTTGGACATGCATGTGATATATAAACTTGTAAATTGCAATTCACGAATTCAGAGCAACAACCGAGATTCCAGAGAAGGTTTCCTCAAATTCTTGTGATCTTAGATTTGTGATTTTGTTACAACCGTATATCAGAAATTGAATCCGGATACAGTTATGTGATCCTCGTATCGACAGCTACAACCGGACGTAAGTTTTACTGATTTCTGGTATCATTTGAAAATATGATGTTGTAGGAATTTGATGTAATTCATATATGATGTTCTGGACATGTTATACATCGTAGAATCGAAGTCAGATTGAAAAACAGACTGATTATGAGATTGTTATGAATTTCTGATTATATGGATCTGAAATCGGACAGATTTGGATTATGAATGAATCACAGATTGTATAGGATATGAGTTATGATTTGTAATTGATGTCTGTTGATATGGTATTAACGAGGATACTGAGATTGTGCCGTTATGCCGTTGATTTGAATTAGTTCAGATTAATCAGATTCAGTGTTGAATTGAGAATGGAATATTGATATTATTATTCTCGATATGTCGTTTCAGATTTACAGAGACAGTCTTGAATTCAAAACTGATATTGCTTCAGACCGAGACTACGAACGAAAGGTATAAGTCAATGTGATATTGGGAGATCGACTCAAGTAGGATATACTTGAGTTTCCCTAAATCACATACTTATTGTTGTTATATGCATTGATTTGATTTTATATGCTGTTCTATGGATTTATAGGAAGCATGTATTAGACGAATATTAGACGAGTGATCTTGTGGCAGAAGTGCCTGATAGTGGTGGGATCGCCACGGGCACATTGCACGATGTCACAAGATAGTGTATTGGCGATAGGAGCCACAGTCTGTGACGGATAGGTCAAGACACTGGATGTTTGGTTATATCGACGTGGATAGAATAAGAGTTTATTCTATTACTGTTGGTCGATATAGGAATACCAACATCTGGAAATCGGGATCCCTAGACTAGGATTGAGTCTAGTCTGAGTTGTGGAGTCACGAGGATAATTGATAGTTTGATATTAATTATGTTTCAGACTTTGATGTATATATCTGATATCTGTTTCATGCTTTATATTGATTATATGATTGCATATTCATTGATTTATACTGGGATTATATTCTCACCGGAATTATCCGGCTGTTGTCGTGTTTGTATGTATGCATGACAACAGGTGGGACAGGATCAGGGTCGAGGAGATGACGAGAGATCATGATTAGAGTGGAGACCACAGACTTTGATGTTGTTGTAGATAGGGTTTGAACACTTGATAGCTAGTTGTTGAACCTTAGTCTATATTGATTATATGTTGTACAGGACTTGTACCTTATTTTATACTGATATGTATAATAGTATGAGTATGATTTCCATTACGTTCCGCATTTAAAAAAAAAATTTAGATCCTATTTAGTATAATTGATTAAATTATCCCAATGACGATTACGAACTTGATTAGCGTCCGGGTCCCCACAACAGGTGGTATCAGAGCTGATAGATCCTTCAGATTGAGATAGAAGCTAGTGAGCGGGGTAGATTGAGTTATCTTTCCTTGCTTTTGATATGCTAGCATGCGTTACTGCTTTAATACATGTTACTTGATTTATCTGAATTGATATGGTAATGTGTATTAATGAGTTTTGAATCAGCAGTAAGATGATCGGAGGAGGACTGAAACAAAATTATTGTTTGGGATTACTAATCTTTTTGATAATCAGATATGCCTCCCAGAAGAATACCAGAACAGGGTAGTACTTCAAATCCTCCGATGGATGTCACAGCAACTCCGATGGAAACACTTCTGAAGAGATTTCAGTCATTCCATCCACTGACTTTGAAGGGTACTGAGACTGCAGTGAATTGTGAGAGTTTGCTAGATGACGTAGAGATGATGTTTGACTCATTGGACTATACAGATGAGCGAAGAGTGAAACTGATAGGGCACTAGTTGCATGACGTTGCAAAGAACTGGTGGATTACAACGAAGAAGGCATTGGAGCATAGAGGTACGACTATTACCTGGAATGTGTTTAAGGCCGAATTTTATCAGCAGTTCTTTCCAGTTTCATACAGGAAGGACAAGGTGGCCGAGTTTGCGAATTTGAGACAGGGACAGCTGAATATTGAGGAGTATGTGTCCAAATTCTCTACATTACTGAGATTTGCTCCACATGTGGCCGAGAATGAAGAAGCGGTGGCTGATCAGTTCATCAATGGCCTGAATCCTGAAATATTTACCTTGGTGAACACCGGGCGACCAAACAACTTTGCTGACGCCCTGAACAGATCAAAGGGAGCAGAAGCCGGCCTGATTAGGCAGAGAGGAGCTTCGTATGTTGTCCCAGCACCGATACCACAGCAACCCCCTCCCAGATTTGAGAGTGCCAGCAGCAGTGGTGGAAAGAAGGACTATCTGAAAGCCAGAGGAAGACAGTTTAAGAAGTCTGGCGACAGTTCTTCCAGTTCCAGTGGCTCGAGACAGACTGGTCAGAGCCAAAGTTATACAGGACCATATTGCAGCACTTGTGGAGAGAAGCATTCCACAGAGCAGTGCCGATAAGTGTTTGGCTCTTGTCGTATATGTCGACAGCAGGGACATTTTGCCCGAGTATGTCCCCAGAGAGGTGCACAGGGATCCCAGGCAGCAAAGTCATCTGGATCAGTGGCTCAGATCGGGAGACGACCATCTGCTGTCCATTCTTTCCAACCAGCACCGTCTACCTAGTCACAGCAGAGGCCAGGAGGAAGCCAGATAGTAAGCCAGCCTCCGAGACAGCAGGCCAGAGTTTTTGCTTTGACTGAGGGGCAGGCACAGGATGCACCTGATGATGTCGTTGCAGGTAACTGTTCTATTTCTGGTTACCCTGCTTATGTATTGATTGATACTGGTGCATCACATACATTTATTTCTGAGAGATTTGCTTTGATGCATTCATTGCCTATTGAGTCATTGTCTACTGTAGTATCTGTTTATTCTCCGTTGGGAAAAGATCTTGTATCAGTGACTTCTGTTAGATCTTGTATACTACGATATGACGGGCATGAGGTTGAGTTAGACTGTATTGTGCTTGGGTTGTCTGATTTTGACTGTATTATCGGAATTGATATGTTGACCAAGTACAGAGCTACAGTTGATTGTTTCCACAAGATTGTGAGATTCAGACCTGAGATGGCTGAGGAGTGGAAATTTTACGGTAAGGGTTCTCGAGCCAGAATTCCTTTGATATCCGTATTATCTATGACTCGATTATTGCGGAAAAGGAGCGGAAGGATTCCTCGTATATTCAGTTGATTTACTGAAGTCGAGTCCATCATTGGCGGACTTGCCAGTGGTGTGTGAGTTTGCTGATGTCTTCCCAGACGAGATTCCTGGATTGCCTCCGATTCGAGAGATAGACTTCAGCATTGAGTTGATGCCAGGTACAGTTCCGATTTCTAGAGCTCCGTACAGGATGGCACCGATTGAACTGAAAGAGTTGAATGATCAGTTGGAGGATTTATTGGCCAAGGGATACATCCGACCGAATGTATCTCCTTGGGGTGCTCCCGTGTTGTTTGTGAGGAAGAAAGACGGTTCAATGAGACTCTGCATTGATTACCGGCAACTGAACAAAGCAACGGTAAAGAATAAATATCCATTGCCTCGTATAGATTACTTGTTTGACCAGTTGCAGGGTTCTTCTATTTATTCCAAGATCGATATGAGATCTGGATATCATCATCTGAGAGTCAGGGATTCTGATATCTCGAAGACAGCATTCAGAACCAGGTATGGACACTTATGAATTTATTGTCATGCCATTTGGTTTGACGAATGCACCGGCTGTATTTATGGGGTTGATGAACCGTGTCTTTCAAAGATATCTTGATGAGTTTGTTATCATATTCATTGATGATATGTTGATTTATTCAAAGAATATGATTGAGCATGCAGAACATTTGAGAACTGTGTTGAAAATTCTGAGAACTGAGAAATTGTATGCTAAACTGTCAAAATGTGAGTTCTGGTTGAGACATGTAGTATTTCTGGGTCATATCATATCCGGAGATGGTATATAAGTTGATCCCAGCAAGGTTGAGACTGTGATTTCTTGGCCGAGACCGACATCAGTGCCAGAGATTCGCAGTTTTATGGGTTTGGCAGGATATTATCGTCGATTTATTAAAGATTTCTCGAGCATTGCTAAACCGATTACTCAGTTGACTCAGAAGAATGCTCCATTTGTTTGGTCAGAAGACTGTGAGTCCAGTTTTCTGGAGTTGAAGAAGAGATTGACCAGTGCACCGATATTGACTATTCCCCTCAGGTACTGGTGGATTTGTTGTTTATTGTGATGCTTCTCACAGAGGTTTGGGTTGTATTCTGATGCAGCGAGGGCATGTGATTGCTTATGCTTCGAGACAGTTGAAGCCACATGAGACTCGATACCCGATTCATGATCTTGAATTGGACTGCTATCGTGTTTGCCTTGAAGATATGGCGACACTACCTCTACGGTGATAAATTTGAGATATATTCTGATCACAAAAGCTTGAAATATCTGTTTTCACAGTCAGAGTTGAATATGAGACAGAGGAGATGGCTTGATTTGCTGAAGGATTTTGATTGTGAAATCAAATACTATCCTGGAAAGTCCAATGCAGCGGCTGATGCACTGAGTCGAAAGGTATGTTCTTTGTCCTTGTCGACTATTGGTGTTTCACATTTGATAGAGGATTGCTGTTTGTCTGGATTGGTATTTGAGACAGATTGTAAACCGATGAGATTATATACTGTGCAAGCTGAACCAGAGCTGATTTTGAGGATTAAAGCAGCTCAGAAAGTTGATCAGAAAGTACAGAAATCGATTGAGATGGTCAGATCAGGTCATCGATCAGAGTTTCAGGTACATGATGATGTAATGTATGTGAATAATCGTCTTGTTGTGCCGAATGTTTCAGAGTTGAGACAGCAGATATTGACAGAAGCGCATAACAGTCGATTTAGCATTCATCCTGGTGGCAGAAAAATGTATAACGATCTGAAAGGACAGTTTTGGTGGAAACAGATGAAGACTGACATTGCAGAATTTGTTTCCAGATATCTGAATTGCCAACAGGTGAAAGCGGAAAGAAAGAAACCCGGAGGACTGTTACAGAGTTTGTCTATTCTGAATGGAAATGTAATCACATTTCCATGGATTTTGTGACGCAGTTACCGCGTTCCTCCAAAGGTTCTGATGCGATTTGGGTGGTGATTGATAGACTGACCAAATCGGCATGCTTTATTCCATACAAGATGACGTACCGCTATGATCAAATGGCTGAGATTTATGTCAAAGAAGTTGTTAGATTGCACGGAGTGCCGAAGTCGATTGTTTCAGACCGTGATCCTCGGTTTACTTCGCACTTCTGGCAGAGACTGCAGCAAGCTCTCGGTACGAAGTTACATCTGAGTACCGCATATCATCCACAGACTGACGGACAGTCAGAACGGACGATTCAGACATTAGGAGATATGCTGAGAGCTGTAGTGCTTGATTTTAGCACTAGTTGGCAGGATGCATTGCCTCTCTGTGAATTTTCGTACAATAATAGCTATCAGACGAGTATTGAGATGACACCTTTTGAAGCGTTGTACGGAAAGAAGTGCCGATCCCCTCTTTATTGGGATGATATCTCTGAGGTTCCTGAGATTGGACCTGATATGATCAGAGAGATGACAGAGAAGGTAAAACTGATTCAGAAAAGAATGAGGACAGCGCAGGATAGACAGGCCAAATATGTCAATGTTCGACGAAGACCGTTGGTATTTGAGGCTGGAGACCGAGTATTTCTGAAGATTTCACCTTTCAGAGGAGTTGTCAGATTTGGCAAGAGAGGGAAGCTGTCTCCACGTTATGTAGGGCCGTATGAGATTCTCGAGAAGATAGGAGATCGTGCCTATCGACTCGCATTACCGCCTTCTCTATCTGGGATACATGATGTCTTTCATGTATCGATGTTGCGGAAGTATCTCCCTGACGATTCCCATGTTATTCAGCCAGACGAGGTCGAGCTTGATGAGACACTGAGCTATGTTGAGAAACTAGTTCAGATTATTGATCGAAAAGGAAAGAAGCTCAGAACAAAGACTATTCCACTTGTAAAAGTTCAGTGGAGTCGTCATGGCACTGAAGAAGCTACTTGGGAGACTGAATCAGACATGAGACAGGAATTCCCAGACTTATTTCTCTAATGTGAGTATTTATTTCAGTTTCTGTTATTTCTGATTTGATTGCCTGTGATATGATTGCTTGAGATTTCGAGGACGAAATCATGTCTCAGAGGGGGAGAATTGTAAGGCCTGAGATTTTATCATTTTAATCCAAGATTATTTAATTGATGAATTTTGGAATGTTGAGTCATATTCCATGGTTTTACAATTCCATAGGATTGAAATTGAATTAAAAGATTGAGCGGGATCCGATTTGCAAATAGTGAAAAGTTGAGGGACTAAAGTGCAATTATTGGGTTTGAGGACACTTGTCTTGCCCTTGGACATGCATGTGATATATAAACTTGTAAATTGCAATTCACGAATTCAGAGCAACAACCGAGATTCTAGAGAAGATTTCCTCAAATTCTTGTGATCTTAGATTTGTGATTTTGTTACAACCGTATATCAGAAATTGAATCCGGATACAGTTATGTGATCCTCGTATCGACAGCTACAACCGGACGTAAGTTTTACTGATTTCTGGTATCATTTGAAAATATGATGTTGTAGGAATTTGATGTAATTCATATATGATGTTCTGGACATGTTAGACATCGTAGAATCGAAGTCAGATTGAAAAAGAGACTGATTATGGGATTGTTATGAATTTCTGATTATATGGATCTGAAATCGGACAGATTTGGATTATGAATGAATCACAAATTGTATCGGATATGAGTTATGATTTGTAATTGATGTCTGTTGATATGGTATTAACGGGGATACTGAGATTGTGCCGTTATGCCGTTGATTTGAATTAGTTCAGATTAATCAGATTCAGTGTTGAATTGAGAATGGAATATTGATATTATTATTCTCGATATGTCGTTTCAGATTTATAGAGACAGTCTTGAATTCAAAACTGATATTGCTTCAGACCGAGACTACGAACGAAAAGTATAAGTCAATGTGATATTGGGAGATCGACTCAAGTAGGATATACTTGAGTTTCCCTAAATCACATACTTATTGTTGTTATATGCATTGATTTGATTTTATATGCTGTTCTATGGATTTATAGGAAGCATGTATTAGACGAATATTAGACGAGTGATCTTGTGGCAGAAGTGCCTGATAGTGGTGGGATCGCCACGGGCACATTGCACGATGTCACAAGATAGTGTATTGGCGATAGGGCCACAGTCTGTGACGGATAGGTCAAGACACTGGATGTTTGGTTATATCGACGTGGATAGAATAAGAGTTTATTCTATTACTGTTGGTCGATATAGGAATACCAACATCTGGAAACCGGGATCCCTAGACTAGGATTGAGTCTAGTCTGAGTTGTGGAGTCACGAGGATAATTGATAGTTTGATATTAATTATGTTTCAGACTTTGATGTATATATCTGATATCTGTTTCATGCTTTATATTGATTATATGATTGCATATTCATTGATTTATACTGGGATTATATTCTCACCGGAATTATCCGGCTGTTGTCGTGTTTGTATGTATGCATGACAACAGGTGGGACAGGATCAGGGTCGAGGAGATGACGAGAGATCATGATTAGAGTGGAGACCACAAACTTTGATGTTGCTGTAGATAGGGTTTGAACACTTGATAGCTAGTTGTTGAACCTTAGTCTATATTGATTATATGTTGTACAGGACTTGTACCTTATTTTATACTGATATGTATAATAGTATGAGTATGATTTCCATTACGTTCCGCATTTAAAAAAAAAATTAGACCCTATTTAGTATAATTGATTAAATTATCCCAATGACGATTACGAACTTGATTAGCGTCCGGGTCCCCACAGAGACGGTCTCACAGGTCGTATTTTGTGAGACAGATATCTTATTTGGGTCATCAATGAAAAAATATTATTTTTTATGCTAAGAGTATTACTTTATTGTGAATATCGGTAAGATTGATCCGTCTCATAGATAAATATTCGTGAGATCGTCTCACAATAAACCTACTTAAAGGTGAAATGAAACTTGAGAAAAGGTTGGTTTTTAAAAGTCAAGCCCAAAGCTGAAATGAAACTTGAGAAAAGGTTGGTTTTTAAAAGTCAAGCCCAAAGCTTTATAATTTTTTTAACATAAATAAATCTATATTGGTTTAACCAATCGATTATTTCGATTCAACCTATATTTTGCTCACCCGGATTTTTTTATCCATTTGGTACTTAAATGAAAATTTTAAATTCAACACAGCGCAAAACACCAAAACCCAAAATATGGCAAAACCCGTGGCCTAAACCTTAACCCCTTCCTCAAGTTCTCTCTTACAAGTTACAAACCCTTCTCGCCTTTCTTCGTTTTTGTTTTCTCGATTGTTGGTCATCCTTTTCTCCATTTTATCTGTCGAGGTAAGCAGATTCGTGTCTCGATTCCTCTCTCTACGCTCTATGTTCAACCTGCTTATTCACTGCGTTTTTAAATTCAAATCGATTGTGCTTTCTTTCTTTTTCCAAACTTTTTTGGTTTTGTTTTCTCCTTTTAAGGGAGATATGTTTTGGGATGGGGGTGTGGGAAATAGAGTATTCTTATGGCTGAATTGTTTATATTATATATTTTTTTGGTTTTTCTCCATTTTGCTGATTGATCGATCTCTATTTATGAGTATCATACGTTGTTTATTCGCTGAGGGATCTGTTCGTGAAATAATTCAGGGTTCAGAAGATGAATTTTAGCAACGTTAAGGTTCCAAAGATGCCTGGAGGAGGTGCTATCTCTGCCTTGATCAAACTTGGAGTTGTTGCGGGGATTGGCGTCTATGGAGTGGCAAACAGTCTCTACAATGTTGATGGAGGTCACCGAGCCATTGTTTTCAACCGTATCATTGGGGTCAAAGAGAAGGTTTGCCCTTGAATCTTTGGGATTGACATGACATTTCAGTAAATTTGTGGAATAATGTGCCTAATTTTCGCAGATTGAATTTCCGTTTGGAATAGTGGTTTGCCTAAATGTATATTTCAGTAATTATTTTACAATTTTTAAAAATTTTAGCCATAGAAACCAAACATGTGGGCCGAGGGCTATTGGGTAAAGGTTTTTGCTCTGTTGAATTATGATTTGTGCACTATCTTGAGCTTGTTTGCGGGTGGGGCAGGGTGTATTTGTGGCACTGTAGAAATGGGCATAGCAGTTATGGTTGTGATCTTGAATTTGCCTCTGTCTAGCTAACCATCACCCAATCTTTCTCCTTTGCTGCTTCAAGCTTGCATCTAATGCTGACTTGATGCCTGCACGGAAAAATTTGAGTTAGACTTCATTCATTAATCCAATTCAAGTCCATCACGTGTAGTTGGACAGATCAAACTGGTGACAACTGCTTCTCGCCTATTGAAAGAACTTTAAATTTCATTACTAAATTTTATGAGAATCCGATGCTCGCATATAAAAAAGAATTGACATTTTACGCAGTTTACTTCTCGATATTGCTGTAGGACATCACAATTTATAAAAGCTACTAGGGTTGAGAATGTTCTTGTGCGTTCTCCGGGATGATACATGCTTAACTAGGGTGTTTACAGCTTGCGTGTCCTGCCATGAGATTGGTGATTAAAATGTTTATCAACTAATTTATGATAGAAGAATGCCTTTAATGTTCACCAGGCTACTAAATTTCTGATTTCTCTTTTGATTGGTTTAAAAGGGATGAGGTCCATTGTAGACATTCTTTTTCTAGCTACCATTCAGTGTGTTACATTTATCTGCTGTCAATCCATGAGCTCGGAACCATGTTGAAATGGACAAGTTTTGTGTAAGAAGCATTTTTAGACAATAATCGTCTGTATTCTATATTAAGACAAAAACTTAGTTTAAATTGCATGTCCATTCTTTTCAATGGAACTAAAGGTACTGTTTCTTGGGATTTCTACGTATAACAGGTGATTATTCAATGGCTGACTGACCGTTATACATTCTATCTCTTGGTGTTTCTTGTTTTCTGGAGATTTCATAATTTGTTAAGTTTATCTACTTTGGCTACATATATTATGCACATTTTATTAGCTTATCAATCAGTGAATAAAATGGAAGTGTGTTGTAATTTATTTGCTGAGTTGGGTCATAATGGACTGCGTCATTAAGTGTGATGAGTATCTGTTGGTCGTGTTGTGATGCAGTTACCATGATTTTTTCTGAATATTTACCAAGATGAATTGTTAAAACACTTTGAATAAACTTATAAAAGCTAATGTTTGCAACTGGGATCTCAATTTTCAACATGTTAATGTCATGCATAAATTAGGATTAGAAAGATATTATTTAATTCCACTGCTAAAAAAATCCCTAAAATTAGTTATATGTTCTAGTTTATATTATTGTACCACTGTTGAATGACTCAGAGCATCTGTGATTTTACCTATTGCGGTTACCAAAGCTCAAATATGCATTCTTTCATGTATGTTGCATGAAATGATGATGTATTAGTCATTTTTATCTCAAATAACAGGTGTATCCAGAAGGGACACACTTGATAATCCCATGGTTTGAAAGGCCAACCATATATGATGTTCGAGCACGACCACATCTAGTGGAGAGCACTTCAGGCAGTCGTGACCTTCAGATGGTGAACCTCTCCCTCTCCCTCTCCCTCCACACATACACACATATTAAACAAATCACAACATAATTATGACCCTCATTGATGGAAAGAAATCTGTGCAATCAGCATTTTCAGAGTAGGTTGCAAAGCCTGCAATATCCGTACTTTTGCTGTGTGCAAGCTCTTTTTTCTGAAGTTAAACAGTAGTAATGGCCTAAGTAAATTAATTCAATTTTTATTTTTTGCTATTTTCTTCATCCTTTTTTCTTCGTTTTATTACCTCTGACTATTATCTATATCATTATGTTTCATATTCCGTGGGTTTCTTAAATATCGATATTCCTCTTATTCTTCTTCTTTCTTTTTTTTGTTTTATTACCTCTGACTAGTGTTTTAAAACCAGACCGGACCAAGTCTGATAATCGTTTTTTTGGTCAAACATGTCAGAAATGGTAAAAGCTAGTCAAGAACCGGTCTGACTGATCGGTGAATTGGTTAAAAACTGGTCCGATCAGTTCCCTCCTTTTTTAATTTTTTTAAATTTGATTATTTTATAATATTGTTTTAAAAAAATTATTTCTTATATTTTAAATTTTATTTTACTATATATATGGTTATTTGTATTTTGAACTTTGTTAAAAATAACATTTTGCTAGTATTAGAGCTTATTTTGATTTAAATTTTTGTGTAAAAAAATATAGATATAATTATAGTTGATTATATTTATGTTGTTTATATTTTAAAATTTGGTAAAAAAAATTTATTATTATTATTTATATATAGATTTAAGATCTTTAGAATTTAAAATATATTATTTATTATATTATATTATTATTTTATATGATATAACAGTTTTTCGGTCCGACCAGCCGGTTGGCCCGGTCCGACAAATTGAACCGTTTTTTTAAGGTATAGCGGTTCGATCACCTGTTCGGTTATGAAAACATTAACTCTGACTATTATCTAAACCATTATGTTTCCACATTCCTTGTTTCTTATTGTCGATCTTCCACTTATTTTTTACCCTAATTTTTAGTATGTTTGTCATTTCAGCTGAAGTGTTATAATTGATAGACATACCTTACAGAATTTGTTCTGAAATCTTTCAAAAGAGTTCTTTTTGCGCCATTAATTAGGATCACAATGTACCTTTTCTTAATTAACAGGGGCATCTAATTATTATTGCAGGTAAAAATTGGTCTTCGGGTTCTCACTCGTCCTTTGCCGGACCAGTTACCCACCATTTATCGAACCCTTGGTGAGAACTATAATGAGAGGGTCCTGCCTTCAATTATCCATGAGACTCTCAAAACTGTAGTTGCCCAATACAATGCTAGCCAGCT
This sequence comes from Primulina tabacum, assembly GCF_025594145.1. NCBI lineage: Eukaryota > Viridiplantae > Streptophyta > Magnoliopsida > Lamiales > Gesneriaceae > Primulina > Primulina tabacum. The sequence continues at coordinate 50,421,546 of NC_134551.1, forward strand.
TATCACCCAGAGAGAGGTATGTGGCTAGGCCAATGATAAATGTTTTTCTTTGCCTTTTGAATTGGGAAAGGATGCATTATATGGTTGTTGGTTTTATGTATATGAACGGTTGTTTGAACATTATGCATCCTCTATGTGGGAATTTGAATATTTTAAGTACTTGCAAATTTCTTAAGAAATCTAGTTGCAATTTAAATATGTTAATGATTTATGAACTCATTCACAAGACATTTGTTGTAGCATATGGAGTGAAGCAAACTGTATGCATTTTTATGTAGAGAGACTCTGACTGGGATCTGATGTAAGTGCTGTGGCTAAAGTTGGACTTGTATGAAGTATTTGAGAAGTTTAGTGCGCTTTCCAATCATACTTTGCATGACGCGGGATTGAACTTGTGCTATGATTTGTAATTTCTGAAATAAATGGAATGAGAATTTGGGAGTAATTTTATGTTACGCAGAATGTTAGTAGAGAAATACGAAAAATATTGACTGAAAGAGCAGCCAACTTCAACATGGCATTGGATGATGTGTCCATTACTAGCCTAACCTTTGGAAAGGAATTCACTGCTGCAATTGAAGCCAAACAAGTAGCTGCACAAGAGGCTGAGAGGGCCAAGTTTGTTGTTGATAAGGCTGAGCAGGACAAACGAAGTGCTATCATTCGAGCACAGGTAAAAACTATACCACGCATATTAGTTTATGGACCCTTGCTCGTTTATATTAGACTTTAATTCTTTCATCAGTAAAATCACATTTCCAGGAAACTGAAAAAAAAAAACACACACGCACACACAACAACAACAACAACAACAACTCACATCTGTTCCGTTTGCTGCTTGTTCGATGACATTATGGTATCCCGTGATTTCAAGCTAACCAGTTCCTTGAACAATATTTGTAGTTGTTTGTCACTATTTTCTGCCTGAACCAGTAAAATTCAACTTAAATATCGCAAACTTTTCTCACGTAATTACCAGGGAGAGGCTGCAAGTGCCCAGCTGATTGGTCAAGCCATTGCCAACAATCCGGCATTTATAACGCTTAGAAGAATTGAAGCATCTAAAGAAATTTCACATACCCTAGCATCTTCAACCAATAGGGTATACTTGAACTCTGATGAGTTGCTGCTGAACCTTCATGATCTGAACAAGTAATTGCAAGTGTGTAGAACTTTTTCTCGCTTCCGAGTTTAGATTCATCTGCCCAGGTAAACTTGCGAATCTGTCTTTTTGGAGTTAGGAATGACTTAAGATATATGTTTATCATGCAGTGAAAGTGGAAGAACTGGTGATGACCAATTAATAAACTTGTCTTATATCCTTTTGATTCGTCTCAATGTCTGTTTTAAAACAATGTTACGAAGTTTTCATCTCAGGTTTATGGGACCCTATTATTTGTTCGGCCTTCATTCGTCATTTCTTTGGTTGATATTTCTGTCTAACTGGCAATTTTGGTTGGCATTAGGGCGCTTAAATGTTATTAAGCCTTTAATATTAAATTATCATGTGATAATTAAATCCATTAGTCTTTAAAATTTGCCACTAAAACAAATTTGATCATCCATTTATTATCACCTACAAATTTGATTCCTCAATACATTAAATACGAATAAATTTAACCCATGCCATATGTGGCAAATTTGAAATTGCTAAAGCATACCTGACAGTCCCCATGCGCCACAAAGGGGTGATAATTGACAATATTCAAAAGGAAGAAAAAAGAGTAAGTTATTTTTGAGATGGTTTTATATGTTCTTGTTCGTAAAATCGGTCAATTTTATATATATTTATAATAAAAAAGTAATAATTTTGACAGAAAAATATATGTTTTTTATGTGTGATTTAAACAAAAGATCTATCTCACGAAATTGACACATAAGGCTGTCTAACAATAATTTTTGTGAAGAAAATAAATAATCACAAATGAATTACATGAGTGACTATTTATAGGTATAGAGAATATTTAGATATGATAAATATGACAATATAATTAGTTTATATGAATATGATTTTCTACCATCTTTCAATTTTTTTGTGAGTATGTCTCTTGTGAGACGGTCTCACTGAATCTTTATCTGTGAGACGAGTTAACCCTACCGATATTCACAATAAAAAGTAATACTCTTAGCATAAAAAGTAAAAAATTTTCATGGATGACCCAAATAAGAGATCCGTCTCACAAAATACGACAGTGAAATCGTCTCACACAAATTTTTCCATTTGTTACGATTTTGTTTGATTATCTCAATATCACTAGCTAGCACATCCTATTTTTAAAGATTGTTTTGTTCATTGTTTTTAGTGACTTCAATTTCTTATATATATATATATATATATATATATATATATATTAATCGCGCTTCATTTGTTACACGCATCTGGTTTTCTCATTTTTTCATATTTATTATTCATGTGAATGAATTTAATAAATTATAAATCTTATGTATACGTTTTACAAGGATCTACTTGTACATATTATGAAAACCATTTCCAATTAAATTATATTATCATCCGATATAAAATTCTACCATTTTAATTTTTAAATTCATCACAAATTACTCTTTTTTTTATTTTTTAAAAAATTAACTTACAAAAAGTAATTAGTCCCTTATATTCGGGCTTTTACCTCCGTAACGGACAAGGCGACAACTGTTTGCATTTCTTCGCAGGCGTCATCATATTTGACTGCAAAGTAGAAGAAAAAAACCATTGATCTTGGAATTCAACATTTACTTCAGTGTTTTTTTAAAAATTGATGTCTTTATTTTTTGGGTTTCTCTCCTTTGCTTATGCAAAATATTTAAGAACAATTTTTGTGGGTGATGCTTTGATAGTCGGACTTTCAAATTAATAAACAAAATACTTTCGATCTCAAGTCATTTTTCATAAGATTACTTACACAACACATAGAAATGATGCAATGACACAAAAAAAAAAAGTGTCATCGAAAATTATTGACGTAACATTAGACATTAAACACGTCAGCACTCCGACGGAAAAATAATCAAGATTGAAAAGAGTAAAAGTAAAAAAATAGATAAGTGTAATTAGACTTAAATACTGATTTCAACCCAATAAACTTGACTATAGAACGAGGCTCGAGCTTGGACGCAGTCTGAGATGGACCAAAAATCTAATTAAGTCACAAGCTTTGCATATATATATGTGTGTGTGTATATACACACGTCATTAAATGATAAATAGAAGAAGATAGGGAAAGTAGAAGAGAGAGAAAGGGAGAAAGAAACCCAAAACCACAAACCCACAAAATAATTTGTGAATCAAAGCGTTCCATTTTCAAACCCCTCAAAAAAAAATCACAACCCTTTTTTTCTGACGCACTATTTACTCCACATTCTTTATTGAATGTGCTCTTACATAGCCAACACAGTTCACACAATTGCTTTTGTTTTTATATTTGTACCCATAAAAAAAACACGCACACAGAGACTTGATTGCATCACATTCGATAGCATTAACCCCCAAAATTTCAACGACGATAAAATTATAGAAAGAGGAACGAAAGAAATGATGGGTGGCAGGATTATTTTTATTAGAAAAAGAAAGGGAATTATTGTTTTGGTTTTTGGGTTCGTTTATTTGTACTTGTTTTTCTTGCTTTCAATTTCAGTTCTTATCGGCACCCTTTTCTTTTCTCGTTTCCTTTTTCTTCGCACCACAAACGAAGTAATCAGAACTTTTAATACGAGTGAGTAGTATGTAGTTGAATAATAATGATGGTTATTATTTTTGTTTTTGATATGATCTGCAGCTGCAGTATTAATTATTTATTATTTACTGGTGTTCTCTAAATCTCACCACATATCTTTTTTCACTCAAGTTTTGCTGTGTTCCAATACCGATAGAGTTTCTAGAGAGAGAAACGGATGTTCTTTCCTCAGTCTTCGTTTCCTTTTTTTTCTTGGTTTCCTGGATAGAGTAATGAGTGAATATTTCCTTTTTTCCCGGAAATTTTCCGTGTAAGCATTTTTTGGAGGAGGGTTGCTGAGAAATTCTTGTTTATTTGTTGTACGCTGGAGGGTTCTTTGTGAAATCTTGATCTGTTGGTGCCCTAGTTTTTTGGGTTGATTAAATTTTTTAGTAACTTGAGTGAAATGGAGTTTGTTAGTGCCGGAGGCGGCGTTGGTGTGAGTGATGATGTGGAGAAGAAGGACATGGAGGGGGAGCCAAAGGTCAAACGTAAAATGAAGACTCCTTCTCAGTTGGAGATTCTTGAGAAAACTTATGCTGGTGAGATTCTTTTTAGTATGTTTCTCACATTTTAAAATTTTAAAAGTTTTAATTTCAAATTATTTAGAGAGAGATTGTGTGCCTTTCATCAGTGAATTCATAGTTGTCGGAGCTACTTTATGGCTGAAATTTATAAAAGTACCTGTGTTTTGGCTTGTAGCGGAATCATACCCATCCGAGGCATTGAGAACAGAGCTTTCTGTTAAATTAGGCCTCTCTGATAGACAACTGCAGATGTGGTTCTGCCATCGAAGGTTAAAAGACCGTAAACCCGCCACAGAAAAGCGTCCAAGGAAGACAGTCTCCCCTTCTGTAGTTCGAGCAACCTCGGGTGGATGCGCAGATGAACTGAAAGCAATTAATGCTGATTTGACAAAGGAGGAGTTTTCATCAGGACTAAGTTTGTTTGGGAATGTGGATTCTTTCCAGCGGCAGCAGAGAGTAGTTCATAAGGTTGGGACTGCTGTGCCAAGGATTTCGACAGCATTACCTCTCATGAGGAGGTTTTATGAGGCTCCTCTTGCTGTGTCTGAGCAGAGAGCCATCGCATTTGTGGAGGCACAGTTGGGGGAGCCGCTGAGGGAGAATGGCCCGATTTTGGGCATGGAGTTTGACCCTTTACCTCCAGGTGCATTTGGTGCTCCAATTGGTAAGTTTCTTCGAGATGAATTTTTTTATTTGTCTTGGAAATATTCCAAATGATGATATGAACCGCCTGAGCTGGCTGTGTACATTTACCATCTTGAGAACTCATCAGTGCTATATTGCTGAAGTTTTATATCAAAAGTATTTTTATCAATGTGGGAGTATGATTGGGTTGTTTTGAGTATCAATCCAAATAAATTAGTTTTCTCTTTTTATAATCATCATAAATTAGACCATGATGTTTGTGACGTTTTCTGTGTAATTGATTCTTTAACATTAATAATTGAATCGATCTTGTTGCGGTCAGGAACTTTGAGATAGTTATTTAATTATTTTGTGAGCACTGTCTCAAATGTCATAGTTCGAGAAAGTACCCTAACATGGGGCATTTGTTGCTTGCAAGTAGACATGAGCAGGCTTTGATTGTGTGAAGTTTGTGGAAGGTATTCAAGATGATTTCAATGATGAGGAAAAGCCATGTTAGTTGTCTAAGATGCCCTTGCGTTGTATTATTAGGCAAGATTCTAAAAAGCGCGAAGCGTCGATATCAAGCTTCAAGCTTTACAAACTCACGCTGTTTTAGTATGAGATTAAGCATGAAAAAATATTTTTGTTTTTATTATAATTTTAATTATATTAAGTTAATTAATAGATTTAATAATACTTGAATACACAAATTTTAAGATTAAATGCACAAACTTTTGCTGGTCACTGCTGGGTCAAGTGTCGTATCTTAGTTGCAAGTAAAAGAAGAGTTAAGGACAAATTTTATTTTGATGCCTTTTAATTTTTTTTGGTTAAAATTTTTATATTATTAAATACTTATTATTTAAATAAAATTTGTAAAAAAAAACTAAAAATTAATTTAAAATCTTATCTAAAAAAAGTTGCTTTTTCTTTTTTTGTCCGTTTTTTCGTGCCTTTTGCATTTTTGACACGCTTAATATGGTTGTCCAAAGGGTTGACCGCATTTTTCACACCTTAGCCCAAAGCAAAGCTTTTTCATCATGTTTCACGATTAATCCCGCATAATTCACGTTTTTTAGCTCTTTTTAGAACTCTGATATTAGCTAGCTTACAACTTACACCTATGTTACTTCAATAATTGAATATTTGAGGTTTCCTTGTTATTTAGTAATAAGGCAGTGTATTGCGGTAATTTCTCTTTTTTTTTTTTGCTGAACTTCAACGTAATTGTGGTTTATGCCTTGGCTGAGGTTGTGATTAAAATTGCCAGTTGAAAAATCAACTTGTGCAAAGCTAGGAATTCTACATTTTTTACTTAATAATATTTGACATTTTTACTAACCAACTGGATGTTTGATATCGTGTATTGTGTTAGTTTTATATTTCTAAAACATCATAGTATTTCTTTGTGCTCATCCATGAAGCATGGACCTCTACTCGTTTCAGCGTTTTCACTTTTGGATGTTGTTCTGTGGTGAAGAGTGGTTGGAATTTTTATGGGGAGAGCATTCCAGTTTCGTAGAGATTCCAATGTTGTTGAAGTGAAGTAAATTGCAGCGCATGAGTTTAATGAAATAATATTTACCTAACAATTCTATGTTATTGGAGAGGTCAATAAGTGGTGCATAGAAACATATTAAAAAGGAGAGTGACATAAGGTTAATGTGCAAACTGGGAATAGTTAAGCTCGAATTGGTTTTTTTAAATGATTTTATGGATAAACCCAAATCTTGATATTTTTTTGGATAAGAAATGATATTATATTAATTAAAGATATTAATTACAAAAAGCAAACCAAAAGTCCAAGCAAAAAGAAGTGAGATCCGTAGTCATAATAAATTAATATAACAAAAGACCCCAATTCCTATACAAATCTGAGACCGAACGATCTGAACTATATATTTTTCAAACTCTAGCATGAAACCCTGAATTTAATCTTATCAACATTCCTCGATGGGTCTTCTTGGTCTTAAAAAATCATCATAATGTTCTTCATCCACACGGATCAACTTAGACGATGAACCATCTCAACCAAAAAAATTATGCACTTTCTTCCTCGATCACGACCAAGATATGCTGCGAATGAATCTCAAGTTGATCATGGAGATACCCAAATCAAGCCTAACTCCACCAATGCTTTAAACCAAGAGAGCGCAAAAATGGACAACGAATGGCAAATGGTCCAGGGTCTCCACTTCTTGCTGACATAACACACAAACTTGGACAAAGAGAACAAGTAGGAAACCTTTTTTGCAACATCTTTGACATTGGTAAACTTTCAAACACTGGAATCCAGTGAGAATACTTGCACCTTGGATAGAATAGGCGTTTTCCAAATGGTTTGATAAAGAGGAAAAAAGGGATAACTAATATCTGAAAAGAAAGACTCAAAGAAAGATCCCAAACCCCCTCCCTATTGGCTTCCGTTACTTCGATCAAGCTGACCCTATCTATGGGATCCTAGCAATATAGTTAACTCACCTCCTCATCCCTTATATCCCACGGAAAATGAAAGTCCTAATAAGGAGTGGAAATGTTGGATGATGGATTGAATTGTGCATAGTAATAAATGGGTTGACTATGTACAGTTGATATCTGGAATGAAGACGTAAAAAGATCCTTTTTCTCATGAATTTCCTCTTAATGGCAAGAAAACATGACTTGCTTCCCATGCTTATGTGCTTTATTTTTATTTAAATTTTTGTGTAAATAGTATAACATTGTGTATTTTGCTTGTTATTTCCTTAAATTCTCTCACTCGACTAGCTTGTAAGTGTTGACATCTAACAGTTCCATCAGGACAACATAAACCAGCTGGGTGGCCATGTGATCTCCAATTAAATGAGAGGCTGGATATTATGCCAATCAAGGTATGAGAGAATTCAAGATTTAAGTTGTTTGAATTGGACAACTAAGTCGGTTAACAGTATAGGATTTGTCTTTTTCTAGGCTGGAGTCTTGAGTTATAAACAAATTGAGTGTGTGCTTGCATAAAAAGTTCTTTGAATTATGATTCTGCTTGGACAAAGTCTGGTGAATTTTGATTGAATATACTTCCTTCTCGTCTTCTATGGAATTTAATATCATTTACTTGTGAATAGCACGCATTAACATCATGGATGCTATTCCACCAAGGTATTATCGGCTCCCTTAGTAATTGCTTATTGTTGACTGAATTTGAACTCAAAGCACTCTGTATTAAAACTTGCAAAATGATTGAAATAGAAAACAATGCTAGCCACTTTAGGACAAATTTTATTTTGTCTGTCCTTTTACTCCTAATGCTCTGTAACTTAAGTATAAAACTATTTTCCTCGTCAGATTTTTATAGACAACCCATGCATAAAAGCTCGATTAGTTCCAAAATTTCACAGCTATGATCATCTACTTCAATTCTGGCACTGTCTATTTTGGTTGCATAATTTTTATTAACGTGTAATACTGTCAGTAAGGATCAAATCTGGATTGGTTGGGAAATTAATATGTAGCCTTTCAGGGTTCTTCACAGGCTCTCCATGAATACCAGTTTCTCCCTGAAAAATCACATGCAAGAAATGATGTCTATGAAAAGGCTCTGCCGCCTCATTTTTATGGTTCACCTTCTGATATAAGGAATGCTCGAGTTCCATTACCCACTGGGAAATCTAGTATGCATAACAATGAGCAAGTACACTCTGGATATGGACTTCAGGCTCATATGCCAAGTTTTAGTCTTTTACCACGGCAAGGAAGGCACAGTCTCCACCTGTCTCCTGCTTCTGGAGATGTGGACATCGTTCCTCGAATAGCACCCTTCGCGGATGTCCACATTGATGCTCATTATGTTCATCCAAAAACTGGGTTGGATAATCAAATTGTGACACCAGATAGGGTCACCATTCACGATGAAATGAAGATGGAGAGGAAACACAAGGTGCGTATTTTCTTCTTAAATTTGCTTCAGCTTTTCAAACCCATGTGGGGTTCATGTTGTGGTTTAACATTTGGTGCTAGAGATAATTGTTCTTTGATCACACGTATCTATGTTTCTGTATTTCAGGACATTGTTTTCATACTCTACATTAGCCTCTGTTCTCTGGCAGGCTAAATCAGTCATATAGTTGCCAGTTGATGAAATTAATTGTATCAATGATGTCTTTTACTTGCAGGAACGTTGCTCTATTTGTAGAAATTCCTTATGTGTTAATTAACATTTTGCAGACTGAAGAGGCTAGAATTGCTAAGGAAGTTCAAGCACATGATAAAAGAATACGGAAAGAGCTAGAGAAACAAAACATTTTAAGGAGAAAGGTCTGATTTAGTATTGACATGTCCCTTCATTTTTGTAATGTGTTTTTTTTTTCAATTTTTTAATTTTCATGGAGGCAATTGTCCCAAAATTAGACCCCAATTTTCTTTGTGGTTAAGGTTATCTTTCATATTTTTTAGAGAGAGGAGCAAATGAGGAAAGAAATCGAAAGGAAGGATCGTGAAAGACGGAAGGAAGAGGAAAGAGTGTTGCGTGAAAAGCAGCGTGAAGAAGAGAGACACCAGAGGGAGCAAAGGCGCGAAATGGAACGAAGGGAGAAATTTTTGCAAAAGGAGTATATCAGAGTCAGTTGTTATACTTATTTATGTGCTTTCATTTTTTATTACTTGAGTTGAAAGGTTCTTAACATAATGGTTTTTTCTTGTTAGGCGGAGAAGATGAGGCTTAAAGAGGAATTACGCCGGGAGAAGGAAGCAGTGAGGTTCAAAGCTGCCAACAATAGAGCCGCTGCTCGAAGAATTGCTAAGGAATCGATGGATTTGATTGAGGATGAACGCCTGGAACTCATGGAGCTTGCTGCGTCAAGTAAGGGTTTGCCTTCGATTTTGGCTCTTGACGACGATACTTTACAGAACCTTGACTCGTTGAAAGGTAATTTGTGATATACCTCAAATGTTATTGAATGGTATGGCTTTATGATTATATGAAAAAATAGTGATCAAAGAAAGTTGAGAAAAAAAGTATGGTTGTGTACTTGTGTTATATTTGTGTGTTGAAGTAGTTGCTTTTGAACTAATTTGTTGATTGAAACATATGGATAGAAAATTAGAGATCTTTCCCAAAAAAAAAAAAGTTGAAACAAATGACAAATCTGTTGCGAATTTTTTTTCCAAACAAAGTTTGAGCCCATCAAAATGCATTATTTCCTTGTTGATTGTTACTTGGATTAGGAAGATGATTTCATACTAACCATGTCTAGGATTTGGTAAATTCACTCTAAGCTAAGACCATGTTCTTCCTGAATATCTTTTCGGCTACTGATGCAATTTATTATTTAAAATACATGGTGAATTTTCGTTCTGTAGATAAACTCCCTGGATTCCCACCTAAGTCCGTACACTTGAAGAAGCCATTTGGAGTCCAGCCTTGGACTGATTCCGATGAGAATGTTGGCAATCTTATTATGGTGAGTTTACTCTCCCAAATGGATCTTTTGCTCTATGTCATAGTTACTAAAAGCCCACAAGGGCTTATGCTCAAGGCTCATCGAGGTTCTGTCTTTGCACCTTGATATAAGGTAAGGCGCAGACCTTCTTCAGTCTTTCTTTCTCTCTCTGATAGTAAGAGGAAAAGGTTTTTATACGGAAAGCCCAAGTCTTTGTGCGTTTTAAAGGCTCAAAACCCTTTTATACTTGCCTACAGTAAAGAGAGAGTAAATCCACGATGAAATACGAGATAAAAAGCATTAATTTTTGTTTATATACAAATGAATTTTGTTTTGTTGTCCTTAATAAAATTTTCTTAAAGTATTTAGATTCTACCATATCGTTATTTCATGCACTTCGCTTAAATAAAGGGTGTGCCTTATCTTGCACCCAGGCTCTACGATATGTTTTGCACTTTCCACTTCTAACAACTATGTTGGTTCTTTTACTTTACCCACATCAATCCTGCTGTTTATAATATCGTTTAAATGTATTGTGTCAATGCACACAAGCATTAAAATTAGTCAGAATTTTATGATGCATGCGTCCTAACCTGCCTTACCTACATGTGCATTGACACGTACTTGTGACTTGGTCTTTGGTTTCTTTATGAATGTCTGATTGAACAACTAATGGATGATGAATGCTTATAGTGCTTTAACATATGATCGAAAATTTCTTTCTGTGATTACTGATTGCAGACTGTTGGCTGATATATGTTCATAATACCCAACATATGATTGAAAACTTTTGATTTATGTCTTGCCTTGCTCCTTTTTTGGGATACAAACTGTCGAATTCTTACTTAGCATATTACTTCCTAAGAGTTTAAAACCCATGATTTGGATGTTTATTGTTTTCTCCTATGCAGAACAAGTGACTGAGCTCCTCTGTTAGTTCTGTCACTATTTTCGTAGTCTTTACTTGTGATAAAAGGATTTTTTTTTAATTTCTGATAGCTCTTACTTCAAGGAATCACCAATTACTTTTAGGGAAAAAACTCAATTTTGTCATGTGCTTTTGTGGAGATCAAGAACATTTCTTTTTTGGTTGATTGCATCAAGATGTCTTATTGTGCAATTTAATAGATTGTTGTGCGATCCCCATCTAATGGGGTGATCAAATTTCACGAGCTAATCGCCTACGATGGACTTTGGCGGTCATGTTACGTGTTTACAGTATCTGGCGGTTCTGAGTGTGCAAATTTGTAGGTTTGGAGATTCTTAATTACGTTTGCTGATGTTCTTGGTCTATGGCCTTTCACTTTGGATGAGTTCACCCAAGCATTTTATGACTTTGTGAGTTTTCAAGGTCCCTAGTTGCAAATTTTTGTTATGGGGCAATCAGCTTTATGTTTTTCGGATTCGTGGAACTAACAAGCTTGATCCAATGATGCAGGATTCACGGCTGCTAGGAGAAATTCATGTAGCCCTTCTGAGATCCATTGTGAAAGATATTGAGGATGTTGCAAGAACACCAGCCACTGCATCGGCGACGAATCAAAGTTCTGCTATTAATCCTGGGGGAGGACACCTACAGATTGTTGAAGGGGTAGGTAGCATGTTAATGCTTGTGTCTGTCCTTTCAACTAATTGTAATCCACTGTTACTTAATTTCATGTCTTCTGAGCAGGCTTATGCTTGGGGGTTTGATTTGCTTAGCTGGCAGCGTCACCTATCTCCTCTCACTTGGCCTGAAGTGTTAAGGCAATTTGCTCTGTCTGCTGGTTTTGGGCCAAAATTAAAGCGGAAGGTGGAACCTGGATATGCCCATGATGCAAATGAGGCACGTATGTTTTCAGTTTTCTAAAGCTTATTGGGTGGATTTCTGTGAGTTTTATTTGTATTTTATCTTATTGAATTAATTCATATACCTACGATCATGCTTGTGAACATAGTACATGCACTTATATATTCATAGGTGTGTATGCGCTTGTGTCTGTCTGTCTTTAATCTTGCATATACTATGCAAGTAGTTGTGTGTGATACACCCAGCAATTATGTTGTGATTCAAAGTATTATTGAATTTTTGGAGTATTTATGTTCTGCTAGACTTCATTTCTTATTATTCATGGTGATATATTACTTAATCTAGACTTGAAATTTCGTGTGGTAATCTAAGTCCATTGTATTTTCCTGTTATATTGTTTCTTCCCTTTCATTATCTTATTCGTGGTATTTGCTATATTGACTTACTAAATTTTTGTTTTGCCCATCAGTTAATGGTGATATCTTTGTCTCTTCAAAAGGTGTTGACACATAAAAGTTTCCAAGCATTAAATTTTTTTCCTTCCGTCTTAATTCAGATGTTTGCAAATTTTACACAATTGAACATTTTCTAAGTGCAGTTTTAATTACATAAATCCTTTTATTGGCGGTTTTGTATAGTTTCAATAAATTTCAATTTGTTGTAGTGTTATTCCCATGGTATAAATGCAAAATAATGACTTATAAAATGCCCATCTAATCTTGAGTATGTCTGTAGCGAACAATAATAAAAAGATGTTAGCTCCTTGATTCCTTCATAAGAGTTTCTAAATTTATATGGTTCATATTTTTCTTAATTGTATGCAAGCCCAGGTTGATGATGGTTCTGAAATCATATCCAATTTACGAAGTGGATTAGCTGCGGAGAATGCTGTTGCCCTCATGCAAGAAAGAGGGCTTTCAAAACCTCGAAGGTCTAGGCATCGTTTGACCCCTGGAACTGTCAAATTTGCTGCATTTCACATTCTTTCATTGGTGGGTAGTAAGGGTCTTTCAATATTGGAGGTCGCAAACAAAATTCAGGTAACATTCATTGAGCATTCCAAGCATCAATAGTTCCTGCTGCGTTTCTAAGAAGCTTTATCATTTGGATAAAGAAATCAGGTCTTCGAGATCTCACAACGAGTAAAACACCCGAAGCGTCTATTTCTGCTGCTTTGTCAAGGGATACAAAGCTCTTCGAGAGAACAGCTCCATCAACATATTGTGTACGATCACCTTACAGGAAAGATCCTGTTGACGCAGAGTCTATACTTGCTGCAGCCAGGGAGAAAATTCGGGTGTATCAAAATGGAATTACCGAGGGAGACGATGCAGAAGATGTTGAAAAGGAGGATGCTGAACAAGATCAAGACTCTGACAGTGAAGTTGCGGAAGATCCCGATGCGGATGATTTGGACTCCGAGTTAAAACTAAAGGAAAATTCTTATTCTAGTGAAAAGTTGAATCTTAGAAATAAAAATTTATCTCACCATGGGAAGGAAAGCTTAAGTGTGTTAAGGGTTACCCCCTCGGTGTCACATGGAATTATACAAGGCGATTCTGTTCTTTCTCATTGTTTTGGTGATATAAAATGTAATGAAGGATCTTTATATGATGTTACTACGGCTCATCCCAATTCTATTTCTGATCAAGATACAGCTGTAATTGATGAATATGATTCTCTAGAATCGTGGGTTCAAGGACTTACTGAAGGGGAGTATACTGATCTGAGCATTGAAGAGCGATTGAATGCCCTTATTGCTTTGGTTGGTGTAGTGAATGAGGGAAATGCTATTCGCTTTGCATTGGAGGTACTCTCAATTCTTTATGGAACTTACTCTTACTCATGTATTATTTTTTTTCATATTGTTTTCTTGTTTCTAATTAAGTGAACTTTTCAGGAACGCCTGGAATCGGCAAATGCATTAAAGAAGCAGATGTGGGCGGAGGCTCAGCTTGATAAGCGTCGTGTAAAAGACGAACAAGTTTTGAGATTGCAACATTCGTCATTTGTAGTTAACAGAGCTGATCAAATATACTCCCAATCTGCTGTTGAGGACAGGAAAAGTCCTCTGGGTGATATTGATATGAGAAATGAGATGTCATCTTCGAACCGTAAATTCTTGCTGGTGGACTTAAATGATCAACAGAATGAGCAAAATTCTTGTAATGATGCCTCGACCCAAGAATATCCTATGTTTTCTGATGCGTTGCTGCTTCAGCAATCTGTATATGCAGCTGAAAAGTCACGTAAAGAATTAAAAGCTTTCATTAGTCACCGTGCAGAGGAAATGTACGTATATAGGTCATTGCCTCTTGGACTGGATCGTAGATTTAATCGATATTGGCAGTTGAGAACATCTCCATCTCCAAATGATCCCTGCTCTGGCCGAATATTTGTTGAGTTCTTTAATGGTGTCTGGAGACTTATTGATTCTGAAGAGGTATTTCTATTTATTTCTTTGAACTGTTTGCTTTTCAGGTATACTAGTGGCCTGTGAAAGTGCCTTGTGAATATCCTTCCTTTAGTTGATTAATTTATTGGTCTATCTCCAACTCCTATATATACATATATATGTACATATGTATAAATATTTATCTATTTATTTATTTTGCGTTCTTTTATTTCTTGCAATTTTCAAGCCCAACATAAATTATTCTCTCTTTTTCTTGTCTCATACATTTAGTGAAAACTTGCAAGATTCCCAGTTCTCTCATTTGAAAATCATAGTATCCTCATCTTACTTCCGGTTTGACAGGTTGATGTAAACATTTTTATGCTGACAATGAACTTTCTGAATGATTAGCCCCATCAAAGTTATCGGCATCAATGTAATGGTTAAAGTTTTTGACTTTCTCTGTTTGTTTTCTTTATCTAGAGAAAAAAACCATCTTGTTACCTTTGTTATGCGGTATCTTTCTTCAGAATGCTGCAAACTTAAGGTCCTATCTTCAGCATAAATTTTACTTCTGTTTTTAGTTCGTGGAACTCAATGACAAGTTCTCTTGTTTTCTTTTATTTTGTTTAGAATTCTGGCTAAATTATCCAAGTAGATTCTAATTAATATTGTGTTGAAGAATTTTAAGTAACGATTTGTATATTTGTTTGTATGGCAGTTCAAGTGCATGTGATTTCATTTACGTCATTCTACATATATGATACATCGAAAATTTGTGAAAGATTTGGCTATTGAAGTGCTTTAACCTTACATGCAGGACTTCAATGCTCTATTGTCATCTTTGGATGTCCGGGGAACTAGAGAGTGTCATTTGCATTCAATGTTACTAAAAGTTGAATCATCTTTTAAAGCAACTGCTAGAACCAACTTATCACGCGCAACTTCTGTTAAGCATGTTTCTGATGGGGTCAATGAAGAAATTTTGCAAATGAGGCCTAAGCTTGATTGCTATCCCAGTACGGATAGCTCTAAGAGATTTGAATTTGCATCATATTCTAATTCACCGGGGAATGAGTTACAATTTCCCATTGAGTTTGGGAAAAACAGAGAAAAGGAAAATGATATGATAGAAAGTTATTATGATTTTGAGAAGTGGATGATGGACGAATGCCTTAACTCCAAACTTTTAGCTGCCCATAGATATGGAAGATTGAGGCGTCAACAACTGTCGGATATTTGCAAGCACTGCCATGAGTTGTTTTCTTGTGATGATACCCAGTGTCCTTCCTGTCACGGGACGTGCAGTGTTTCTGAGAGAACTTTCAATTTTCTTGAGCATATAACTGATTGCAAAAGGAAACCAATTGAAGGATTTGGAAGGGTCCTGCACAAACTATCTTTTCCCCTGCAGATTAGATTGCTGAAAGCTCTATTAACAACAATTGAGGTTAGAATACGGCAGATGAAAATTCTTACTTTTGATCCTTTCATCCATCAATTTCCTTGGAGATCCTTGCTTGTTGATCATGGTAACAAATTCTTGCTCTGCAGGCCTCGATTCCACCAGAGGCTTTTAAATCTGTTTGGTCAGATGAGAACCGAAAATTATGGGGTATGAAGTTGCATTTGTCATCATCACCGGCCGAGCTTCTTGAGGTCTCTCTCTCTCTCCTTTTGGTGTGTGCATGTGGGGAAGATCTTGTAAACTGTATTTCCCTCCTTAACCTGTATATAGGTACTGGTGGCAATGAGATAAAATTCTTATCCTTCGTAATCTCTTGATTAAGATGTTGAAGGGAGAAAATTCTCGATTTCAACGAGTTATACTTTTTTCACCAACTGTTGTTTAACCTTATCTTGATTGGTTCTACATTTATCTGCCATTTTTTGATTTATTTTTTTTTGAGTTTATTACTGAAATGAACTTTGATTATTATTCCCCTTTTCTCCTTATCTTATTGTTTTTTTGCCCTTTGCTGGATATGTTCAGACTCTGACTTTACTGGAAAATAGCATTGAAAGGAGCTTTTTGTCAGCGTCGAACGAGGCTACCTGTGAATTATTGAGTTCCTCTAACCATATAGAACATTCAGCTGATAGTTTCTCCAGACCTGGTGCAATTTCTGTACTTTCATGGATACCGCATACGACGCCTGCTGTAGCTTTAAGGCTCATGGAACTTGATTCATCCATTTATTACACACCCCAACAAAAAGAAGCTTGTCTGGAGGATAATGGAGCTGGGTATTATACTGTAAGCATTTTTATTTTATGGAGATAATTTAAAGCAATTTGTAAGTTGTCCATGCATAGTTGTTGGGCAATATTTTGCTCCATTTTTTTCGCTTGGAGGGGAGGTTTTTCAGTTTTCCTTCGGTCGGGGCCTCTAATTCTAATATTTTATGCCCTCTAATTATAATATTCTATGCCCTTGAGCTTTCCTTCGCTCGGGGCCTCTAATCTAATGTTTTATGCCCTTGAGCTTGTACGTTGCTGGGACTTCTAGTTTTTATATTGAAAAAGCCAATTACCGTGAAAACCTGTTTGAACATCTTGATTAAGTGGTGGTTACACAAAATCTTGTATATCCAAACTATGTGGCAAATTACTTCTGAGGCTGACCATGGTAAATCATGAACTAAAGTCCGACGAAAAGCACAAATCAGTTTGCTATGTTTAGCTTGACTCTTATGGTTTGCTCCGCTCCCGGCCTCCCCCTGTGAAAAAATGTAAGCTAGAAAGGCTATTTTATTCATATCTAATTTTGAACGCACATTTATATCACGGCATTTGATGTTCAACGTTGCCCAGCTCAGTCATTCAGTTGTCGGATGGATAAAGTCATCTAGCACTCTTTATCTGATTGATAGTTGATATTTCACTTTTTCGTTCGGGCTAGACTAACTATTTTATGGGGAATTGATACTGAGTTAAAATCTTTGAACACCCTTTATTTACTATTATTGATCCATGCATTTTAAAGATTTTATTTTGGTATTTGAATAATTTTTACTTGCTTAGAAATTTCCTTCAAGAGTGGGGAGTTCGATAGATAATGTATCACGAGCTGGATATTTGCAACATGATTATTGGCTTGATCTGGTAAGTGGACATACCAGCTTGAAACGAGGTCGAGGACGTCCAAGAGGTCCAAGTCGCACGAGTGGAAAATCACAGAGAAAGACCTACTATTGTCGTGGTGACCAGTGCCATGTTACCATAGGAAGGAGTGAAAATTTTAGTGAACTTACAGGATGGAGAGGCCGGCCAAGTGGATGTAAAAAAGGCCGTCGCTCTGTCAGAAATAGGCAAAAACCTGCTAGAAGAGTGAGAGAGAATGTTGGTGAGAAGAGTGTTTCCTTGGATCAAGTTTCCGAAACCCCATGTATTCGCAAAGAGGAATGGGATTTGGAAGAAACACCCATTGAAGCTGTGGGTGGTGAGAATGGTAGCAGTTCCGAACAATCGGATTTTGACTATTTAAATGTTCAGGCATCTGCAGATGAGTATAACGGTATTTTGGTGGATCTTCCTGACGTGGGAAGTGTTGATTATGGAGTGGATGTGGAAGATGATCAACATGTTGACATTGGCAATAGAGACAACATGAATGACGATGAAGATGACGACGACGTTGAAGATTTTGAACCGTCAGACTATAACATTGATGGAGAGTTCGATGAACAATACAATGACGAGGAAAACCAATCAAGGGGTGCAGAGCAAGTTGGGAACGTGGATAGGAGTAGAGGTTCATCTTCGTCATCTGATTATAGTTTCTAATTTATGAAAGCCTCCACAGATTGTATTTTGACTGTTGCAAGAAGGAGATATGCAGAATTTATTAATTTTTCTGTATAGTATGAACATTCAACTCCTCCGGGACAGTATTTATTGAATTTGCTATTGTGCAACGGAGGAATCGGTAAATTGTGTAGTGTACTTTGGAAATCCAATGAATTACTGCTTTTAACCTTGTCTGTTCATTAATAATGCTTCTGTAAAATTTAACTGCTTGGGCCGACAAAATACTTTTCGTCTTAGATGGCAATATGTGCTGATTCGGTGATATTTGTGGTGTCGCGACGCCTCATAAGCTCCCTTCCATAAAAAATGACGCTGAAAAAAGTTGAATAAATAAAATGTGCTCAATGTTTGGCGTATTTTAGTTTCATCACATTTATATGTATATATATATATATATATATATATATATATATATAATTTCAATTTTAGTATGTATATATTAAGTTGTTGCATTTTAGTTATATATTTTTCGTTGATATTCTGTATCTATGCCACACTCGTCAATTTTGGTATTTCTTCTCAAAATCATGTAATTGAGTTTCCAATATCTTTGTTGAAATTTTACAATATTTTAAAAAATTATGTACATATGTTTAACAATGTAATCACGCAAATTTGCGAACTATATTAACCATTTACTTGTAATTTTGAGGAGAAATTTTTTGAGGAGAATGGCTAAAATTGATCGTCATGACATAGTGTTAGGATCAAGAAAGAGTTTAGATGAGGTAAATAAACTCTTTGAAAATATTTGCTTTTAAAATTTGTTTTCAACCATTTTTAGGCGGTTGAAAGTTTTTCTCAAATAGTTAGAAATATGAACCATTTGAAAAGTGCGGAAAACGGCTCAATATTTCTAATGATAGTTTCAACCGGTTCGCAGTCAAATCAGTAAAGACACTGGATTTTTATGGATGTTCGGAGATAAGACTCCTACGTTACCCCTTCTTCCTCTGTAGAAAGGATTTCACTAAAAGATTTGGTTTTACAAAACTCTTTGCAACAACCCACTCCAATCAGGATTTATCACACTGCCTGTTTTGGAACTCTTAGTAATCACTTTACACTTCTGGATTTTAAGAACCCTCGGTTAATCAGACACCACTATTAATCTAATAACCAAATGTTACTGATGTAATAAAACAATCTGTTTTAGTATCACAAATATGATCTTTGAATGATCGGATATCTTTCTGTTGAGTGCGTGCTTGATGAGCGATGAAGTATATGATCTTTGATTGCGATCAGATTCTTTAAGTATGCAGGCTTGTAATAATCGTACTATTGAAGGCTTGACGATTTATGTATCTCGTTGTTGTGTCTTTCTGGCATACTTCAAGCTCTTCTTATATAAGCTGTCATTCCAACGGTAGGAAAGAGATGAGTAACGTTAACCTATAACCCTTTTATGATGTGTCACTATCAGCTGCAAATATATTAAATGTTCTTCAGCAAATCATTTAATGTTTTCTTTGCTAGCGTAGCTTTGAATCATGTTTCTTGAAAAGTTACTGCTGAGTATTCTTTTATGGCAACTGTTTTTACCATCAGAACTTGTAGGATATAAGTAGTCTTTCTTTTCTGGTATAGTGATATAAAAGTAAATCAATATCGGGACTGGTGCAGGACATGGTTGACTTGTAGAGATGCAAAACAATTGAATGTCCTGAACCGTTCAGAGAATATCTTTCATTAACTGAGCAATAAATAGATCTTTAATGAGTCGATTTAGAGTTTTCGAATTGCCGGTTGAGAAGTTCTTTAAAAGTTTGAACTTCTTCGGCTTCAAACGGTTGAATGATAGGCGGTATGAAATTCAAGCAGTTGAAGACTAGGCAGTTGTAAGTTAGACGGTTGAACTGGTTCCTGTTATACATAGAAGATTACAACTGTTTCCTGAAACAGTTAAGTGTTGTTTTGATTTTGTTGATCACCAAAAATTTTAGGTAACAGTTAAGTGTTGTTTTGATTTTGTTGATCACCAAAAATTTTAGGTAATATTAATTCCTTTAACACATATGTTAAGTTACGTGACCACAATTGATTTAAAAAGGATATAAGACTAAAAATACTTACATACATGATTTAAAATTGACATTTTTCTTTAATAAATATATCTACATAAATTAATAAAGGACGGATTTAGCCCACCTAAAATAAATTTATTTGAAATAGTAAAATGAATTTGAAGTAATACGGTCAGTCATAAGTTGTAACCACACCTATATACTAAGTTTGGTTACTCTACATTCTTATTACTAGCGATGAAGCACACATGATGCATGCCGGGAAATAAATTATTTCACTATGCACAATGAAGCGGGTCTACATATAGGTGCAAAGGAAGAAATTTTGTGGAATTTGTAAAATAATCTTTTGATAAAAATAAGAATTATAGATTTGGTGGTTGCGAAATTGAGTAAGAAAAGAAATTTTTTAACAAAAATTGAGGATTATATCAAAATAAAAAATTGAGGAAGATATTGAATAGAGAAACATGAATAATATGGAGTGGAAAAAGTTGATAAGCGGTCTTTTTCATATTTAAATTAGGACAAAAACTTGTGTCAGACGGTCTTACATGTCGTATTTTGTGAGACATATATCTTATTTGAGTCATCCATTAAAAAATATTATTTTTTATGCTAAGAATATTACTTTTTATTGTGAATATCGGTAGAGTTAATCCGTCTAACAGATAAAGATTCGTGAGACATGTGATAATGTATTAATCAGACAGAGAATGTAGTATGATTTTGATATTGATTTCTTTTGTCATTTAATAATGGAAACAGATGTGTACCTCTCTAAGATAGATATTTCATTGGATGTTGGTGTTATATTGACGGATCAAGTCAATTAGTATAAAAATTTCAAGTTTAATATATAATAATATATAGATAGCAATAGATAATCTAATAATTGTGTCAAGTACTAATAATTTTGGGCAGACATAATGTTACTAAAATTCTAATATAAGATTTTACTAAAAAATAACAAGACATAATTTTATATGCATTAAATTTTCATGTAAAATATAATAATATTAAAATAATATTCAAAGTTAATGTGTTTATTATGTTTTTGTTTTTTTAACAGTTACATGGATATTAAATTCAAAAACTAGTAATTAGTATAGAGATCTCAAATTGTATAATATCTATTTAATAATACGTTCTGCTAATTGTGTTATCGGTTAGATGAATATTAGTTAACCACATTTATTCAAGTTTTCAAAGGTTTATCCATGCTTTTACTCCTTCTATTAATTTGTTAATCTAAGATATATCGAATTGAAGTCGTATTTGGCCTCTTCTTCATGTGAACAAATCATGTTAGACGTATCTCCCTAATTTATCCTCTATGAGGCTTCCCCTAAAGAACTCATAATCATTTCATTCCTAATTCTACTTTGTGCGTTTTGTCACACATTTATATTAACATATGTATCTTTGGTACCGCCATCTTATGACTAGCACTCCGAGCCATATAGCATAGCTGGTCGAACAATAGTCTTATAACATTTTCTTTTTAATCTCGCAGGCATCCGTCTATCGCATAAGACTCCTGATGTCATCCTCCATTTCACCCACCCATCTTTAATCTTATGGTCTATATCATTTATAATGTTACCAGTATTTTGGATAATAGATAATAAATAACGAAAACCTTCACACTTTGGGACTTCTCGACCTTCAATCTCAATTGGGATACCCATTAGTCTATATTCAGGACCAAAGTTATAAGATAAACATTTTGTTTTTGTGTGACTAATTCTAAAACATTTACTCTCAAGAGCTTCACCTCATCTATCTAATTTTTTATTTACACTTTTTTTAGTTCCGTCTATCAGGATAATATCATCTGCAGCAAACTGCAGGCACCAAGGTACCTCATCTTGAATATGTCTCATCAACTCATCCATATCCAAAACACAGAGGTAACGACTTAAAGCCGATCCTTGATGAAGTTCTACTGCCACAAAATTCACATGACATCCTTCCAACAAATCTAACACTAGTTATGACATCTTCATATGTATCTTTAACGATCTCGATGTAGCATTAAAGCACATGCTTCTTTTTAAGTACCCACCAAATTAATTCTCTGTGCACTCTATATTAAGCTTTCTTTAAGTCGAAAAATACTATATGCAGGCTCTTATGTTCTCTATATTTATCTATCATTTGTCTAATCTAGAAAATAACTTCCATTGTATACCCACCCGACATAAAACCAAATAGATTCTACAACTGAACACTCGATGTCTTACTTCTTGCATCCCATGTCCACCAACGCTCAACTCCTTCGTACTTGTCGAATTGAGTAAATTCTTAAAATAATCTCTTCACGTATTTAGCATTATCTTGCATTAAAACTCTACCATCTTCATACTTGCGAGACCGCAAAGTCACCCGAGAGGGCTGCTACCTGCATGTACATGGGGATCGCGAAGTCATCAACTGCCGTGGACGTCGGCTCTGAAAGGGGGATGCATCGTAACATGCCACGGTTTGTCCCATATCGCTCATGTAAGACCTGCTTCACGGGTTTATAATTTCTTGGACACCCTCATCTCAATATCTAGTTTTTTGATGGTGAGTTATACCCAAAAGTCATAATACTATTGTAAATAATTTAATTGGTATATAATCAAAACAAAAATCGATTTTATATTATGTAAAATTGATTTTATGTCCACTTATTAGTATTAATCCAACTAAATACACATTTATTTTCCAAGGTTATTTTATTGATTAAAATTCTAAAAACAATTTTTTATTAAAAAAATATATCATGATAAATAAAAATCATACCCTTTGTATAAAAATGATAGAATTATTAATACACACACACACACACACATATATATATATATATATATATATATATCAAGAAATTATATATCAAATATAATTAAATTTTAAAAATATTTATAAATATATAATAAAATGATAACATAGTACTTAATAAAACCTGAGACCCTAGAACTGACTAAATTTTAATTGGTTTGGTAAAATTTTATTTAAAACTATAATTATATGCTCATTTATCTTTATTTTTGAATTCAATCATATTTTTAATTATATTTTTTAATTTTTAGATAGTTTGTCATTTTTTTAAAAAAGAAATTTATTGATTAAAAAAAATAAAATTTTTCATCTTTAGTTAAATATTTTAACAATATAATATAATTAGTTTATAATTAAGGCAAAAACTTGTCTGAGACGGTCGGTCGTAGTTTGTGATACGATACATATATCTTATTTATGTCATTAATGAAAAAGTATTACTTTTTATGCTAAGAATATTATTTTTTATTGTGAATATCGGTAAGGTTGATCCATCTCATATATAAAGATTCGCTGAAACCATCTCATAAAATTCCTAGATAGTTAGTAAAACTAAATAACTTTTTCTATAATAAAATAAAATAAGATATTATACTAACAGCCCAAAAAAAAAACATTAAATCGATAACCTTACTTCCCGCCCGGTTCAGATTTCGAAAAGCAAAGCAGCCATTTCCTCTCCTCACCTTCCAATTACAGAAGGAAAACTGAGCAATCGGACATGGCTGTCATTTCACCGAATCCGACGGTCACATCCACTGACGATGGGGATCCTCTCTTACCTTGGCTCCGGTGACTCTCCAACCTTTGCTTCCATACACAATTTACATTCTCGTACAACATTTAGTCATTCTCCTCAATTACTACCTTTTATTCTTCAGTTCCATCTATGAAGCAGCGCAAACTGTAGATTCAGTTCATGAGGGCGATTCCAAGAGCTTTGATGAGCTTTTATTGAACTGTATAGGTGCTTTCAAATCCGATCCGCGGTACCGGGACGACGTCAGATTTCTCAAGATTTGGTTTCTATACGTAATATTTAATCAATCCGATTCATGAGTTTGAGTGTCATGTTCACGAGCTCTCAAAATCCGCCCGGTTCAGATTTCTCAAGATTTGGTTTCTATATTATGCGTTTCAATTTGATTTGCTTTTTGTTTCGTGATCTTGATATAATTTTAATTTCTTTTGAAAATGCAGGAATTTCCCATGGTTTAAGTTCGAAATTTTTGTGATTATGTTTTTATTTTTATCAACATTTTTCCTTGCTGTTGACTTTACCATATCGTTCATGATTTTGCACATCAGTTTTGAAATGCTTCTATGATAACCATGATACTTTCAAATTCTTGTTTCTATGGTTTACATTGTTTTTTGTTATCTTGTTATTATGTTTTAAATTTGAGCATACGGTCTTGTAATTCCTACTTTGTGGGTTAAATTTTATGTTTTTGTGCTTTTTTGAATCAATGCTAGATGGATGGTAGGTCTGACTATGAACGAGTTTATGGTGAAATGGAGGAGAACAAGATTTGTATTCATAAAGCTATGCTTTATGAATCATTTGCATTGTTTCTAGAACTTAAAGGCAGGTTTATTGATGCTTCTATGGTTTATCACCTTGGCATCTCAAGGTTCTTCGAGCTCCCTTTTCTACAGTCACATGTACATGTATATATTTTGTGAATTTGAGTGAAAGACTTTTTAAATAAAATTATTGTCACTGAGAATCGGGATGTATTTGTGTCAGGAAGGCAGAGCCATTGAGGAGGTTAAAGAAAGCACAGGTGTTGTTTCTCGAGAGAATTTCGGAAATAGTAACAAATGGTTCATTTCAAAAGGTATGCTTCAAGTTAGTTCATGGTGTCTATTGTATAGAAAAGTAGCGACAGAAAACAAGTTTCCTAACAACTAACATAGTGCTGTTGTTTTGTGGTTGTAGTTTCTTTAGAATATGATTAAAGATTGATCATCTTTGTTATACTTGTCCTAAGGAGTAATAATAAAGTTAAATTAGCATAACAGTCACCGACCTTTTTAAGATAAATTAGCGTTACAGTCAGTGACTGTTTTATCATCTATTGGATAAGTATGCTACTTACAATGTGTGCTACACTTCCTTAATTAAACATGGGGACTAGTCATATAAATTCTTAATCCAACATGAAAACTTAAGAGTTATAGGACACAACTTGGCGATTAATTCTAATTATCGTCTATTGCCTCCTTCATTGCTGCATATGTGTGTAATTATTGAGAAGTCACAATTAATCACACAACATTGATTCTTTTGATTAATGATTCATAAGAATCTGGTTTTCTGAATGAACAAAATGCGATTCAGGCGACTTTATAATTTGTTTGTAGGCTAAAAATGGGGACAGTCGTGATGTTGAAGAAAATTTTGTTAATCCGTGGTCAGTGGCAACCATAAAGAACCTATTGAAGGATCTGCATTCACAAGTCGTACAGTATGAGGTGAGACACTTAGGTCAGTAGTTCTATTCGAGTTTTGCCATTTTCTGTTATAGACAAAAGGAAGCAACAGACATTATTTCAGGGATACCATCCAAGTAACAGACCATATCCTGGAAAAGTGGCATTATCCTCGCTTCTGAAATCAGGCAGGAACAAATCCATTGATATAGGTAAACAAATCATCTTGGGTACTTGCACACATTAATTTATAATTCTTCTACTATCATGTGAGGACATCAAAGACTAGCCTGCAAGAAACTTAGTATCTGTGAAATGCACACACACATATTAAATCTTTTGTTTATCTTAACCATGTGGAGACTGATTTGCTCCCATTGGACTCTCGACATTCATTGTTCGAGAATTGATCTTTGGTTAGTTCTAAACAATGATATTGTTCAATCTATAAGTTCTAAAACAAATAATTCATGCCTATTTGATTCTAGTAGGAGGGGTGGCTTATATAATCTCAATGCATCGCACTCCATTCTTTTCTACAGCTAAATGCTTATCTTAAATTTATATTGACATCCATAAGAAGATCGTTGTTATTTGTATTGAAATCGATTCCATGTCAGATCTTATTTTAAAATACTGTTTATCAATGTAATTATATTTTTTAAGATGGAGAATTTGATAATTTAGATCCAGAAAAAAGGACAGATTCCTCGTAAAAAAATATTTTTTTTAACAAAAGTTACTTTTAAACACTTTTTGTTGTGATGGTGGTAGGGGGAAAATAGCTGCACCGGGTATGCTTTACCCCATAGTTGTCAATCGTGCGTAGCGCCTCGTAACGCAAAGGTTGCATGTGCGCATAGCGAATAGTGTAGCGATAGCTATTTGAAAATAAAACATCACAAGCATATAAATATATAATATATAGCATATAGTAACATCAATTCAATAGTTCATGCTTAAATAACAAATATATAAGTTCAAAGCATATAATACCTCAATTCTAAAACTAGAAAAACATAATATAAATTTCATCTTCATCTTCTTCATCAAGATCGAGACTATCTTCTTCATTTGATTCATTTTCTTCATCAAAGTCGAATTTATCCTCTTCATCTACAAGATTAAGTGTAGTAGATGTTTTTATTGGCTTTTTCTGTCTAGACTTAGATGTGGCTGCCTTCGAGCTTCCTGTAGGTCTAGATGTGGTCGCCATTGAGGCCCGTGTAGATGTAAGGGTTGCCTTCGGGGCCCTTTTGGATTTCCTCAATGTATAAGGAGTTTCATCTACTCCAACAACATCTGCAACAACTTGCCAAGTCAAATAATCACCATCACGAGCAAAGTCAGCCTCTTCATCCTCCAGTCTCTCTACCAACCATTCATTGTCATCATCTATTTATCTCAATATGATAGGATCGATGTGTTGGATCTCGGTTTTCTACACGCCCAAACGCAGCGGAAGATTTAAAATTTTTATTTTATTTTGACAATCAAAATATGTTTGGGCGCTCGTATGATTTTATCATAAACATTCATAGGGCGTTAATAATTTCATACTTTGGTGAATTAATCACACGGCTCCAACTATTCCGGGTTTAGTGGAGATAGCTCTTGATGAATCCCTACGAAATTCCTTCAATGACTCCTTTCTTCTAATCAGATCCACGACTAGATGATTTGTCCCTCTTCTAAATTGCACTAGTAATTTAGAAGAATTTTTGCGTAGAAATATAATACGAAAAATTCGACTCAAAAATTTTAAGCCAAATTTTTCTTGTTTTTGAAGGAATTTTCGAGAGCCCTATTCCTGTGATTTGAGAAGAGCCGATAGTTATATAAAAGATTTCAAAAACCTTTCGGATGCTATCAAGTCAAGTAAGAAATCAAATCTTTATTTTATTTTCTAATCTTTTATTAACTTAATTAATTACTTACTTAATTAAGTTAATTAAAGATTCCAAAAACTTGCATCCCATAAGTCTCGAAAATCTCATATTCCAATTTTTGTGGAGACTATGATTTTAGGTCAAAAATTTTTAAAATAAAAATTACATGACCTAATTACCATAATTAACATTAATAGGCTTGATTAATTAATTGGGCTAGTCCAACTAGTTTAATTAATTAATCAAAGTCCATTAAGAACTTTAATTATTTAGTATGTTGGACTTGTATTCCTACAAGCCCATTAAACATACTTCCCACTATATTTAATTTAATATTTAATAAACTCAACCTTTGAGCTTAATAAATTAAATACATTATAAATTCAACATTTGAATTTAATATTTAAATTGTAAATTCAACTCCTTGAATTTTATCACCTCCAAAATTTAATATTTAATAAACCCAATTTTTGAGTTTAATTAATTAAATTATCAAATTTTATAAATTCAACTCTTTGAATTTATTCTCTCCAAATTTCATAAATTCAACTTTTGAATTTACTATATCATAAATTCAACTCCTTGAATTATTTTCTCAAAATTTAATTATCATAAATTCAACTCCTTGAATTTACTATATCATAATATAAATTCAACTCCTTGAATTTATTCTCTCAATGTTTTCTATAAATCCAACTCTTTGAATTTATTATCTCAACGGGGACAAAATAATCCAGTGCTTGTGTGACCCTCAATGGTTCAGGGATACAGCTAGCCGTGGGTTCACAACTCTTTGTGATTCAGGACAATTCCTTTATTCGGGCTTACCCTAGTTAGCCCCATTCTTTTCATCAACACCTTGATTAAGAATGTCAGAACTCATTTCTGATCGCACCCATCGGATCATGGTAAGAGCGTCTAGTAGCATCGCCCCATGATCCCCTAGGTATCACTGATAGTGCCTGCAAGAACCAGTCGATTATGATTAACGTACAGTACGGTCCCTTCATCTCATATATCCCGATCGAATCTGCAACCATTGGTTCATCGAGGGTTGCATAATAATTCGATAACTATGTGATCCTTCTCCAACGTACATCTCGTACTCTGGCCAGAGATTCCATGCACTATTATTTCATTAGATCACATAGGATATCCACACCCGTAGGTGAGCGGTGAATCCCCGACTACAATGCACTGGCTCCTATATGTGTCGCAACTATACCCAACCTCGCCACCTGATGACTCTCCTGGAGCCGGTAAACGAGTCAAAGCACAGCCCTAGCATATAGAGCCTCAGTGTTGTCTCGGGTCGTAAGGACTAATGGTGTACAATCATAATCACGGACTTATCCTCTCGATGAATGATAACCACTTGAAAGTCCGAGGGAGGGTTGTTCGATATAATCATCATATGACTACCCATCTGCATGTTTGGACATCTCTATGCCCTTACCAATAAACGCAGTACACAACATCACAGATGCTAGTCTCGAGCTCAAGCGGCCTTTATCCCTGTTTTAGGCGGCTGAATCGACTAGGAACGAATTTAGAATATGCAGTGTTTACAAATGAGTTTCAACATCGAATTACGATTCATTTGTATTAAAGCATAATCAAGGACTTTATCTATGCTGCTTTGCATGGGTATACAGATAAAGTATAACAAGACCATAAAAAGTTAAATTATATTAAAATAAAGATTGTTTATTTCACTTGAGTCAATAAATTCCCTAGCCAACCGTTGGCTTGCAGGGACATCTACTCTAACACGATGGTATCACGACTATCGTATTTACGTCTAAGAGCTTTGCATGTAACTAATGAACACCAAATCATTCAGGCTGCATTTATTTATATAAGTTTATCAAGGCATGAGGCATGAGAATGAATCCTTAAAACTTCACAAGTAATAGAAAATAAAAAATGTAATATTATAAAGGCTTACATGTTCAAACACACTCCAATTGTGCTCACAACCATAAGAGCTACAAGTGAGACTGAGTATCTTCTGGGCGAGTCTTTATAACTTTGTTGTCGAAACTCCATATGAGTTCCACCATGCAGCTAGTTAATAACAATAGTTATATTAATATTTCGCATTGAATTTATTTCAAAAAAATAAGGAAAAACTTGTCCTTTAAATATATTTTCATACCTGGTGATTCCACTTTTCTCATTTCGAACTTCCTTCCCAAAAAGACCTTCGGATTGTTTGTATTTTAAAAACAATGTATGTATTTTTCATTCTGCCTCAGGATCATCAGTCAACCTATTGATTGCATTATACAACCTCGTATCTACTTCATCATCTATCTAAGAATTTGAGTAAAAGAACTCAGGGTTCAAGAAATAACTCGTTGCATGCAAGTCTTGATGGAGCTGCAACTGCCACCTATTGTCAATTATCTCAAAAACATCTTTGTACATATCTTCCTTATTTTCAACGACTTGCTATTTTCTCCTTAGCCCTATCAATTGCCTCGTACATATAACCCATGATAGGCTTTTTCTCCCCATCCACCAACCGAAGTACCTCCAATAATGGGCCACCAACTTTCATAGCATAAATGATATAATACCAAAACGAAGGCATCGATATAATTTTCTCTGCTTGTTTACCAGTCTATTCCTTCGCAAATTTTCTTTTACTTCAATTTTCTGAAGTAAACATCTTTCTCAAATTTTGCTTATGCTGCTAAAAGCTTCTCATAGTCAAGAAAGCAGTGGCAAAACGAGTTTTAGCTGACCTAATAAGGTCTCTTTGGTCAGTGAACTCTCTCATCATGTTCAACAAAATAGTTTAGTTGTAAATATATCCGTTAACACCGACTGCCCGCTCAAGTGCCCTCTTCGAATCCGGCATTTTGAATATGTCCTCAAACATCAAGTCCAAACAATGTGCCGCACACGGGGCCCAATACAAGTTTGGATATTTCTCCATTAACTTCTTTTTTGTAAAGGACAAGAACATAATAGGTTAGTTAATCAAATTAATTAATGAAAGTTAAAAATGTAACTTATTATGTTAGATTTTCTCATCGGCATAAACATTATTTGATACATTGTCGGTGACCCCTTGAACGATATTATTCACCCCAACTTTTTGCACGAACTTGTTAAGCCACTCAAACATCTTCTCACGAGTATGAGAATAGCTAGATTCATCAACCGATTCAATAAACATGCTGCCTTTTGGGGCATTCACCAAGAAATTGATTAGTGATCTCCGCTTTTTATCTCTCCACCCATTAGCCATTGAAGTACAATCATTCTTCGCCATCTCCTCTTCATTTTGTTTCAAAATCAGCTTTGTGTGGTTGATCTTCTCCTTTAAAAGTGGTTATCTCACCTCATGGTAACTAGTGGTTTCATCCCAGGACCATATTGTCCAATTGCTTTGATCATTGGCTTGAAGTTGTCATATTTGACCGCATTGAATGAGATCCCTGTAACATACATCTACCTTGCAAATTTTTGAATTGCATCAGACCTCGGTTTTTGAACTTTATTAAATTGGGGTGCTTTACCACCTTGATTATTGGCATCTAGCTTAAAGAAAGCATTTATAAGACCCAATTGCCGTGGTTTTTTGGGCTGTAATATTGAGGAATTGACCAAGGAAGAAATAGATGTCGACCGATTTCCACGAGAGGGATCCCCGTGTGAATCGATATCATCTCCTTGCTCTTCTATGTCAAAAACATCATCAAAGTGAGGTATGGAATTCATGACAGTTTTTTGGACTAACTTTTCTTCAAAGTGATCTTTGCTCTTCTATATCAAAAACATCATCAAAGTGAGGTATAAAATCCATGACAATTTTTTGGGCTAACTTTTCTTCAAAGTGATATTTCATTTCTTGCTTAACACACGTTGGGACTTTTGGTCAAGATTTTTTATTTTTAAATTATCCGACAAGATGTTGTTTGAGCCTTGTTATCCTACTCTTTGTAACATTTTGGCAAAAGTTGCATAATCTTGTCTAGGTTGACCATCCTCCCATAGTTCCATCCAATATATTTTTTCCTTATATCTTCTTATAAGTTTTTCATCTTTTAAACTCTGAAAAGTAAGAAAAAAAACTTTTCGTTGTTAGCATTGAAATATCTTAAAATTAAGAAAAGTAAAATCTGAAAATTAAGAATAGTTTTAACAACTAAAATTAAGAAAAGTAAAATTTGAAAATTATTGAAAAACCTTTAATAGAATAATTAAAATCTGAAAATTATTGTAAATGCAGAAAAATAGAATTATTGTAAAATCTGAAAATTATTTAAAGTTTTTTACTTCAAAGTGCAGTGCGTGTAGCCCCCGCCACGGGGCTTCGTTATGAGCAATACGCTCATTATTGACAACTATGCTTTACCCGGTGTAGCATCCACCATTGATTTGGTGTGAGGCCCCACGTCAAATGAATGGTTATTTCCCACCGAGTGAAGCACACTTGATGGAGTTTATAATTTCCCATGGTAGGGCTCTCCTGTTTAATAATCTTAAGTAGGAAATAGAAGGTTTCTACTCCTTTACATGTGGGAGCTGAGCCCTAGGCTCTAGCCATGTCAGTGTTGTATACATCCTTTTCGCTTTAAGCAATATTTCTTTCAGGTTACTTAAGTTTGAAGGTAATGCAGTCCGGAGTCGAACAGGACTGAATTTGCTCTCAATAAATCTAATAAACCAAAATTTAGATATAGCGCTCATCAACTTACAAACTTCAGTCTCCTTAGAAAGCATCTACCAAAAGACCTCTATAAAACCAATTTAAGATGGCTTAAGAACCTGTTATCTGCCAATCTCTTAGTCTTTGCTTGCTTGTGTTCCTGAACATCATCAGTATGAGTACTCTAATTTTAAGACAAACGGGTGTGAATGTCAAGTACTAGTAAATTTCCTTTTGTTATTATTACCATCATACTAGGCTTGAAGGCTGTCTGCTCGACTTCTGAGTATTTTGGATTTATAATGCTTAAGGTGGAAACAAGTACGAGATCAAAGGGTGTGCAGGTCAGGGTGGATTTGCTCAGGTGTTTAAAGCATATGTCGACAGCAATCCTGATGATGTTGTTGCCCTTAAAGTAATTATACATCTTTTTCACCTTTTACGAAATTAGAGTTCACTGTAAGTTATTATTGATTCCGGACCTTCCAATCTGACAGATACAAAAACCGCCCTTTCCTTGGGAATTTTACATGTACCGGCAACTTGATATGCGGATTTCAGAAAAAGAGGTAAATGAACGTCTTGACAAAAAATCTACATGTAATCTATTTCATAAAGTCGTTTCTCATTATAGCTCATTTTTTCAGAGGATCAGTTTTGGCTTTGCTCATAGATTGCACCTCTATTCTGACTACAGCGTTCTGGTCTCTGATTATTTGTCTCATGGCACGCTTCAGGTTGACATACATTTATTCATCAGGTTCACGTTGTAAAGCTTTTCCCCTTACAAGGTTCATGTTAAAATTCTGCAGGATGCCATAAATTCTAATGCCGTCATAGGGGGGTCTATGGAAGAAGTGTTGTGCATTTATTATACCATAGAAATGCTTCAAATTCTTGAAACATTGCATGATGCTAAAATTATCCATGGTGACTTTAAACCTGATAATCTGCTCATCCGGTATTCCAGGTAATTCAACATGTTGAATTACCAACAGGAAGGCACTTTATCATTTTATGATTAGAAGCCCTGGGCTTCGAAGACTTGATTTACTTATTTCCTTTTGCTAGATTTCATGGCACAATTTTACCCATTTATCACACGTGTCAGTATTTTCATCGCAAGACAGATATGTAATTACTTCTAATCTACTTACCTGAAACAAGTGTATCTAAGCAGTATATCTTCCTGTTCTTCTGGACATCTTCAACCTCTATTACCCCTTTCTATGTTAAGCTTGTTAGACTGTAGATACAACAGTACTTGTGGATATAATGGAAGACCAACGAAGTGAAGCTTTTTTTTTTTGGAATAAATTGAAGCATTTAACTATCTTACATTTGTAAAAATGCTATCTTCAAAACTGGGAATTAATTATAGCACCTTATCAATGTTGTTTTCCATTTTAAAAACATAGCTTGTCAATGTATATCACATCCGTTAAGACTCCATTGTGAAGTAGTGTGAAGATTATAGTGGCGTAATTCCTGAATTTTCCTCCAAAAACCTCCTTTTTTGGTCTGAATCTCCAGCTAAATTATATTCCATAAATCAAATTGAATCTCTATTGCCCAGGGCCACACTCCCAACCTAGTACTAGAGGTTGAAATTGTGTAAAACATAGAAGTAAACATTTCCGATCTCGAAACTAGTTGCCGAATGATGTAATTCTTTTCCTTTTTCCCAATCTCCAAAATATAGATCAGATCTCTGTTTGGTAAAACCTTTTCCTGAAGTGCGAAAGAGAGTTACCCTCCCTTAACTTCTTCTGGTCGTTGTAGGCTTTGTTTGTGTTATGTTATATTATATTCTTAAGTAGTTGCACAGTTACACTTCATGGTCCTTCTTGAGTGTTTAGTCAAATTCATAACTTTGCATAACTCAATGCTAGGGTTGATCCAACCGAAAATGAAAATGATTTCCGCAAACGTACTGGATCTTGGCATGATCAGGTAATTTCCAAATGCCTTATGTGCATGGTTATTCAGTTGATATTGCTACATTACAAGTCAGGTTATATCCATCAGGGTCTATGCCTTGTCGACTGGGGAAGAGGAATCGATTTAGATCTCTTTCCGCAAGGCACCAAGTTTATTGGAGATAGTCGAACTTCTGGCTTTCGTTGCCTTGAGATGCAAGAAAACAAGCCTTGGAATTTTCAGGTACATTTTACGTAATCAATCATTATGGATAGTCCTTATCAACACTGTTATATAACTTGACTGTTCCTTTTTCGGCATTTGAGATCAGGTGGACTTGTATGGAATGTGTGTTGTCGTTCACTTGATGCTTCACAATACATATATGGAGATTGAAAAAAGATACTCCTCTGATGGAAACTGCTTTTACCAACCTAAATCACACTACAAAAGGTTTGTCCCATCTTTCAAAATCTTTAAATATTATTGTCATGGAGTATGAACAATCCACTAATGGCAGGATTCTAGATGGGATAGATGATGCTAAAGGCATCAAATTTGTAGTCCTATAAATCCATACAAACTTTTCCGCAAGTCAACGTGAGACATAGCTATCAGAATCCGCTAATCTTCAGAACATGATGCATTCATTGCAACCTAATATATTAGGATCCAATAAATATATACATGTAGCACTACATCTTTCAAGTTCAAATTGCAGTTCTCATGAAAACAACACTTTTTCTTGGGTAATAACTTGTTGTTCCCTCCAATGACCTGTTCTACTATCCATTTGTAGCTGTATGGACCCATTAATGAGATCCTCCCACTAACTGAACTTCGCAAACATCCCATTCGTTTCCATTTTCGCTTAGCGAATTGTCACTTAATTTACTAAAACTCTTATTTATAATCTGATGCGGGACATGATTATCACAACGACTATCACATTCTCTTTTGGCTATCATACCATTTATCATGTGCCAGAGTTCACAAACGTGTTATACGTAAATATCACACCAAAACCTGCCAAATATGGTTCATTTTGTATATAGATTCTTTAGTCAAAACTCAGATCTCATAACTAGTTCAAATTATTTATTTGCTTTAAAATAGAATTTTACAAAATAAGTTTCCCTTGCGTTCAAAGTTTGAACAAGTTTCGATCCATCTAATTTATAGTCTTCAAATTTTTGTATTTCAGATATTGGAACATCCAACTCTGGAAAGATTTGTTTTTGAAGTTACTCAACATGGATCCAAATGAAGATCACAAGATATTATTGCGATGTTTGAGGGAGTCATTCCAAGATTACATGTGCTCAGATCCAAAGCTAATTAAAAAGCTGAAGCAATTATTGGTAAAGCAAAGAGCATCCTTATGTTCTGCTTAAGGCATTAAACTTCTATCCTCAACACCTTTGTTGAAGTTAGTCGAGTCTTTGGTATAGCTAATATGGTTGTGTTAAGCAGTTATTATTAGGTACATGTTTTCCGAAGTTATGTTTTATTTTTTATAGAGTTCAAAATCTGTATCCAACCATTTAGTTCTTGATTCTTGAATTGCGCTTGTGAGCGATATTAATGATTAGTTTAAGTTGATAAAGATAAAAATTTCATTACATCATCACATTTTCCTTCAAATGTAAGCCAATACCATAAGTTGCTACTCGCTTAATAGTCTTAAAAAAATATATGATGGAATTAGAGAATATATGAAAAATCTTACCGACCCTAGATTAGAGTAAAAAAAAAGTTAAGTTCATCGGATTAATCTATTCTGCCATGAAAAAATAGGCAAGCTAGATCATTATTTCAGTGTAAGTTTGAAGGTGGGTCTAAATAGGTCAGTTCGTTTGGGTAGCTTGTTGGGGTGGGTCAATTTTTTTTAATTTTTTTTATTATATTCTTTCAATTATTTATGTATAGTTAATGAGCTTTGAATGATTTGTGTTATTTATAAAGGTTTACTATGCTAGATTAAATTTGAAAGATTTATATTATTTATAATGATTTATGTATATCTGATGATAAATTTTGAAAGACTTGTATTATCCATAATAATTTATGTAATATTTTTAAAAAAAAAAATATTTTGACATTTGTTTTTAAATTTTTGGAGGGATTGGATTGCGGTTTTCCCAACCATCCTAATTGGTGGGACGGGGTGGAGCCAACCCACCGATTTGACAACTCCGCTAAAAAGCTATCCTTATTTCTTAAGCAATCTTTAAAGCTGTACGTACCAAAGCGACCTAATAGGAGCTTCGTTATTTTGGCAAACCTCTGCGTTAAATTTGGCTCAGAGATCTCATTTTTTTAAAATTTTTTTATTTGTATTTATTATAAATATTTGTATTAAAAATTATAAATATTATTTAAATAATAGCTTAATATTTATTTTATTATGTTAATAATTAGAAAAATATATTAAATAAAATATAATAATTAATATATGTAAAATAAAAAAAATATTTCGAGAATATTTTTTTTGGTGTAATATTTGAAATAATGGGTTGGAGATGGATGTTGTATTTAGTGCAGAAATCACATTATTTTAGTGTAAAATTTGTACCCAAAATTGCGCATAAACCCACGCACGTTCTTTTATTTTTCCTTCTCCCAAAATTGCCCCTAAACCCACTCACGTTCTTTTATTTTTCCTTCTCAAATCACTTTTCCCTTTTCAATCACAGATTGCGTTTTCTTTTTACCTCTCACCAATTCACGCTCTTCTCAACTCAAACCCATCCTTTTGTCTCAAACAAAACAATCGAAACAGCAGTTTCCCTCAAACAGAAAAATTGCAAATCAAGATGGTTGTTGCTTCTTCTTCGACTGTCAAAAATTATCAACCCCATCGTCCGTTTCTTTTTCTTCCGATACAAATAAAAAAACCCACAACACTGTTGATTTTCAAAATCTTCGGTTGTAGCTTCTGCACGAAGTCAATTTCTGCATACGGCGATACTCATGGAAACAGACGTGGTGATCGTGGGGACATTGAACGGGGATATTGAATCCGAGTTGAGAAAATTCTGGCATTATTTGTCAGTTAGATTTTTGAAGGAGTTTTCTCGGTGTCACAACACGATTCATGCAGTGCGTCACAATCAACTCCGCTTGATAGTCGTATGAGAAACTCTCACCTACCACATTTTCTTATTTGGTTCGCTTCAGTTGTTGATATGTTTCAATTCGTTATTCCATCATTTAATTTGAATCAACCCCACATTAGATTCTTTTTCTTTCATTGCCAATAAACTTAATATATTTAGTGTCAATTTTAGTTTCAAATGTATTTTTATTTTCAAATTTAGTTTCTGTTGATTTGGGATTTTAAATAATCGTCAATGTGATTTGTAATTACAGTTTCCAATTCAACCATTTCAATGTTTGCTTAGTATTTTTTCACTGTTCGGTTTCATAAATTAAGTTATGTTGATTATTTCCATTACCTTATTGTACCTTTTGTCTTTTGGATCGTGCTATTTATGGGATAATCGCATATACAAGCACCTATTTAACAACGCTATGCTTTGTTATGTAATTCACGTAGGCTTCTATTAATTTTATATTCATTGTTGCATTTGTTAAAAGACAGTGCATACAAAATTTTATCATTCCATTTGAGGTGTTAGCTTATATATGATGTGAGCTTCTCATAAATCTAAATTGTGTGTTTTCTACCTAATTCAACAATTTATTCTAGCGATATACGATTACTATTGTTAATCGATTATATTTCCACCGAGTTGCAGAATCTCATTTCTGCCTTTTTCTCCCTTCCATCATTCTGCCAGATCCCGTGTTACTTCATAGAATGGCCATAAACGGTAACAATGGGCTTTTAGTGTTAAGGTTTCACATGATTTACTAAGTTTATGAGTGATATCACCGCATGGAAGCTTGCTCTAACAAGATAAAACAAAGAAAGAACATACTTATTGGTCAGGCATTAACCATTTCAATCGCCTATGCAGGTACGCACGTATTTGACAATGCTCTATTTTGTTGTTTAACTCACGTCAACAACTAATAGTTTTATGTTCATTATTGAGTTTGTTAACAGACATTACAGACATAGTTTTATCAAACTATTCGGGTTGGTTCCTATCTATCACTATAATCCTTTAAAAATAATTTCTTCATGTCATTGTTTCTCATCGATTTTTCATCATGTTATCTCATTTGCAGAGATTTTGTGAAGATTCATCAATGCATTAGCGATTTTACGTAATAAGCTTTTCAATTTTATTTTATTTCGCCTTCATCGTCAAGGTTAATTGATGAATTAGCGATTTAGAGTAAAAATCTTTTCATTTTTCTTTTTATATGCCTTGATTTGATTGATATCTATTCCTATGATCCTTCTTGAAAAATTTAAAGAAAATCTTATCAATTTCGAGTTATGTTAATTTTTATATTTTCCTTGCTTTGGTTTCTATCTATACCTCTATCTATACCTACGATCCCTTCTGAAAAATTTGGACAAATCCGATCATTTTCGGGTTATGTTAAATTTCTTATTTGCATTGATTTGGTTGGTATCTATACTTACGGTCCTTTCTAAAAAATTCAAAGAAAATCCAATCATTTTGGGTTATGTTATTTTTATTTCTCATGATTTGGTTTCTTTATGTTCCTACGATCTTGACGTTGTTTCTCATTTTATGTTCTCATTTTCAGAGATTTTGTGAAGATTCATCGAGGAATTAGAGATTTATCATCCAAAGTTATTCATTTTTCTTATCTCGATGCTGTCAACTTTACTTTTGTTATCAATTGTTTCTGTATGAGTGTTTCTGGTGATATGTTGTGTATCAAGTTTTAAGTCAGCATGAAATTATTGATCTGTTTTGCCTTTCTACAAATACGTGAATTTTTATTGTTTATATAGGATTAAGGTTGCAGTAGCTACAGCTCATTCGCCAATCATTTATTGTGATTTCAAAACATCAAACATTTTGTTAGATTCAGTATGTTGGGTTTAAATAAACTTATGATATAGTTAAAATTATATATATTATATTTGGTGTTGTTTACTTCTTTTTCTATCTAATTTATGATGATATAAGTCGTGATTTTGATGTTTGTGTACGAATTTCAAGCAAAGTTATCGAACTTTGGGTTGGCAAAATTGGCTCCATGTTCCTCTTCGGTAGTCCGACTGCCCACGTTCTTCTCTTCCACGTGAGTATAACCATTTAAAATTTTAAGGCGCTATAATCAGTTTCCATTTGTTGCTCTCAATTTTACATTATTTGTTGTTTATATGCATATCTTAATATGATTGTATGAATATTTGGAATGTTGATATTTCACAATCTAATTCAATAATTAAGATATAACGAGATTTAAAATGCGTAGATGTGATGTTAAATATCTAATTTTTACTATTTTTTTTCTTCTCTTATCTTCAAGTATTTGCTAGGATTAATGGATTAAGTTTTAGCTTGAAGAGTCTATTCAACCGTTCGAATCTTGGTTGGATAAATGTTAAGAATGTATGTATGTAAAACTTAAATGTTACGCAAACTATCTTAAGATTAGAACCGAATAACATGTGAAAAGTACTTTTTTATTGTAAAATTGTCGTTTGGATTTGAGGCTTTGCCCTCACGGTGACATCATTACTCTAGATTCAAAATATGCTGGAAATATATTATTTTTTGAAATCCTAAAATTATAATTTATCTTTCATATGTTGTTGAACATTATATATCAAATATTGTATCATATAAAATATCAATACTTCCACCAAAGTCATTGCATCCTCATAAATGTGTGTGTGTGTTTTTTTTTTTTTTTTGAGAAAGCAATATGTGTCATGACAAATTTAATTTAATTAATGCATTTGTATTTGTTTCATAATTAGTCAATTATTGTTTGTTTCCTATCATTAGTTATTTTTGTTGTGAAAAAGTAAAAATTTATGGTAAAAAGTAAAAATCTCAAACTCTCAAAATTTACCAAACTACACACTTTATAATATTTTTCTCTCTACTCAATTGTGATTTTCTTCACAAATGAGAGATCTATTTATAGGAAATCTTTACAAATAATCCAAAAATAAAATACATCATTACCTACATCATCACACACTAATTTTCAATATTTACAACTCTTATTTTCAACATTCAAATATTCAATACACACATTTTAAATATTATTTTCCAATACTCCCCCTTGTGATGATGATCATGATACGATGATGTCTTCATTACGTGTTTTTGTACTGCCTCGTTAAAAACCTTACTTGGAAAAACCCATTGGGATAAAAACCATAGTAAGGGAAAAAGAGTGCAGTCACGTAAACTCTCCCTGATGTTGACATGAACAATTCTTCACAAATTTCGTAGATTGCGCATCCCAATATTATATATGTGCTTTCTGAATATTGACGTAGGAAATGTCTTTGTGAAGAGATCTGATGAGTTTTCACTTGATTGAATGTGACGAACATCAATACATCTATTCTTCTCAAGCTCCTTGGTGAATGCGAAGAACTTAGGAGGAATATGTTTAGTTCTGTCGCTTTTTATGTATCCTTCTTTCATTTGAGCAACACATGCAGCATTATCTTCATATAGTATCACAGGCTTCTCATCAGATGATAATCCGCATGAAATTTGGATATGTTGGGTCATTGATTTTAACCACACACATTCACGACTTGCTTCATGTAGTGCAATAATCTCGGCATGATTTGATGAAGTTGTTACGAGCGTTTGTTTCTGAGAACGCCAAGATATTGCAGTGCCTCCACGAGTAAATACATATCCAGTTTGGGAACGTGCCTTGTGTGGATCAGATAAGTATCCGGCATCAGCATAACCAATTATACTTGGATTAGCATCTTTTGAATACAAAAGTCCCAAGTCTGTCGTTCCTCGTAGATAACGGAATATATGTTTAATTCCGTTCCAGTGTCTCTTTGTTGGATATGTGCTAAATCTTGCCAACAGATTCACGGCAAAAGATATATCAGGCCTTGTACAATTTGTAAGGTACATAAGGGCACCGATGACACTTAGATATGGTACTTCTGGACCAAGAATATCTTCATCATCTTCACATGGACGGAATGGATCTTTTTCTATGTTTAATGATCTAACAACCATTGGAGTACTTAAAGGATTTGCTTTATCCATATTAAAACGTTTAAGGATCTTTTCTGTATAATTTGTCTGGTGAACAAACATTCCACATTCTTTTTGTTCAATTTGTAAACCCAGACAATACTTGGTTTTTCCAAGATCCTTCATTTCAAATTCTTCCTTCAAGTATGACACAACTTCTTGAATTTCTTTATTCGTTCCAATGATGTTTAAGCAGTAATTACGCATCCGGATGTTGTTTTCTTAATGAAAACACAAGGGCATATTGAATTATTTACATATCCCTTTTTCATCAAGTGATCACTTAGTCGATTATACCACATTCGACCTGATTGCTTTAACCCATATAATGATCTTTGTAATTTCACAGAATAACATTCCCTGGGTTTTGAACTTTGTGCTTCAGGCATCTTAAATCCTTCAGGGATTTTCATATATATATTACTATCAAGTGATCCATATAAGTAAGCTGTAACAACATCCATAAGACGCATTTCTAAATTTTCAGATACCGCCAAGCTAATCAAATACCGAAACGTAATTGCATCCATCACAGGAGAATACGTTTCTTCATAATCAATTCCAGGCCTTTGAGAAAAACCTTGTGCAACAAGTCGAGCTTTATATCTTACTATTTCATTTTTCTCATTTCGCTTTCGAATAAAAACCCATTTGTATCCAACAGGTTTTACACCTTCAGGTGTAAGGACTATAGGTCCAAAAACATTACGTTTATTTAGCGAATTTAATTCAACCTGGATGGCATCTTTCCATTTTATCCAATCTTGCCGATTTTTACATTCACCAAAAGATTTTGGTTCATGATCTTCGTTATTATTTATGATGTCGATTGCCACATTATAAGAAAATATATCATCAATTTCATCTATATCTTTTCGGTTCCATATTTTTCCAGTATTAATATAATTGATAGAGATTTCATGATTCTCGTCAGTTTGTGGTTCTGACAGAACATTTTCATCATCATGTGTTTCTTCAGGAACACCATTCTCTATTTTGTGATCATCATGTGTTTCTTCAGAAACGTCATTCTTTATTTTGTGATCATCGTGTTTCTCTATGAATTTTCTTTTTCGAGGATTTTTATCCTTGGAACCGACTGGCCTTCCACGCTTCAGGCGTTTAATGACATCATGAGTATCTTCCATTTGTTTCTTTGGAATTTCAATTCGAGCAGGGGCATTTGCAGCATGTATATATGATTTAGTTACCCCTTTTGTGTCTGCAAATGCATCTGGTATTTGATTTGCTATTCTTTGCAAGTGTACAATTTGTTGTACATCTTTTTCACATTGTTTTGTTCTTGGATCCAGATGTAACAATGATGATACATACCATGTAATTTCTTTTTCGGTATGTTTCTGTTCTCCCCCTAACATTGGGAAGATTTCCTCATTAAAATGACAATCAGCAAAACGTGCTGTGAACACGTCGCCTGTCTGAGGTTCAAGATATCGAATGATTGATGGACTATCATAACCAATATAAATTCCAACCTTTCTTTGAGGTCCCATTTTCTTTCGTTGCGGTGGTGCAATAGGCACATACACCATACATCCAAAAATTCTCAGATGATTAATGTCTGGTTCTTTACCAAATGCAAGCTGCAATGGGGAGTATTTATGATATGCACTTGGTCTGATGCGAATTAATGAAGCAGCGTGTAAAATTGCATGTCCCCATATAGAAATAGGGAGCTTTGTTTTCATAATCATTGGTCTAGCAATCATTTGCAGACGTTTAATCAAAGATTCAGTCAATCCATTCTGTGTATGTACATGAGCAACAGGATGCTCAACAATGATTCCCATAGACATACAATAATCATTGAAAGTTTGGGAAGTAAATTCACCAGCATTATCAAGTCTAATTTTCTTGATTGTA
This sequence comes from Primulina tabacum, assembly GCF_025594145.1. Taxonomy (NCBI): domain Eukaryota; kingdom Viridiplantae; phylum Streptophyta; class Magnoliopsida; order Lamiales; family Gesneriaceae; genus Primulina; species Primulina tabacum. The sequence goes on from NC_134551.1 coordinate 50,464,605, forward strand.
TAATCGGGAAATTGATTCCTCAATTTTATTATTTGAGCAAGTAATCTTGCAAATGCAACATTTCGAGTTGATAATAAACATACATGTGACCATCTGCTGGAGGCATCAATCAATACCATAAAGTATCTGAATGGTCCACATGGTGGATGGATTGGTCCACAAATATCACCCTGAATACGTTCAAGAAACATTGGTGATTCAGTTTGGATTTTGACTGGTGATGGTCTTATAATAAGTTTTCCAAGAGAACATGCTTTACATTGAAACTTATTATTCTGAAAGATCTTCTGGTCTTTCAGTGGATGACCATGTGTATTTTCTATAATTCTTCGCATCATTGTTGAACCAGGATGTCCCAATCGATCATGCCAATTGGTTAATATCGAAGAATTATCAACTACCATGTTTGATTCAATGAGACTTATATGTGTATAATGCAATCCAGTAGGGAGCATTGGTAGTTTTTCAATCACATATTTCTTTCCTGATTTATATGTGATAAGACACATATATTTCTCATTCCCTTCATTCATTGTTTGAGTATCATACCCATGGGAATATATATCATTAAAACTCAACAAATTTCTTTTCGATTGTGGTGAATATAAAGCATCATTGATCAAAAATTTTGTACCATTAGGTAACAAAAATTGTGCTTTACCACATCCTTTAATCAAATCTACAGGACCTGATATTGTATTCACCGTTGTTTTTGTTGGTTTTAGTTCCAAGAAATATCTTTTATCTCGGAGGATAGTGTGCGTTGTACCACTATCGGGTATGCAAACTTCAGCTTTGCTCATAGCATTTTCCATATTTGAACTTCAAAAAAATATGCAATGAAATAAATTACTTGCAATATATATTTAAATATAACACAAATCATAATTATACAATAAAACATTATTCTATGAAAAATAGATTATTGTACATTTATATTCTACCATTATATTGTTCATTTTCAGAGAAATCGTTGAGAAAATCTGCAGCATCAATATTGTTCATTTCTATCCCACCAACATATTGATCATTTCCAGAGAAATCATTCATAAAATCACCAGCATCAAAATGAGTTGAATCACTCAAACGGTCACTGCGTTCAGTGAAGTTGGTCTCCTTTTCTTTCCCCTTTAATGATTCTTTATAAAGTTTACAAAGGTGCTCAGGGGCTCGACAAACTTTGGACCAATGTCCTGGAGTACCACATCTGTAACAAGAACTTTCATATCTTTTTGAATGCTTCTCATTAACACTTGTATTCTCATGATGCCTTTTCTGTGGATGGTTTGGACGTTCTTTTGAGATGAGTTATAAAAATAACTATCTCGATTATTTTCAAAACCACGGCCTTGACCACGACCACGGCCAATTCCACGTCCACGTCCACGTCCACGACCTCGACCTCGACCAAAACCTTGTCTTTGAATTTGATTTTGGTTTCCAGGTTTAAATTCATTTTTACTTACAACATTTACTTCTGAAAATGCTGTTGATCCAGTGGGTCGGGACTGATGATTTCTCATTAATAGCTCGTTGTTTTTTTCCGCCACAAGAAGACAGGCGATGAGTTCAGAATATCTCGCGAATCCACGTACTCTATATTGTTGCTGTAGAGTAATATTTGATGCATGAAACGTGGAAAATGTTTTTTCAAGCATCTCAGATTCTGTGACCTCATGTCCACAAAATTTTAATTGCGAGATTATTCTATACATCGCCGAATTGTAATCACTGACTTTTTTAAAGTCTTGGAATCTCAATGTATTCCATTCATCCCGGGCGGTCGGAAGTATAACTTCTCTTATATGTTCGAATCTTTCTTTTAATCCCTTCCACAAAGCCATGAGATTTTTTTCAGTCAGATATTCACATTTCAATCCATCGTCGAGATGTCGACGCAAAAATATCATGGCTCTTGCCTTTTCTTGTGACGTGCATATGCCATTTTCTTTAATGGTCTCGCTTAGACCCAATGACTCAAGATGCATTTCTACATCTAGAGTCCATGGCATATAATTCTTTCCCGTGATGTCGAGCGCAACAAATTCGAGCTTTGTTAAATTTGACATGGTGGTACTAAAAAAAATTACGATGCATTTTATTAGTTAATAATTATTGCAATACAAAGTAACGGATAAACAACAAGTACAAGTATTTGTAAAAATAAAGAAAACGCACGATGAGGATATTCTCCGATAAATAAAAGACTCGTGAGTATGATAACCAAAATAATTAAAAATATCCTTGAGAAAGCCATCTTCTTTTTTCTTCGAAAAATTTGATGATGAATAATTTTTAGAGAAGAAGAGAAAGTTGGAGTGATGGAATGTGTTTGTGAGATCATATTTATAGGGCAAAAACTAGCCGTTTTTTACCATTTATGACCGTTGGGGTACAAAAAAAATAAAGGTATGTATTTGTATAATTTTATGGTAATAATATGATAATATAATATTAGACATGTTTAAATAATTATGTATATCATATCATAATATTATAATGAGTGTCATAATTTATTTTGTTTAAAAACCTTATAGGCTTTTATACTTGTCGTATCTCTTACAGGGAGTGTGGGATGTCGTCTTAACATCCTCCCAGGATTTATAACAAGTTTATGAAAAATTTATTTTTATTATTTCTAATAATAACATTATATTGTATATTAAATAAATACACAATAAATAAATAACAGTAAAATAAATATAATTATTTTTGTTACCTTTTTCTTCTGTTTGGAGCTTGGAAAAGTATGTAGGACTTTTAGAGCTTCGTGCTGATAACGTGTTGTGAAAAAGTAAAAATTTATGGTAAAAAGTAAAAATCTCAAACTCTCAAAATTTACCAAACTACACACTTTATAATATTTTTCTCTCTACTCAATTGTGATTTTCTTCACAAATGAGAGATCTATTTATAGGAAATCTTTACAAATAATCCAAAAATAAAATACATCATTACCTACATCATCACACACTAATTTTCAATATTTACAACTCTTATTTTCAACATTCAAATATTCAACATTCAAATATTCAATACACACATTTTAAATATTATTTTCCAATAATTTTATTGATTATTTTCATCCCTTTGATTTGTTTAATTTTTTTTACAATATCATGTTTCTTTCCGTAGAAAATCTGTTAAATGAAACTAAATCCAATGTTTAAGATTGTGATTGACTCATATGAAATTAATGGGTTTCCTTCCAACTAATAGAGTTGTAACTCGATTAATAAATTGAATAAGTTCTCACTCGGTCTTCATCTCTTTAAAAAAATCCAAGATATTTTTTGTATAATCTAAGATGCAACTTTGGGAACAAATTTAAGATTTTGCAAATGCGAAGAGATTGATCACTGAAGATTTAACGATCTTCAACCAATTTTCCATACTTTTCGGTCTTCACCATTCAAAGCCTCCACAGATGTAACTATTGTCTTTTTATTACTTAAAGAGCTTGCTCAAGTATGTATGTTAAACTTAATTTTATAAATGTTTTTTGTTTAATATTCTGTATCAATTTTTGGTTTGCTTATTTTTTTTATTCTATTTGTTAGTTTTCACAATCTTTTTCATTTTTCACGGTTTTAATAGGAGGTTGTACTATTAGTCTAATTCAAGCAACTAGAAATCAGGGGAGAGATGGAGTCATGAGATTTTCAGCTTCTCCGACGACATGCAATTCAGATTCATACTGTTAGCGCTTTGCCATCATCGAATATGGCTATTATCTTACTTCGATTTATTGTATTGTGGAAACTATAAGAAATTCAGATAAATGCGCGGTAGAATGAAATAAAAGTATGTGTGAAGGTATTTATTATTTATTTGTTACATTACGAATGAAACATGTGTGCAAATGTACGTTAAAATGAAAAGAAAAATATGTTTCAAGGTATAACTATTATTGCGTGTGCATCGTCAGTTATAAGAAAAACACAAAAACTAATAACTCCAATAACTTTCTCTTGCACTCATTCTATTTAAGGCTTTTTGTGTTTGGACAGGTAACATGTCATGAAAATTATTTCAATTTTGTGTACGATTTAATATTATCAATAGTTATGTCGTTTCAATTCTGCACCAAGATGCACTTACTATTTTTTAATTTTATTCAATTTTTGCACAATGTTACCTCTTAGCATACTTGTTATTAGACATGTTATACTTAATATTCATGTACAACGCCGCACAGACATCGTCTGTGCCTCGATTGCTAGTATTAACTATTTCTCGAACCTTTAACAATATGAGGAAGGTGAGCAGGTTTATTCTAGAAAAATGAAGAAACCAAATAGGAAATGACAGTCAACGCAGGCGAAGTGTTCGTGTCCAATTAGGAATCCTCATGATATCAAATTTGACTTGTATTTTCCAGTTTAGTTGGGGTAGAATATTATATTACATCATATTAAAACATTATTCAAATTTAAATGTTATGATTTGCATTATAATATGATTTAATCATTATAAATTAATTGCATAGCTGTCCTTGTAATTAAATAACGCAAGATTTCATTCTCACACTTTCAACTTAACTCATCGATAGATATGAATCGTGGGTCGAGAAATTCAACAGAAAATTCAAATCGGCGGCTAAGAAAAGTATTGCGGTTCGAATTGACTGGTTTATATTATATATATTGATAAATATTCAGCTTAAGGATTCGTCAATTAACGAATCAGGTACCTGAATATCCTCTCTTGTTCTTCTTACATGCATTGAATTAATTTTCAAGTTTGATCCTATGTCATGCTGTTTATATCTTGATATTAGTTCAAACTAGCTTGTAGATAATATAGTTTGTTTGCTTTTTCTAACCTTTTCTAATTGTTTTTGTTTCTAGGATCTTGTCAGGTTCGCATATTAAGTAGAAAACATGGTGGATGGTACGCTATATCCATCTGTAGTTCAAAAGGTACATGCTCAATCTTTTCTTATACGGGCTCCAGCGGAGAAAGATAAGGGGTTAGCCACTTTTATGACGGAGTTTTTAATGGGAGGTGTGTCTGGTGCTGTATCAAAAACCGTGGCTGCTCCGATTGAGAGAGTGAAACTGCTAATTCAGAATCAGGATGAGATGATCAAAGCTGGGAGGCTGTCTGAACCATACAAGGGAATTTCGGACTGCTTCGCAAGAAATATCAGGAATGAAGGTGTCCTATCTCTTTGGAGAGGCAATAATACTAATGTGATCAGATACTTTCCTACACAGGTTAATATATTGACAAAGTCATGGCTTTCCTCTTGCTCTCTTAATTAGCTGCTTCATGTTATCTTCATAGCTACAATCTTCATGGAATCTTAGAGCATTAGAATATGACCGAATACTTATTGTTATGCCAAAAGTAAATAATTTACTACATTAATTAACCAAAACACCTGGCTCCTGGGTTGGAGCAGGGGCTGGACGTGCGTAATATTAATTGTAGGATCAAGTGATGACCCAATTCCGAGAGCGCCTGAGTACCGTACCCCTTGTTTCTTGAGAAGTTTTTGTAATAATTTTATATACCTTTTCTCAATATTGATCCGAAAAACATGCACTATATCTCTAGTTTCGCGTGTATCTGCAGGCCCTTAACTTCGCTTTCAAAGATCACTTCAAGAGACTGATTAACTTCAAGAAAGACAAGGATGGTTATTGGAAGTGGTTTGCAGGGAACGTGGCATCGGGTAGTGCTGCTGGTTCGACGTCCCTTCTGTTTGTGTACTCCCTTGATTATGCCCGAACGAGGTTGACAAACGATGCCAAGGCTGTAAAAACAGGTGGTGAAAGGCAGTTCAATGGCTTGATTGATGTTTACAGGAAAACGCTTCAATCGGATGGCATTGTTGGACTATATCGCGGATTTAACATCTCTTGCGTTGGAATTGTAGTTTATCGTGGTCTTTACTTTGGCCTCTATGACTCTTTAAAGCCTGTTGTTCTTGTTGGCTCGTTGCAGGTTAGTAGGCTTCAATTATTCACATTTTTTAGCACGCATCACATTTTGTTTTGTGAGTTAAATGTCTTGAAACTGGATTTTGTATTCTAATATCTACAGGATAGTTTCTTGGCAAGTTTCTTGCTGGGATGGGCTGTGACAAATGGTGCTGGTTTAGCTGCTTACCCAATCGATACGGTGCGTAGAAGGATGATGATGACTTCCGGGGAGGCTGTCAAATATAAGAGCTCCATTGATGCATTCTCCCAGATCATCAAGAAAGAAGGACCTAAGTCCCTATTTAAGGGGGCCGGAGCTAACATCCTACGAGCTATTGCTGGTGCTGGTGTGCTATCTGGTTACGACAGATTGCAGCTCCTTGCCTTTGGCAAGAAATATGGTTCTGGTGGCAGTGGTTAGCACATTAAAAATGTCGATTCTCACAACTATGTTACATTCATTTTTTTCCCCTTGGTAGTGATTTTTGTAACAGTAGTAAAATACACGTGCGTCACACGTGGAAAGAGTTTGATGTCATTGTAAGATTTGTTCCAAATACTATGAAAAATTAATAAATAATTCGCTATAAAATTCAAAATAGTTAGAATACTTCAATACAAAAACTTTGTTGCCATAAATTTTAAACCTTTACTTTTAACATTTTTAATTACCACTCATTTTGATTTATTCCTTTATAAGAAAATTAATTTGTTTTATATCAAATGTAGACTACGAGAATTATATATGATTATTGATTGAATGTATTTCATATACACTTTATTAATATAATTGAACAACATAACTGATTATATGCTAATTTGGTTTATTCTTTTATAAATTTATTATTTATTAATTAATTCATGATAAACTGACCATCAAACATTAATGGTTGTTTCTAAAATAAAGTTAATAAATGCAATTTGGGAAAATTAATATAAAATTTTATAAATTGGATTTTTAGAATGAATAGTGGGTGTGATAAATCTTTTAGATCGAGGAAAAATATCTTGTTGGATTTTTGTGTGTAAATATTAATGAATAATTATTAAGATGCTCTATATAATTCTTTATATATTCAATAAAGACATAATCAAATCAAGTCAACTCAAATATTATTTTTTACTTAAATTACTGAAGGTGAATCTATATTTATATAAATATACGGATTGAATTGTGATTTTACTCTATTGTCCTCATTAATTAGTTGTCATCATTAAATTTGTATCATTTTTTTTCTCATCTTTAATTGGTTATCCTTGTATTTATTTAATTGACTCTTTCACTCATTTTCATGCATGTACACTTTCTCTTTCACTCATTTTTATATATACATATTTGACCACCTCATTTTTATCATCAAATTGTTGCACAACTGTAAATAATTGTTAAACATCTCAACTTCTTTTTACTAAAAAAAAACATTTCCAGTGACTTATGTTAGTACCTATAGTTATTTGTATTCTGAAATTTACAAACACAATCATACTCATGTATTTTACCATCAAATTAATCTTTCTCTGAGAAGTGCTTGATGGGCTTGTTTTGGTTATCCTTGTATTTATTTAATTGACTCTTTCACTCATTTTCATGCATGTACACTTTCTCTTTCACTCACTTTTATATATACATATTTGATCACCTCATTTTTATCATCAAATTGTTGCACAACAGTAAATAATTGTTAAACATCTCAACTTCTTTTTCACTAAAAAAAAAAAACATTTCCAGTGACATATGTTATAGTACCTATAGTTATTTGTATTCTGAAATTTACAAACACAATCATACTCACGTATTTTACCATCAAATTAATCTTCTGTGAGAAGTGCTTGATGGGCTTGTTTTAATATTCTGGTTCAATTCTTTGGTGGAATATTGATATGATAGATTTAATATTCTGGTTCAATTCTTTGGTGGAATATTGATATGATAGATTCATGTTTCATTTCACAATGCTTATATTATGTTTTCTACATGTTTGATCGATTATGATCACTTGGAAGTTGGAAGCAGTATGCATTTTGATTCTGTATACCACATTTCGTTGATTTTTTTCAGCGACAATTTATTAAAAAAACTTTTTGTTAGTTGATGAAAATGACAATTTAAAAATTAGAATAGTAGTTTGATTTCTGAAGTTGAAAACTTACATACACATATGATATTAAAGTTGTGTTTTAAAAGTAGATATCTTCTGTTCATATGATTTTTATCATTCAAACAATCTACTCTAGAAACGATGTCATCTTCATTATTGAAATTTTACAGCGATGATTTATTATTGTATCTTTTTATGTAAAACTGCATAACACAAATTATCACAAATTTTATTTTATTCTTTTAGTTCTTTAAAAATTCGCGAATTATATATACACTCCACAATAATTACATAAAAAATGGAAAAAAACAATAATTAGTTTATTTAATCAATTTGATTAAAATACTACTTTCAACCAGTTTTTCATAAAAAACATTCAATTATAATTTGATAATTAACGTTTCTACAAGAAAATATCAACTAAATCAGATCGACCAAATTATTTTTCCCTCAACAAATTTGATGTTCAAACTAATTTATAATATTTTTATTTAACATAGAGTACGATCATTTAAAATTATCTTATATTACCATTTTTTGTCTCATAAACGTTGAACCACTGTTAAAAAATTAATAATTGATTCTTCATTTAATTATTTTACATATAAATTAATTTATATATGAAGCACAAAAAGTGATTAAAAAAATTTAAATTTTTAGTTAGCAAAAACATTTCTATGTGAAAAATATTTTAAGTGCAATATATTTATTTTTTGTTTTCATCATAAAAATTAGATACGACATAGTTCAAAATGTATCAGCAAATAACTGATTTTGATATAGGGATGTTAACTTTCAATGTGACTCGAAAAAACCATAAATCCAAACTGAAAAATTTGAAAAGAAATTGAATCAAAATGAGATGCAAATTATTTTTTTATTCGCATATAAATATTAAAAATAAAGTTTATATTGTTCAAGTAAGGATATATTTGTCAAAACTAAACCAACAAAATAATAAAACTTAATTAGATAATAAATAATTTCATTTTATTTTGTAATATTATATATTTCATATGAAAATAATTAGCCTTTATATTTCTTTTTTGTTTTTGATAATTATTATATTTTATATTTCTAAGTTTTACTATAACTAAAATGTATATATATATATATATATATATATATACCTCAAAACTATGTAAAAACATAATTTCACCATCATAGTAATAAAAAATATTATTTCTCAGCATAGGCTCATTTCTTTAACTTTGAAAAAAATTAAAACAGACATATATAAGTTTACTTTTGCGTCAAGTTTAATATTCATACTCACGTATTTTACCATCAAATTAATCTTGCTTACTTTTTTTTTTTTTTTTGCAAAAAACAGGGTACAATGATTCATGGATTGATTTTCTCAAATGTCAATTAATATTTTCGCAAGTTATTGGAAACCAATAAGTTGTATACAATATACAACTCTCTTATCAAATGCATAGACTCCAGATATTCAAATGTCAACCCCAAATTTGAGCTGAATTTACAAAAAAAATATTTAAATTCAAGGGATTTGACGAACTCGCCAATATCATGAATGCAAAAGAAGTTCTGCGTAAGTTCCCTTATCTTGAATAAATAATTTTTCCAACTGAAAATAGAAGTCATATTTCTCAGTATGTTGTAAAACAAACTTTCTTTCTTCATTTACTAAATGTTTTTTTTTTAGCAAAAATGACTAATGTGTGGTGTAAATCGAAAAAATGAAACAGATGCACAACATTTACAAACTACGCCTACAACTGCAATGATTCTTAACCCACTATGTGACATCACCAAAAAAATACAAACATGATAATATTTCTGAATTTCTAACTCTTCGTATTTTTGAGTTATACATTTCATTGTATAAATTGTATGAACTTACTTATTTATTTACAAAAATTATTCTAGCATGACAGCTTTCTTTTTAAATATATAAAATGATGTTAGAAACTAGATAAAAACACTGGAAATTTTGTTTATTATAATATATGAATGATTAAAGACTATTATTTATAATAAATTTGTAGGTTGGATGCAGACCAAAAACAAGACAAGTTAAAAGAACTTTGGGTTACGAAGACACTCATAAACGCCAAACAAGTGACATTAGATGATGTAACAAAAAACCGAGCTATGTTGACGGATGTACTGCATTTACTATTTATGAATCTTAATAGTTTTAATTACTAAAATGATACAAAACAAAAACCAGATAATTTGCCCATGCTAAATATTAAAAGTTTTAACAACTAACATTCAAACTAAACCAAGATTCGAAATGCTTCTTATTTTTACATAGAACAACTACATTTGATACGGAGCAAGATAAAGGAAATCGAAAACAAAGCTACTCCATGGTATGAAACATGTGATCATTGTTTCCAAGCTGCTACAAAAACAAACAACAAAGCAAGTTGTGCCAATTGCATCAACTATCCAATTAAGATCATTCCAAGATAATAAAAAATACCAATACCCAACCCAAGTTTTAGATCACAGTAAAAAAAAAAGAGATGATCACTACTTTACTTCTTTATGTTGCAGGTATAGAATAACAATCACAATTGAAGATGGGAATGAGACGGTAAGAATAACATTATTTGGAAAAGTTGCGCCATCTTTTGTTGGATGTTCTATTGAAGATTTCATTCAAATTCATGACCAGGTATAAAAAAAAACAAATGATTTTATATCTACATAAATAAAATATTTAGATTTTCAATCTAACAATAAAAATTTGCAATGCAAAATTTACCAAATAACCCATATAAAGATCTGCTAATTAAGTCAACCAAGCTCCACACATTCTTGTTCAAGTTGGATAATTCAGTAGAAATATGTGATGGAGTGTTAAAGATTGTGGCAAAAAGTTATTGAGATACATGACAATTATCCAACAACAAATGTCAATATCAGGAAACGGAGATCTCGGAAGATTATCAAGCAAACTAAACAAAGCAATGTACCGTCAAAGGTAGAAAAGTCAAATGAATTAAGCATCAACAGAAACATAAAGATCCATGAAGATGAAGATGAAATAGAGATTCGAGATGATGAACCAATTGACGCCTACAAAAAAAGAGCTAAGAAGATAAAAATAGATGGCTAAAAAAGATTTCAGGGAGCCTTCAAATCAAAGACAAGAAAATGTCATGATTTTATTTGTTACCAAATAATTATTTATTAATCTATTAATAGTTATTCTTATTGCAAAAATAATTCCAACATATTTAAATAAGATTATTATATACAAATTATCTATATTTCTCTACGTGCAACGCACGTTCATTTATCTAGTTAAGTTTAAATATACTTAAAAACTATAGATAAGAGTAACGGCGAAACTTGATCAAATCTGTTAAATCGCACAACAACTCAAACATTACGGCTCGATCGATCTTCAAACAAAGACAATTATTGCATCCAACAACATTAACATTAGTTCTTATTTAACCTCACAAGCAAAACATGAGTATCAACAAGGATCCAACTAAGAACGTAAAAAACATGAACACATAATTATTTAACTCTTCCTCCGGTTATGATCTAACTAGCAAAGAACTTCAATCTTGATCTTGTTCATCTTTGCTACAATATCTTTCATATTGGGTCTCCCTGCAGGTAAATCCGTTGTGCATTCTAAAGCCAGCCCCATGATTGATCTCAAGCAATTTTCATATTTAACTATCACGGATTCTTCACTTGTATTCAGCAAATTAGCATCACTAATCCGTATTACAGCATTGGGAAATGACTCGGAAACCCATTTCTTGAAGGTTAACTCTCCAAAAAACATCTCATCTGTTGGCTTCTTTCTTGTAAATGTTTCCATCAACAAAATCCCGTAGCTGTAAACATCCACCATTGTCGATACTATGCCTGTTGATCCGTACTCTAACATCCAAAGAAAACGAGTGAAATGAACTTGGCCCACTTCGAGAATCGAAAACAACTAACTAAAAATTCAATGAGAAAAGCCTTACCTGGTGCCATGTACCCAATGGAGCCCAAAGTCTTGGTTTGTGCCATCCTATGATCTTCTGATAGGAGTTTAGCGATGCCAAAATCGCCTATGTACGCAACCATGTCTTCATCCAGGAGGATATTACTTAGGCTTCAAATCACAATGAACGATTGGTGATGAATAACCAATATGTAGATACTCTATCGCACATGCCACATCTATCATTATCTCCAATCTTTGACCAATGCTCAAGGACTTTTCAGGAGAATAAAGCCATCTGTCAAGGTTGCCGTTAGAAATATATGTCATCACCAACGCCATTAAAGTCGATATTGGAGCAACTTGTAACGATTTTGACTATGTTTCGGTGCCGAATGCGACGCATGACTTGACACTCAGTGTCGAAGCTCTTAAGTGCACACTGCATGTCTTGATTGAAAACCTTGATAGCATACGTTTTCTCATTAGGAAAGAATCCTTTGTACACCGATCCGTAGCCGCCACTTCCTATCAAATTTTCCGGGTCAAAGTTTCTTGTGGCTCGAAGAATTTCACGATACGAAATCCTTTCGTGCTTAGGGCCTAGAGGCAAGTTGGACAGCGCTGAAAGCAATGATCTTTCACCACGATATTTTAGAAACAAGCTTATAAAAAACATGGCTGCAACAACTATAAGTAAAGCTATCGGTGGCAGTATATATCTCAAAAGCCTATTGTTTCTTGAAGCTTTAGGAATACTATCCAATTTGCACTGGGGGACATTGAATCGGGAAGCTCCACACAACTCTATATTACCTCTGAAAGAATCGGCTGTGAAGTTCACGAAATTCCCTCCATTTGGAATTTCACCGCTGAGTTCGTTGAAAGAAACATTGAAGTAACTAAGATATACAAGTGTCTCCAATGACTTTGGGATTGAACCGGATAGACTATTGACGGACAGGTCCAAGTATTGCAAGCCTTTTAACTTGCCAAATGAATCGGGTATGGAGGCATTGAACTTGTTATCCGACAGTGATACATAGCTTAAGCTTTGAAGATTTCCAATATTTGTTGGAATTTTCCCAGAGAGTTTATTTCCATTCAAACGTAAATCTGCCAAGCTATCCATTTTTCCCATTTCTTCAGTCAGTAAACCATCAAAGAAGTTGTTAGATAAATCCAGGCTCTGAATTGCCTTATTTAACCAAAAAGTGGACGGTATATTAGAATTGAAGGCATTGTCCGCAGCATCGATCATTTGCAGGGAAGGAAGGCTTCCTAAACAATTGGGTAGCTGTCCAGATAGCTTATTAGCCGAAAAAGATGCTCGAGAAATATTTCTCAGGTTGCAAAAGCTCTGGGAAATGGGGCCCACCAGCGTATTGATGGAAACATCAATCACTTGCAAGTTGCTTAAATGCTGTAAAGTCTCCGGAATAACTCCCGTGAAGTAATTATCTCCAATGCTAATCACAGTCAAGCTGCTTAGATTACCGATTTCATCCGGGATCGTGCCGGTTATTCTGCAAGAAAACGCGTAAAATTTCACAAGTGATGCAGATAGATTGTTCGAGCCTAAGGATTTCGGTAGCATTCCTGTTATGGGATTAATGGGAAACTGCAATAACTCCAGATTCTCGCATTTTGTCAGAGGAGTAATAAATTCTTGTTCGGGTATGGACAGATCATTAGGTGAAATAATTCTCTGCCAAGTCTAGCACTTGTAGCAGGCGTAAATTCCCGAGAGTAACGGGAATGAGTCCACTGAAAGAATTGTTAGAGACACTTAGAGCCACTAATCCTGAGATATTCGAGATCGAATTTGGGATCGTTCCATTGATTCGATTACGGCCCAGATATAGACCTCCAAGATTTGGAAGATCTTCATCTATGGAAGAAGGGAGGTGTCCGGATAACTGATTCTTGAGAAGCGAAAGTATTTGCAATGTTGAGAGATTGAAGATGGATTGCGGTATATCACCGTGCAGCATGTTTTCTCCCAAATCCAACCATTTTATACTCCGTAAGCGCCCAATTTCGACAGGAACTTCTCCTTGAATAGAGGTATCCCTGATCACCAGTGTCACCAAATTTGACAAATTGCCAATTGATGATGGAATAGTGCCTGCATATATATATATATATATATATATATATGGTATTGTACATGACATCATTCTTCATAACATCGTACGAGCTTGCCAAATGGTGCCTCATTGTGTGAATCAAATTTAATGATTAACATAGTTATTTCTCGGTGTAAGATGTCTAAATTATCGGGAAATTATTAAAATTTAGTTCTTATCCTCATAAATAGAAAAATTACATTCTTGGTTATAAAACTTGTATATTATTCTTTTTTGATCATGTTATCAATCGATTCACAATCTTATTTCATTAATTTGTATTTTTATTTTTTAAATTTTAGTCATTTCATATATATATATACTAGTTTTAAATTTTTAATTTTTTCAGCCTCATGTTAAAAAATTAAAAATAGAACAATAAATACAAATCACATTTCATTCGCGTTTATTGGTTGATTTATTGTCATGTATTCTGAAATTATGTGAATTTGAGGTAAAATTCAGCAACTCTAAAATTACGTTGATTATTAAGTGTGATTATTTGAGTTGCTATAATATTGACTTATGATCTATATGAATTTTATAGTTTAATTTTTTAGCCGAAAATCTATTGGTGCGAATTTTGGGAAAAAGAATCAATTTGTTGAGATATTTGAGAATTATTGATGTTGCAATTATTATTGGCTTGTATTGCAATTTTTCTGATTAGAATAACCGAAAATTTAATAATTATGAGATTTGAAAAATAATTATTTGTTGAAATTTTTTTCTAGTTAGACAACTCGGAGAATAAAAAAATATCAAATTACTTTTAAACAAAAAAAGCAGGCATCGACAAGTAAGGGCCATACATCAATTACAGTTTATAGGTGACCAAATATTGGTTTCAACTAAAACAACTGAGCGAACTGAATTAATTTGAAAAATGGTTTGGTTTATTCGAAAGTTCGATTTTAATTTTTTAAAATATCGGTTAGTTCAGTTTGGTTTTAATTCTTAATATAAAATTTTGATTAACCGAACAAGCCTAACTTTTATTAAAAAAAATTAATATTATTAAATTTTCTAATAAAGTTTATAAAGATATAAATATTATTAATTTCTGATAAAATTTTATTGGACAATAGAATTAGACTTAAAAAAGCTTTGTTTTTTTTTTTTTTTATATTTTAGAAAGTAACATAATCTTCACCTATATTACTATTATTGTGTAACACGGGTCGGAACCAGCCTATATACTTTTGAATCCTGGTTTCGCCCTGCACGTACATCATCATTTTTCGTTGCAACCATATAGCAGACTAAAGCTGTAGATTTATCGAGAGTTTGACAAAAAAATATAATTTTCTCTTTAAAAAATCCTCTAACTTTGTGTGGTTTCTAAGATATAAAAAACTTTAGAAACATATATCATCCCTTTTTCACATATGAAAACCTTTCTGAAATAATTTCTTGTATTTTTTGACATACCCGTTAGCGCACTTCGTCCTACAACTAGGAACTGGAGCTGTGACAAGTTTCCTATTGCCATTGGTATGCTTCCAGTGAATTTGTTGGTAAAGAGATCTAGTTTCTGGAGTTGTACGCAGTTGCATAGACTATTTGGAATTTCCCCACCAATTTGATTATCTCTAAGACGTAAAATTTGCAGGTTTCGTAAATGATTATCGCAAATATCCAAAGGCAGTGTCCCAGATAACTGGTTCGTTAGAAGATCCATTTCTTTCAGCGCGGAAAGGTTGAATACACTCGACGGTATTGCACCACTGAGAAGGTTTACTGACAAATTAAGCCTTTCAAGATTGATTAGAGATCCGAAACTAAGCGGAATCTGACCATTAAGCTGATTGTTGGCCATTCTCAACACACGA
Source organism: Primulina tabacum (assembly GCF_025594145.1). Taxonomy (NCBI): domain Eukaryota; kingdom Viridiplantae; phylum Streptophyta; class Magnoliopsida; order Lamiales; family Gesneriaceae; genus Primulina; species Primulina tabacum. Next base: position 50,480,523 of record NC_134551.1, read on the forward strand.
AGGCGTCTCAAACCCCCCATCTCGTCTGGTATTTGGCCATAGAAGCTGTTGTTACTGACGTCCAGGTACGTCAGAAAGGAGAGGTTCCCGATTTCTTGTGCTATCGTACCTTCTAAACCCATGTCGAAAAGATCCAATCCCGTGACTCTAAGGTGCCTTGGACTGCAAGTGATCCCAATCCAGTGGCAAAAATCGGTACCTCGTGACCAATTTTTAGCCAATATGGAGTTTGGTGTCAAGCGAGCCATGACGGCTAGAAGGGAAGATTCGTCGTCGAGAATAGCTGCGGCCGAGCAAATGCTGACCAAGAATACTATTACAAGTTGCGATTTAATTGTCTTGGTTTCCATTAGTTTAGAATCTAATCGGAAGCAAGAGATATTGAAGAAAATACCCTCCAAAATGTCGTGTTTAATAAACTATAACCATTGCAATATAATTAAATGATTGCATGTATTACGATCGTTTTGACGTGGAATCTCAATGATTGATTATTAAATTAACCGAACAAAGTCACATTTTAGGCCGGATGTTTGTTACCAGGGGCGGTACCATATACCCTATTATATCAAAAATTATAAATCATATTTCATATGGAAAATACAGTATAAGAAAATTTTATATATCGTTTTATACCGAAACAACCTTATATTTTTTTTTATAAATTTACATTTGGTCTTTTAATTTGATTTTTTTTTTACTTTCGATCTTGTTATCAGTCAATTTATGGTCTTAGTTCACTAACAAGTATTTTTTCTAATTTATTCATTTTTAGATGTGTGCTGTCTGTGGTGTCATGTCATCAATTTTCAGTGACGACACATCACCATTTCTCGATGACGCATCGTCATTTCATTTAGCATTGTCACGTCAGCACTCCCACAAAAAATGACTAAAATAAAAAAAAAAATGTGCAAATTTGTTGACATACAGTAAAATGACCGATAATAGCGTTACTGAAAATAGAAAACATGCAAGTTACATAACAAATTAAAAAATGTGATTTTTCCTAGTTTAAATTTTTATGAAATGTTAATATATATTTTCTTACAATTGATAGTTAATGTGCACGCCAAGAACATTAAGTGATAATATTCAGGTTCAAGTTTTTAGCCGAAAGAGAACGTTTAAGTTTTAACAGACGATCGAGACATTAGACTTTCTAACTATTCAAGAAATTGTCATGAATACCAAATAGTTCGAACTTCGTTTGTCCACGCAATTTTTAAAAGATCTTTAATAAATCATGTGTGTTCGATAACGACCTCAAATAAGTCCACGAATCAACCTGACGTATGTTATTCATGTACAATTTTAAGACATCACATCGTAGTGTATTTTTTTCTTGCGATATAATTTGTCCGTTTCTGAAAATCGACAAAGAAGAATGTTTGAAATGACTTGGGATTATTGTCATAAATCACAGTCTATACCATTATATATAACGATGATGTCAACGTATCATTTTATGTATAGAGTCGTTAGATAAATGTCAATATACAATTTATTTAAAATAATTAAGAATGTTTTCGAAAACTTTTATGACGCAATAACATAAGTTTTTGTTTTTGTTCAGCGATCATTGTACCACCAATAGAAACTTACCAACCGTATTGATTATAGAGTAGATTTCTTGTGAAACGGTCTCACGGATATTTATATGTGATACAGGTCAACCTCACCGATATTCACAATAAAAATTAATACTCTTAGCATAAAAAGTAATATTTTTTTATGGATGAACCGAATAAGAGACATATCTCACAAAATACGATATGTGATATCGTCTCACACAAGTTTTTGCCTCAATGATAAAAAGTTAAAAGAAGTTTCGACTCATTAATTAGGAATGCGATGGAAAATGATACATCGATTGTTGCTGGAGATTTTGTTTCCTCATAATAGATTTTGTGGACACCGAACTATTGGTTTTTGCCGCGGTACGTACTGAGAAATTGAATGGAGGAAACAATAAGAAATCAAATGTTGAGGCACAATCATTATAATCGTGCATTTTTTTTTTTTTTTTGTCATTTGTCGCAATTTTCTTCCTTTACGCCAGTCCATTTGTCCAATCGACTCCTTGCTTTATCCACCTGAATATTCCAAAATATGATATTATAATGGTGTATTTTATAATAATAATAATAATAATAATAAATAACGTCATATAAAAATATTAATGTATAATTCACAAATGGTCCCTTAGTTTTTTAAATTTGTTTGACTTCATCATCCTTAAATTTTATCTGCCATTGGACAGAAACGCCACTTAAAATATTTGTTTCTGTGAAATAAACATGAAATCAATTATAACTTTTCAAAATTAATTAAGAGTTAGTTCTAAGAAATCACTAAAAAAAAACTTCTTATGAAAATTAAAAAATCGTGTAAATTAATTTACTCTAAGGGGAAAAAAAATTAATTATATTTTTATTTTAAGGTAAAAAAATATAATTACTAATAGATTATTTCATATTAATAGAAATTATGAGATCATTTTCAGTAAATATGTAAAAAACCTTATAATAATTATTTATGTCTCGGCAGATTTATCGTACTTTTCTAAATTAGCAAAATAAAGAACGAGTACCTCTTTATTCCAGTCGGTGCGAATGGTGACCCATATTAAGATTATGGTCTGCATGGCTGTCCCTCCCATCATGCCCAACCATACTCCCTGCACATAAATCATCCCTTACAATTCCTATCACCCAATTAAATAAGAACCTACCATACCACAATCCAATGAATAATGGGAGAATTTTTGAAGTGTAGAATTTGCCCTTTGTAGCAACGTACGTACGTACCTTGGCACCGAGGTTGAATTTGAAGCCAAGAACAGCGCCCACTGGAATACCAACTATGTAGTAACAACCAATGTTCACGTAAGCAACAAATGCTTGCCATCCACATCCAACAGCGACACCTTTATAAGTAACTCATGTATTATTGTCAGCAAATACATACAATAATACACATATATGTGTGTGTCGTGCGTGTGTCGCGCGCAGCGTCTGCAGGCCTATATCATACCAGATAAAACGGGTTGAACCCCATTAAGCAGAATGGCTCCAGCTAAAAATGGTGCAAGATCTGAGACAGCATCAGAAACAACTTGGCCAGAGGTGAAGGCGTAACTGAGCTGATGACGGAACACGAGGGAGACGATGCCGAACATGAATGCAATAATTAAAGAGGTTAAGGTCACCACCAACACACTAAATGCAGCCGATTTCGGGTGCCCCGCTCCAAGCTCATTGCTAACCCTAACACTATTTATTCAAATCAAAGCAACAACAGAATATAAGTTATATACATATTTTTAAAATTTACTAATGTTCTGGACGTGCCAATAGTAGAAATCAAAGTACATGCTTAATTAACTCAACGTTCAAGGTGCAAAAATATCTGGTCATATATGTTTGTTTACTTAAGATTTTGATATTTTAAATTGACGCATTTCTATTTTGTTTATTTCAATTTTTGACAATTTTAATTTTTTTCCTCGTGATCAGGGGCGGAGGTCCCGGGTTTTGTTTATTTCAATTTTTGACAATTTTAATTTTTTTCCTCGTGATCAGGGGTGGAGGTCCCGGGTGGTCCAAAATTTTTTTAAAAAATTTATATTTAAATTTTTGTATAATTTTGAATAAATTTGGTATTAGCCCGGTAGATTAATTTAAAATATTAAAGAATGTTAGAGTTTAAAATTCTAGCACAGGTAACGTCAGATTCCTGGCTCCGCCCCGCTCGTGATTCCTAATATGCCACAGCATGCATCGATTTCAATTTCTCCTATCAATAACGCACTTCAATTAGATTTCGAATAATTAAATAGCCACCGAAAGAAACAAAAACTTATACTAACCTCGCTGCAGCGTTGAACCCCACAGACACCATAAACACCCATCCGAGGATAGTCACACTGCATGCATGTAAATTGAAATCATGTAAACTGTACGCACTTCTTGTCTTGTAGCTGTTCTCATACGTTAAAGTGGATCTTAATTAATGTAAATGTGTGAAAGAATATAATAAGATGGTCATTATAAATAATGCATTATATTACAATTATATAAATTGATTCTCATCGCATATAAAGTTTGTTTCGACAGAGAAACGAACCTTAAACAATTAGGGAAAAAAATTGAAATTTACGATCTTTTAACTCAGATTAAGGAAATTCTGGAGTTGTCATAGAGGTCTTTGTGCTTGTTGGGTTCACTATGCTTTGTGCTTGCAAGAGGGATGTTTCTATGATATAATCTCTATTTTATTACGAAGCATGAGGGGCTACTAAGAAGAAAGAAAACTCCATTGATACAGAGGTTCTTCGTTGTAGGAGAAAGAACAGATTGTATCTTCTGTAAATCACAAATCTGAAAAATGAATGAATGTCATTTAATTATAGAAAGGCATTATTGTTTGCAGCCTGAGCTCCCTTCACCATTGGAAGAAATCGGATGCCAAGGACAAAAACAGAATTCAGAGTTGCGAGACCTAGCGCTCAGAGTCAGATACCATATTAGGAAAAGGAGAAAACTCCATTGACGCAGAAGATGTTCTTCGTTGGACGTCGTAGGAGAAAGAACAGAGAATATGTTTTGCATATTACCAATCAAAAAATGAATCAATGTTATTTAATTACAGAAAGGCTTTGACCTTATATATTGTGCAAATAAAAGAATCCTGCTAGCAAAGTATCCGACTAGACAACTCTAATTGCACCAATTTTTCCCCATCCCTTATTTGATACTTGGATTTTATAACTTCATAGACTCATTAATATTTTTACTTCATAAATGGGAAAAAAAATCGCTTCATGGATTTTTCGGATATAAAAACTTTTATGATAAAAGAAAACCGAGAAATGAAGAGTTGGTTTGTTGTTTGGTTACCAGACAGACAAAGAGTCGAGTGTCACTTCGGGATTAGGCAGCAAACCAGCAATCAACATTATAATCTGATAATACCAAGCCTCCAAGCACAGCATAACAGCAGATGCAAGAGACAGTTTAAAGAACCCCCACAGCCCGGAAAACGCCATCATACTGAACCCGGTCCACGTCTCCTTACACCGGTCTGATACCAAAATGTAAACAAACTGCCCCACAACTATAATCCACCATGAAAGACTAAGTACAAAACCAGCACCCAACAGTCCCCAATTCAACACATACAACACGAGCCAAGTCAAGAAAAGGTGCACAACCAATGCTCCTGCCGAGATATAAGCGCTCGGGTTCACTATGCTCTGTGCTTGCAAGAATTTTTGGATGGGGAAATTTGCAGCGTATGCAAAGACTTGAGGTATTAGGCCATACACAAATAACGCGGCTGCTGATGCGACTGTCTTTGATTCCCCGAGGAAGATCAAGATTTGCTTGGAAAATATGTAAATGGTCAGTAGGGGGATGCCTGTGAGCGTAAGGAGGATTGTTGATCTTTGCATATATATTCCGAGCATTTCATGTTTGTTCGCTCCGTATGCTTGCCCACACAAGGTTTCTACCGCACTTCCCATTCCGAGCTACTCATATAGAGGAGATTCAAAGGAAAAATTGAGTAAGTACACAACACATGCATACCCATTGAGAGGATTCAAAGGAAAAACGAGTGTTGACATGTGATTTTCAGTACAATATCATCAGTTTTCGGTATCACGTATATAGTCATTTTTGGTGTAATGTCGTCGATCAAGTGAAAGAAACTAAAATTGAAAAAAAAAATCGCGAACTAGTGGTGTAAAACCGTAAATTAATTGAGAGTATTTCAAAAAATGAAAAAAAATCCTGCAAATTATATGACAAAAATTATAATTTTTCTTAAAAAATTGGTTCTCCGCACCAGTGGTCTTCCTCAAATCTAATTCTATGATCTACTGTCTATATTGTTTATGAAAAATAAGCAATCGAGGAAAAAATAAATTCATTCATGATAATTCATGTTATGCATTTGAAATAGAGTAGGTCTCTTGTGAGACGGTCTCATGAATCTTTATATGTGATACAAGTCAATCCTACCGATATTCACAATTAAAAGTAATACTCTTAATATAAAAAGTAATGTTTTTACATGGATGACCCAAATAAGATATCTGTCTTACAAAATACGAGCCGTGAGACCGTCTCACACAAGTTTTTCCTTTGAAATAAATACAAAATGAGGGATTTTCTAAAATGACCTTCCTTAGACTACTATAATCAATTTCAATCTTCAGGTAAGTTAATTCTTAAAAATAGCCTTCAGTTCCAAAAATGACCTTTAAAACATTTTTTATATTAGCCTTCTTTTAAACCTTTTCTACAAAAACACAAAAAAAAAACATATTAAATTGCAAAAATAGAATCTCATAATTAAAATCTGAAAATTTATATAAAAGAAAACATCGAAAAATAGAATAAGATGCGCGTTTACACACTATCTGAGATATGGATTTGATCCTCGCGAGTTCAGATTCTTCGAGGATTTCCTCAAACCCGAAAGAAACAAAGATGAAGATGGATACGAGGTGGGTAATACAATTCAAGGACGGAGACGAGAATGACAAACATATCCTCACCATGTTCCATGTATGATGACACGAGTGCAATATGTATTTATGAGGGTTATTAAAGTCGGTACACTTTATTAGCCAAACAAGTGAGCCGGAATGTAAATTTATATTTTTATTCCAAAAAAGTCGCACACAATAATAATATATAAACAACTCCTTAAAAAAATAATATATAGAACACAGCTCATGATTCAATAGTCAATTAAATTTAAAATACTAGTCAGAGATGGAGACAAAATCTTTTTTAAACACTATAAAATTTGAAACTAGATTCAGGGTATGCTTTTATGTTTTTTCAGACATACTTACTACACCTTTCTTTCCAGGTTCATGTTAGTTTATTGGTTTTTTTAAACTTGGTGATTTAGGATTTGTTATAATTAAAACTCGAATCTTATACTCAGGTCTCAAATTTGAGACTTCGTTGTCAGATATATGATCAGCCATGTTAGTTGATCTAAAAGTAATATATAGTATATTAATTTTAAAAAATTTAATCCCTTATTAAGGTAACAATATTACAAATTATTGTAAAAAAAATTAAAATAAATTTCAATATAAATTAATAAAAATTTCAAATAAAAATGTATTGCATTTTTACAAAAGATATCGAGTGTTAACTCAACAATCAACAATCAACAGTTAGGTAGGAAAAAGGTGAGACGACAAAGAACAAATCTTTTTGAAATTTTACTGGTGTATCACATGCTCTCCCGATGGTTTCATCTTTTTAAAAAGCAAAAAAAAAAAAAAAAAAAACCTGATTCCATCAAATTCAGCATGCTTGCTTTGCAGAGATTAATCATTAGTTATAATATATGTAAAAACTTGTGTTAGACGATCTCACGGATCGTATTTTGTGAGACAGATCTCTTATTTGGGTCATCCATTGAAAATATTACTTGTTATGCTAAGAGTGTTAATTTTTATTGTGAATATCGATAGGATTTACCCGTCTCACAGATAAAGATTCGTGAGACCGTTTCAGAATAGACCTACTCTATAATACATGTATATATTTGTGCAAAATCATTTTCAGTAGCTACCCAAACATATGGATCTACAGTGTAAAAAAATCAGGGATAACAATACGACGGGTTTATCATCTCAATCCTCGTTATCGAATTTTATCCTCACTCTCGTAGGAACAAAAAACCGTTTTCTCTTACATAAACATGAAATTTAGATTAAAATTGTTAAAAAAAAAAAAAACAAAGACAATGGACTAAAACTGAAATCCGACAATTTTAAAATTATAAAAAAAACAAAGACAATGGACTAAAACTGAAATTTACCACTTCAAAATTATAAAAAAACAAAGATATATTCGATCTATCTTTTTTTTTGTCAGGGAAAGAATAATTTCGTTTTCCAAAATACTAAATAGCGATACGTCTGTTTTAAATATTAACGATGAGTAATCTTTTTTCCTGTGTATCTAAGAGTCTAATTTATTGGTTCAAAGTATTTACCATGACTCCATACGTCAAAAGCTGGATGCCACTGTTTCCCAAAGTAGAAGCAGCGAGTTCAAGATTACCGAGATGCCCGCAAAATATTTGGGAAGACACGGAAACAATATTATTCAGCAGATAAACTACGACCGCAGGACCTGCAAGCCTGAATAGATAGCGGAGCTCGAGTGTTGTGGCTTTCTGGAGGCGGCGGCGCCGTGACAAGGATGTGTCCGAAAGGATGCCCTCAAGCTCCGAGCTAACCTCCGCATCTTGTATTTGGGATTTCAACAAAGATTCATTCACTCCTTGATCTAGAGACGACGATGAATCCATTTTTGGTCAATTTAAAATTATCTAAAAATGTGATCTGAGTGATAAAATGTGTGATTCAGAAGTGTCGCTGCTGTGTATGAGAGTTATTGGAGGATTATTTGACTCGAAAGAGAATTTCGTCAAGGTGGATGTGTTATAGATGTTAACCAAATACTTGGGGGAAATGACTTTTTTATTCTATTTATTTGTCCAGCTGTGTTTTGGTTGAATAAGTTTCTCAAGTTTGGCTCTGAGTGTACTACAAATTTTAATTTTTCGTTATTTTGATTTAATTGATGACGTGATATCTGACAAATTAACAATTTATGATGTCATAGTGTAGGATCTAGCGTTTGCTACTTTACCAAAAGATATAGGTAGTGGTAATGGTACAACTCAAATCTTTTAAACCGCACAACAGCTCAAACATCACGATTCGATCGTTCTACCAAGCAAAGATAATTATTGCACCCAACAATCTCCCTCCCTATAATTATAGTCCTTGTAATCAATGGAAATCGAATTCGTGACTTTGGCTCTGATACCAATTGTAGGACCGAGCGTTTTACCAAAAGTTATAGCTAGTGGTAATGGTGCAACTCAAATCTTTTAAACCGCATAGCAGTTCAAGCACCACGGTTCGATCGCTCTACCAAACAAGGACAATTATTGCACCCAACATCATATCAACATTTTTTTGATTTCATGTTAACATTTTACGACGTTACATCGATATTTTTCCAATGTCACTTTATAGTTGGACCAAATTAGTTTAGAATTAAAGTTAATATATCGAAATCAGAATTTGAAATTTAATAGACCAAAATCCAAATTAAATAAGTCAACAAACCAAAAAACTATTTTACCAAATTTATTTTAATAGATAAAAATTCAAAGTTGAACAATTTCGTAAACCAATTATCTATTTCACCAAATTTATTTGTACATATAGTTGCGGAGTAGGTCTCTTGTGAGACGGTCTCACGAATCTTTATCTGTGAGACGAGTCAACCCTATCGATATTCACAATAAAAAGTAACAATCTTAGCACAAAAAGTAATTCTTTTTCATTGATGACTCAAATAAGAGATCTGTCTCACAAAATACGACCCCTGAGACCGTCTCACACAAGTTTTTGTCATAACTGCGTGCAGCCGTTGGAACATATTTAGGAATGATTTGGCTCCCTTTAAGCCATTGGATCTCCGGTCCATGTATTATTCTCAATGTAGCCTCAAATTAACCAAATCCATGAGAAGATATCAGTTTGTTGAATACAAAAATTGATAGGGAAGAAAGTCTTGTGAGTCAATTTTGTAAGCATAAAAAAATATTATTTTTTATTGTAAATATGAATAGTATTGATTCATCTCACGAATAAAGATATATGACACCATCTTACAATAGACCTACTCTTTGCCGAATAAGAATGAAATGTGCCACTTTTATTGGAGCCAAATAAAACATGATTTTTCTTGATAAATTTTGTCGAACGAAACAATATTAAAATTGCATGTATGTTAAGCCTAAAACTTCGCGAGCATATTTAAAGTTGTGTTTAGATTGACGTATTTGAGATTAAGGATTTTAAATCTATTGATTTCAAATTCTTCGACTTGTTTGTATGAAAAAATTGTATTAAATTTTAAACTCACTTCATATTGCGGTGGATTCAAATACACCTAAAATACAGATTATTTGAAATATGTCTCTCAAATACTTCTTTAAATCAAACATCTCGCTTTAAATCAAATTGGTAAATCCAAGTGCAACCAAATCAGCTGGAAAAATGGTCAAGGCAAATTCTATTTTGGTAACAACCGTTAAACCAAACTCGATGGAGTTAAACAAAACGTAACGGAACGTATATTTTATCACAAGATGTTTAATTTAACTTTTAGTGATCTTATTTATTTTTATTATATAATCATCTCTCCAATTTGCAATATTTGGCTGCCAAACTTAATGTATTAATTAATTTAATTGATTTATATCTGATAGTGGTTGAAATTAATTAATTGCAATCAAGCCCTGTTGTTTTGAATAAATTAAGAAATGTTCAGTGCAGACTAAGATACGTTAATTTTGTTTATTCATATTTTTAAAATGGCAGACATCCTTGGTATATTGCAAGGGCATGTTTTGTACGACGTGAAAATTAAATGAACATTTTCAATTTCATTTCATTATTTTATTTGGTATAGTTTTTGGAACGAGAATATTTATTCCAACGAGAATACTTATTCCCATAAACAAGGAAATAGACATTCTTACCATGTTGGTTAGGTTAACACATTCCAATTTTTCCAACTATATATATATATCATTTTTATTTTTTGAATTATTATTGAATATTTTAAATATAACATGATTTAATTATTAAAAATAATTGTATTCTATTTCATTTTATTTTTTTATGTTAATCATAAGAACTGAATAAATATATTATTCTTATTTGCATTCTATTCCGAAATTCATTTTATTCTTACATTATTTCATTCAATCATAACAAAAATGACCTAAAAGAATAAAGGTAAAAACTTATGTGAAACGTTCTCACGGGTCATATTTTGTGAGACATGTCTCTTATTTGGGTCATCCATGAAAAAATATTAATTTTTATGTTAAGAGTATTATTTTTTATTGTGAATATCGGTAGGGTTGACCCGTCTCACAAATAAAAATTAGTGAGACCGTCTCACAAAAAGCTTAGTCAAGAATAAAATAGGTATGTAATCAACTTTAGAATGGAATGAGAATAAGAATAGAATGATATGCTTATTCTATTAAGATGATTGATACCAACAAAATGAAATATGAATAAAATAAAATTATTTTTAATTATTGAATAATTTTTTAATTAAATTTCAAAATACTCAAAAAATATTTTTTATTATTACTAAAAAATAGTAAAATTTAAAATATTGATACAATATTAATGATAACTAACTAACGTTAGTGATCGATTTTAATTTTACTTTTATAAATAGTATTTTATTGATTAAATGTTTGTCCTTCAATAAGTTATTATTATAATAATTACAATTTAACAATTATTTTATTATATAATTTTATATTATTCTTACGTGATTTCATAATTAATATTGTGGTATTTAATTTTTATAATTATAATAAAATATTATTATTACTATTATCATCATTATTAAGATATAGATTTATACTAGTTAAATAAAATAGCAAAAAAAAAATTATAAATATAAAAAATGAGGATTAATTGAGGAGTGAGAATGACCATTCTCCATCCAAAATAGATGCAACAACTTTTTCATGAACATGAGAATGATCATTTTCATCCTATAATCATTCGATCTATTTTAGTTGCATTTCTAACCATCATCATTTCAAACGAAAGTTCCACCATTATTTTCATGGTTCGGGCCTCCCCTCAAGTCTATCAATCCTCCAATCGGGGTCACTCCTCTTCATTGCATTGAGGCGCACACCTTACATGAAATATCGGGAGAATCATCCACATCAAAAGCTTATCAAAGAATTTTAGCGAGAGCTCTCACTTCTTTCATTTAAGTATCTGATAATTCTATCCACATGGCTCTTGTGAGTAGGTCTTATAATTAATTTTCGATATTGATTAGGTCTTTTGTGAGACGATTTCACGAATCTTTATCTGTGAGACGGGTCAACCCTACCGATATTCACAATAAAAAGTAATACTCGTAGCATAAAAGGTAATATTTTTTATAAATGATCCAAATAAAATATCTATCTCATAAAATACGACCCATAAAACCGTCTCACCCAAATTTTTAACATTGATATAATGTAAATTGTCATACATGTTTATTAAAAGGAAAAAAAATTAGGTAACGTGAGAGAATCAGTATTTGTTGATTTTATAGTAAATTAATTGTCCAATCGACAAGTTATATGTCACATCGTTGACGTCAAGTCTTTAATGAATTATGAAGGAGACATATATTATATTTTAATACATCAAATTAATTATAGAATTGATATTTATACTTATATTTTTGTTATTTATAGTATTTTCATAAATAAATTTGATTACATATTAAGTAAAATATTGATATTACAAAAAACAAAATATAGATAATATAAAATAGACTCGGAGATATTTAATAGGAAGTTGAAATCTTGCCCCATAATAAATTATATTCAGCCCATGACTCAAGCCAGAGCTTAAAAATTAATAAATTTAGTGAAAATGATCCAAACCGCAAGCGGGCCAACATCCATGAATTTAATGGATCATCCATGTGTTGGTCTTACGTGCGAAATTTGAGATAATAAAATCCGAAAATAAAGAATAAACTGGACAGCGAGATTTACGTGGAAAACCCCTAAAAATTATTAGGATAAAAACCACGGGCAAGATGAAAAGAATTCCACTATAATATTTTGTGGTGTACAACTCACTCATCGTGTTTCCAAAGAGAACACACACTCTCTTAATACAGGAGAACAAAATACCTCACAAATATTATATAACTAAGCACTCAAATGCTTATAAGATGAGAGAAAACTCGAAGAAGGGATGATTTGAATTGAAGGGAGGATAGCTCTATTTATAGAGCCCCTTGTCCGTGTGAATACGCGTTAAAAACGCGTATTAAAATTCATCTTCAAATTTTCCTCGGCCAACCCACGTTTTTCATTCAGCCCATTCAAAGTATGCCACGTTTGGCCCCATATCATTTAATTTTTTCGCCGACACCATGCGTGTGGACCTTCTCAGCCCTAGCTAGCTAGCTCATCACTTCTACGATTATTGATGGATGCACCAGAAACGTGTGATATGAAAATTCACCCGGCTAAGTCCCTTGCTCTCAACATTAATCCAATTAAATGCGACTGTTCGAGTTAGTAGAATAAGTGAGTGCTTTATTAATGGTCAGAAGTTCGATTCTTTCTACCAACATATTTTCGGGTGAGCTTATCACATAGAGCTTGTTCAATCTGATTTATCTTACTAACGCGGTTTGCAAGCTACATCTTGGATCGCCAACTTTCTCTCTTCATGGCAAGAAAGTCCAATTCGAGTACCTAGTGGAACGAGTGTCTCACAGGATTAAGGGCTGGGGCAGCTAGTTTTTTTCCGTTGGTGCCAAAGAAACCCTAATTAAATCGGTGCTACAATTAATGCCTGCCAACGCAATGTCATGATTTCGTCAATTCAATTGCTCAGCGGTTCGAGAATTCTGGAAAAATAATGATTTATGGTGGAGGCTAAAACACTCGGGAATCATGAAATGAAAAAAGGTATGAATGTGGGTGATGACTCGAACAAATCGAGCAGAATTCGAGGAATTCATTTGTCAAGCATGGCTGGTATGGGGGCTAGATGTCGGGCAGTACATGACAATGAGATTGGAGCTCCTTATCTATTAGTGCTTTATCCTATCTAAAGGACTACCGCTAGGCTTTGAAGGATTGTTCCATTGGCCGATCCTTGGTACCGAACTCTTCACCGTCCTCTTGGCATGTTCCGCCTAGCAGGTCATCTCTGTCTTGATGTAGATACTAGTTTTCAAGCAATAATTAATCAATGTGATGTATGCGGTGTGTTCCGTAACAATGAAGGGCGGTGATGGCTTCCTACAGCCGAATAATTACAAAGCTTGATTGCATAGTCCTCGGGAAGTTGCTTGCCATCCAAGAAGGCCTCCGAGTAGCTCACGATAAAGGATTCCACCATATTCTGGTTTACCCCACTTAAAGCCGTGGCCTCCTTGGCCTCCATGCACCAAGGACCCGCGTGCTTCTGGGTCATGGACTCCATGCCCATCCACTATCAACCCTAGCTCCTCTCCTCGACCCTATATTGGGTGTTGTCAACTTTGTGGCACTACGGGACACTCGACGAAGTGTTGTCCCAATTTCAGTATGTTTATTTATTAAAACCATACGATTGCTCAAAATATCTTGAATGTCAATATCTAAAAATTTTAAAACTTCTGCTGCGTTTTGGGTACGAGAAAACCGAGATCCAACACCTCTCCTTGACCCTATATTGGGTGTTGTCAACTTTGTGGCACTACAGGACACTCGACGAAGCGCTGTCACAATTTCAGTATCTACCTAGACTCCACATCCACCGACGGTTTAATCTCAACCTGCCTACACATCGATATAAAAGAGCCGAGCTGAGCCGAACAGTAGCAAGCTTGAGCTCGACTCTTTTAAGGAAAATATAGGCTCGAGCTCGATTCGAGCTTTTATCACGTGGTTCTAGCTTCGCTCGTTTTGAAATTAATAAGCTCGCGAATAGCTCGAGCTCGATTCATTAATAGTCCATTTATCATTTTTAATGAGTCAAACTCGAGCTCACTTTTAAGGTCGAGCATTCTTACATCTATTTAAGAGGAGTGATTATACATTAAAGTTTTCAATTTCTCTGATTCTCAAAGTCAACAAATTAGCCCAAGAAACTACCCGAGCTTTAGCTCGAGCTCACGAACAAACTCGCGAGCTTATGAGCTGAATACCATTAAGCTCGATAAAATTGTTGAGCTCTAAATCAAGCTCGGCTCGGTAAAAAGTTAGTATACGTTGTTTGCAAGCGACTTGTTTCATTTACATCTTTACCCACAGGCTCAAAAAAGTCTCTCATCCTTCGACTATCCCTATCCTACCAATTGGCTGCTCGACTTGGGTGCCTCTCATTACGTGACAACTGACCTTGAAAATCTCTCACTCCATACCCCCATATGTCGGGTCTGACACCATGGTTGTTGGTAACGGAACTGGTTTCTCTTTCCCGACTCGGCGGGTGCCTCTCATTGTGTGACTACATCAAACTTCGATTGATACTAGTTTAGAACTTGAAATAAACACGCGAGGATATGAGTGAGGTTTCAAACTTCAATGTATAAAAAAAATTTATTTTTCTTAATTTGTTAATGTGGTAAATTTTATAATTTTTTGTATTATTTAAATAAAAAAAACACAAATTAAATATTTCATTTTTCAAAAAAAAAATTCATTAAATAATATTGCATCTCTCGAATAACCTAGTTTTTCTTGATATAACTTTACTCATTTAATGAATATAGTTTTAATGTATTCTCAAATTAAAATCAACAAACAATATAATTTTTGTTTTTCAAAATATAGAAAGTCTATTTATAAATATCTATAACAGTTTCTCGAATTTAAATATTTATTATTGTGTAATGATTTCATTAAAATAAATCATAACTTTAAATTTAAAACTTGTAATATTATAATATTAGAAGTAATAAAATAAAGAGAAATAATAAAATGTAAATAAAATAAAGTTTATATTTTAAAAAAAAACACAAAATTTCAAATTTAATGGTTTATTTAAGCTATATAAGTAAACTTTTTACATACGCCAATAACAAAAAACTTAAAAATAAATAAGATTAAAAAACGAACGGGCTGGCCCAGCCCTCCTAGATATGGGCCAACCCAAACTAAAGGAGCATTAAATTAAATTAAATTTTCTTACCCCAAAAAAAAGGAATTAATTCTGCAGTTTGAGTAGTCTTTTCACTTGTTTTTTCCTTGAAAGTGTAATCGTCTGTGGCTGCACAGAGAACGAAACATGTCCCGTCCCTCGCACAGCCCACGATCTGTAAAGCAGCAACAGATCAATGAATCCGGCGAGGATCCTCTCTCACTAAACCTAACTCGAGAAACCCCTAATCAACCCGACCCACCATCAAATCCTGACGGTGAAGAGGGGGAAGGAGAAGAACGAGAACAAGAGCAAGAACCGGAAGAACAAGAAGAAGAAGAAGAAGAAGAGGGGGAAGAACAAGAAACCCCCCAAAACCCATTAATTCAAATGGGTATGAATATCGATGTCGTCCCGCCTATTGTTGACCCCCACGTATCGGTTTCTGGTGTCACTCTCGCGTCACCCTCCGACAACCCAACCCCTCGGCGAGGACCGAACAAGCGAAAGAAGGCTAAGCCCAACCTGAGAAAACAGCGGTCCATCCTGAGAAAGTTAGAATCTTTGAAGGTAAACTTTAATCCCATTCCCTTCATACCCATAAAGATTCTTGATTTTTCCAAGCATGAGAAGCTTTTGAAGAAGCTTGGCCTGTGGGATTTCGTTCACATTGATTTCGATAGGAATATAAGGGTGGACTTGATTGGGCAGTTGGTTGTTAGCTATGATCCCAAATTGCAGTGTGGTTACGTGGATGGTCACCGCATTTCTTTCATCAGGGGTGACTTTGCTCGTGCGTTCAAGCTGCCTTCAAAAAAGAAGGCCAATGTGGGTGGGGTGGAAGCTGTGGTGTTGGATACTGAGGATGTGTCGGACGATTCAATAGGGTTCATTCTGGAGTTTGTGTCGGATTGGGTTCTTTTGCACGAAGACACGTGGATAACACCGAACCCGGTTATGAATTGGTTAAGTTTGATAAAGGGTGGACAACCTGAGAAGGTGGACTGGGCTGGATTGTTTAGGTTCATGGTGGAGAATGAGTTGAAGCAGGGGGATCAGTTGGGGGATTGCTACTATGCATCTCATTTGCAGTACTTGTTGAAGTTTCAACGTGAGACGGTGTTCACAAGGCAGGAGGATCTGGTGGCTGAAAAGTTGGAGGTGGAAGCAGAAACCAAGGGAGAAGAAAAAGAAATCAATGAGGAGAATGTGATGGCCGGTAGTTCAATATTGGAAGATCAGGGTGAGAAAAGTTATGTTGTCGAGGCGCTGAGCATTGAACTCACCCTTGGACAAGATGGTGGGAAGGAAGTAATCATGCAAGATCTTGAGATGACTGATGTTGAAATGACAGATGTTGAGAAATGCAAGGACGATGGTGATGGCGATGGCGATGGCGATGGTGATAATGATGAAGATTATGTTGATGACGAAGATCGGGAGGAGGTGGGCAAGGAGCAAGGACAGTGGCTTTTACGTGGGAAGAACAATCTGGGGGAGCATTTCCTACAACCTTGTAGCATGGAAGAAGGTGAAGGCTTTGAAAACCTTGAGGATGAAGATGGTCAAGGCTTTGACAACCTTGAGGATGGCAAAGAAGACGACGCAGAGGAGACAGAAGGGGATGGCGATGGTCAAGGCTTTGACAACCTTGAGGATGGCAAAGAAGATGACGTAGAGGAGACAGAAGGGGATGGCGGTGATCATGGATTTGATGTTTTTCCTGCTGTTAATGATCTTGATGGTGAAGGGCTCACGGGTAATTTTCTTCAAGCCATGGAAGCAAACCAGGTTGCCTTTAATTCACAGGAGCGGCTTCATGGCCCTTCTTCGGTGGATACTACTAGGGATGATATGCGGTGCATGGATCCTAGCCCATCTTTCTTTAACCCCTCGGGTAAAAGGGTTATTGAACATGACACTGATATGGGCCACGATTCACTCGATGATAGCAACAAGAGATTGAGGATCAATGATTCCTGGAACCATAAACCTATAGATTTTCATACCTGTATGGAAGAAATTCAGCAACTGGTGGGAAAAACTAGGATGTTGTATGAAGAGAGGGAACAAGCACTGGAACAGGTAAATATGAATCAACAGATCTTGCTCAATGAGTTGCAGAAACGGGATGCCCTGATGGAACATTTGCACAAGAGTAGAATGGAAGAGATGCAAAAGAAAGACGGGCTGATTTATCGCCTGGAGCGTGAATTATATCTAGCGGAGAGTGTCATCGACGGTTACCGCAAGGCTTTGAAAGAAACCCGTAAGACATTTGCAGAGTACAGGCAGAGCGTTCAACTTACTGAAGAGCCGACATACAAGGATGCTGGACCTGGGGGTCTTATGTTGAGCACAACCGAAATAGAGAAGATACGCCAGAAGCAGGAGGAGTATAATATGAACTGTTTACTTGTGGAACAAAAGTTTAAGGAGACAGAAGAGCAATGTATGCATGAGTTTAATGCATACGTGGATAAAATCAATATTCTTGATAAGAAGTTGACAGATGTAGAGGCGGCTGCTAAAGAACTCATTCAATCCTATGGAACTCGAAATGTTCAACCAACTGAAGACAAAGTAGATGAAGTTTCAACGCCTCATCCGATTGAATGATTTCTAAGCTGAAACATTTCCTTTTGTCCTGTACAATTTGCTAAGATGCACTTTTGCTTTGGTGTGAAAATGCTCCGGAATTTGGTCTGCTGTTATTGTTTGCCTGCTCCTCCTTGTTGATAGCTTACCTATCTTAGTATCTCAAACGGTAATATCAGTCAGATAAGCTGACCGATGTAGAATGGTTAATATCTAGATTCATGTTGCTCCTTTTTGTTCATCTTATTGTTGTGCAACTTGTAGGCCATTTGCGCCTTTCATTTTACTGCCTTAGTACCTTGTATCATGGATGGTATTCATTGTTTATTAGCCCTTCTAACAGGCTCGTTTGGATTAAAAGTTAGGGATCATTTTGGTTTTCCCCCAAAGTATGAATATAAATGTCTCATTGTAATAATGTATTATTTTTTTATAGTAAAGATGAATAAATATTCACGAAGAATTCTTTATTTCATTTCTTAAAGAATACAAAGACATGCATGCACCAGTGCAGGCGAAAAAATACTGAAAAAGGTGCGATAGACCGACACTGATCAGCAAGAAAAACCCACTATCAATATAGCAAATGAAGACTGGCAAACAAAGATTAATAAATAAATAAACCACACTCATCCAAATTAAATTTAAAAAGAAAAAAAAAACGATAACGATAAAGGGAAAAAAGGGGAATTTCCCCGAACCCAGGATAAAAAAAACGAAAATAAATTAAATTAAGCCTTCTCATTGAGTCATTTCACCTCTCATGAATATCCTTTTTTCCAACACAACTAACATTTTGCAAGCAAGCTGAGTTACATATGATGATATGATCCTGCATGATCGATGATTGTCATTAGTGAAAATCTTGAATATAAAGAGACGTACAAAATTAAAAACACTATTTCATTTTTAATTGTGTATGTGGCGTTGACACGTGTAATCTCGTATCAACATCCACAATTATTAGTTGTCCACGTCGGTCACTTAGATAAAATTCTTGGGACTTGTATATATGGGCTGGAACAATCCCCTTTGAGCTAGCTTTTGGGGTTGAGTTATGTCCAAGTTCTAATCTTAACACGGTATCAGAGCTCAAGTTTCATCGTTATATGTTGGACTGTCCATAGTTGGATAAATGAACGAAATTTCTAAAAGTTTAAAACATTTACCTTCATTTTCCCCCAATTTACTTGTCTTTCATTCGAATTATTTTAAATACGTGAAATTTAAAAAATAAAAACAAAAAGAAACATAAACATACCTTAAAACTTCGATCAGTTAACTAGTTGCTCAATATTCTCAGAAGCACGGTTAGTATCAGCGGTCCTCAGCGGTGATTTCGGCAGTGGCACGTTTGAGTTTTCCATGTTCTTTATATTTTGTTCACAATATATTATCCTCAGCCTCTCAATTTCTCTTTTTAACGCTTCTTGATGGGCTATATATTCAAAACAAATACAAAAGTATTAGAAAGACTATATATATAATCACGCATGCCTAATTTTTTTTACACGGATGAAGAATTTACTGAACAATTAAACATCTCGCGCAAGCAGTGATATTCGAATCACAAGCAAATGCTGATCCATCCTGATCACATGGCAAGCCAACGTATGCATATATATTATATATATATATATATATATATATATATATATATATATATATATAAATTGATGAATGAGACGGCAATTCTTAATTGTCCCGGCCAAGTAGATTCCAACCATTGATGCGAAATCATTTCTTTCGCGTGCACATCCGAAACTTCAGAAGTAAGCTCCACCATTTCACCAATTTTATATGTATGTATATATATAAGTTTTTTTTTAAAAAAAATGACATATATTTACCTTCTTTAAAAACTTTATCTTGGACTAAAGCTGCAATTCTTTGCTTGAGAACACTGTTGTCAACATTGAGTAGCAGGCGCTGGTGGTCCAGAAAAGCTACCCTCGGGGACAACACTGAAACTTCAGCCTTCACATGAGTTTCATAAAATTCATTATATGCTTGATTTTAAATAATATATGTAAATCATGCATTATTATACGAAACTTAAAGTAAAAATATATGTTAACATACTTGAAGTGAAGTAACACTGCGTTCTAGCTCGGATACGTACTGTAGTTTCCTGACTCTTGACCTTTGAGCAGATTGCCGATTGGCAAGAATTCTGATGATGAAAGAATTAAGCAATGATTTTGATTTCGAGTTGCTTTTATATTTTTCATGCAAATTGGTATGTGAAATTTAATTGATTATGCAAGAGTTAACTAGCTAGCATGATCATGATGAGCACCTCTTAATCCTTTTTGGATCAAAAATCTTCTCATTTGAATTATCTGGAGTATGCTCGGCGTTGAGCTCGTCGGATTTGCATGAGCTTTGCACTTCCTCGGGTTCACTCTTAGGCTTCAGATGACAGTACGACGAACCTAGTTTCTGCACATCGTCATCCATGCTGTTATGGTCAGACGGCGATGGAGACGAAGGGTTCGAGCACGACATCGTTGGCCCCGCCTCGTCGGTGAACATTGACATGAACTGCTCATCGTCGAATCTTTCGAACTCGTCACAACCAATATCATCACTCGTGTTGATCAGAATGCTCCCATTTGGTACTATTGATGATTGCCTCCTGCATTCTTCGACTATTGGCGGATCAAGAAACGCGACGGAGTCGCTGGCAGACCTCCGGTGTGATCCGCGACGAACCGATGAGTAGTTGAGAAACTCATCGATATTCCACGAAGGGTTTGAGGTGAGATTGTTTATTGATAAGTTGTGATCATTTGACATGCTTTGCGGTGAAAATTGAGGCCAATTCTGTGTCATGCTCGGCACTTTTGGAGGCAACTGCGCCATGTTAGCTAGAACTAGGTGAAGACATACGGTATTGATATCAAGTATATATAATCTAGCATAATATGAACCAAACCATTGGAAAGTTCACACAGCAGGGAAATAACATATTATAACACACACACACTCGAAAACTAATGACCAAATATATGCTAGAATTACTTTATTTATGCTTTAATTTTCTTTCCAAAACAAATATTTTCTTTCCAAACCAAATATACACACAGCCTTAATGCTCCACCGGACGTCGACAAAAACTTGTGTGAAACGGTATCACGGGTCGTATTTTGTGAGACAGATCTCTTATTTGGGGTATCAATGAAAAAATATTACTTTTTATGCTAAGAGTATTACTTTTTATTGTGAATATCGATAGAGTTGATTCGTTTCACAGATAAAAATTCGTGAGACCGTCTCACAAGAGACCTACTTTACACTAATATTAAAACTTAAAAATTTCACTTTTGGTCTAATTATAATCTCTATCAACATTTATGAAGTTGTAATATTCACAATTTTTTGTTTACCGCTGCAAGTTCATGTATAGATACATGGAATGTATAAAATATAACATATTTCAGTTGATAATAAAGCAAATGGAATTAATATTTATTTGAAGGTGGGGTCACATGGGAAGATTAGGACAGCTAGGAACAGATAATACGGAAGTTGAGACCCAACGATATTTACTGGAAAAGTATTCAGAAACCACGTGCATGCCTCTGTGTATTCCAACCTTATTTTAAACAATTTAGTATATCCTCTGTTATATGCATTATATATTTATTTATTTTTTATATTGGATGAATTATATATAGTAGAAATAGCATGTTTTATTTTATTTTCTAAAAAAATACATATTTTATATTTTTATTACCTAAAAATGATTTTTTATTACTGATTCTAATTATTTCAAGGTTAAATATTTTAGTGGAATTTGAAAATACGAATTTTATGAAGACAGACTGCTACAAGGTACATGCACTTCTTTAGTCTATTTGCACTCAGCATTCCCATGCTTTAATCCAACACCATGTGCTCTCTTCTGGAGGAACTTATACCTAAACTAATAAAAACACCTCTTTAGAAAAGAACACGAAGTTTATATTTTTATCATTAGATACTATTCACAAAATATTTTCAAAAAAAAAAATTATAATCTCATCCCCGGATACTTATATGTATCGTATACGAAAAATTCCATTTTTGATCATAAATGTTAGTCTTTTCACAAGTTTGATTAGCTCTGTATGGTCAAAATTGAGTTTTAATCGTGTATTTTTTTATTTTTAAATTTTTTTTCAGATGAAGACTGATGAGACATTGCACACGTCAATAAGGTTGTGCAACGTGGAAAATGATTGAAACTATATACATATAAAAAGGAAAAAAAATAGCATGTTATGACTAAAATTTGACGAGATTATTGATATTAGACAATAATCGCAAAAAAGAAAAATATATGTATGACAAAAATTGTAAATTTCCGTGAATACACACATATATATATACACACACTGCAAGTAACGTGATCATTGATATCTTTTTTTCCATGACCACCAAAGTGATGCTTTGCAATGCACTAAAGTTTGTTCCCACAAGAGGGCATGCCATGTGATCCATCTTCCAATATTTCAATCACTTTTTCCATTTGTAGCTAACTAGCAAACCCAACCAACTAATTTTTAAATCTATATATATATATAATATAATATCAATGATCACGTTACTGGCAGTGTGCATGTGTATGACAATCCTTCCCCTGATAATTGTGGGTTGAGGTGTTGCACAGCCAACTCCAATATATATATATATATATATATATATATATATAGTGTGTTACAGAGAGATATAGTTACAGTAAACAAAAAATCCTTTCCAAATATACCAGACATATGTAATCAAAGTGGGCATATTATATGATATTTAAAAGAACTTTTATTGATTGTCTCACTGGAAAACAGAAACTATCAAATTTTGATACATTTAAACAATGAACATTTCAACTAAAAGCATGATGTACACATAAAAGATTTATGATGTCCAAAAAAAATGTCCAAATGGAATTCATGAACATAAAGTGTGTAGTTCTGTTCAAGCACATGATTCGACGCGTAATCAAATATCAACCAAGATCATGTGTAGTAGCATCGGAGTAAAAAAAATATTCAAATAGTTATGGTATGAACATGTATATAGACCGTCGATGCGTCCATGCCATGTTCCAAGGCTTGGGCTATTACGAGGGGAAGAAATAGAAAAAGAGAGACGGAGGATTATAGCAGGGAAGATGAGGATGGATGAAAGGTGATAATGCGTCCTCATGTGACCATTGCCCCCCAAATGGTATCCACATGTAGGGCATCTCTTATTCTATGCGTTTCCCAATTCCCCTATTTCAGGGTAACTTCTTGAAATTGGACTTTGATCATTTATTTATCTTTTTGAAGCCACTAATCGTGATTTATAATTTGAAGCCACTTGTGGAATAACATATATCCTTATTTTATATAATGATAAGATCACGTTCTCCAACGAGTAAGATATATCAATAAGAATAGATATCTTGTGAGACGGTCTCACGAATCTTTATATGTGAGACGAGTCAACCCTATCGATATTCACAATAAAAAGTAATATTCTTAGCATAAAAATTAATACTTTTCATGAATGACCCAAATAAGAAATATGTCTCACAAAATACGAACCGTGAGATCGTCTCACACAAGTTATTTCCTATAAATAATTATGTTGTCTTTATATAGTGATTTATCATATTTACATCATACATCATTCATCATCCTCTCCCGGCTTCCACGAGCAAAACACTGTCTTATAAGTCATAAGTTACGTTTTGTCGAGGGGATCCATGATACCCCGACAGAAAAATACAAATGGGATGCCAAAGCTTAGGAAAATAGAAGAACAACGCCCACCAAACCGAGGGAACCAAACATTGCAAACTCTTTGCAGTATTTGATTCTAAATCATGGGAATTCTTTCGATTGCATTAGGATTGTAAAAAAAAAAAAAAAAGAAAATCTAAAACCATCTACTTCGGTTTATCATCTTTTATAAACCCAACTAGAATTGCGATTTGAGTTGATTTAACCATGTTTGGTATTTGTTTTTTTGCATTTTTCTTTATTTTAAGCTAGATATTTTATTAAGTTAAAACATATAAGATTAACAATTTAAATATGATACGAGTAAGATTAAAAACATCAAGTATAACATACAATCGCATAACTTTTGCATTTTGACGGAATAATAAGTCAAATCAAACCAAACTTACTTGTATTTATTCGTTATTTTTAATGCACCTATATAAATTCATTCAAACAATTAAATTTCTCAATCCAAAATCACAGTAAACACTAGTTTAAAGCAGTTGCTTCAACCATTATGCTCATGTACATATTCACACCAATTCTGGTACGAAGCTCATGCCACCAGTTATTATAATATTTTAACAAGTTATATTTCATAGAAGTATAAATTACTAAGTAATATGTTGTTATTTCAGGTGGCGACTAACCTCGGTCGGCTCTTCCTAGGTCGATTCATAATTATACATCATACCCCTCAGTTGAACCAAATCTCCTATGGTCGTCAAGGCGTGTGAGACGTCCATTCCCTAAGACTCCCCGAAAGGAAATGGAATTGATGTCGCATACCTGCTTCAAATTGTGTTATAATAATTTATCTAATGCTTTTGGATGAATGAAAAGTATATATGTTATGAATTACAAACAAGAGTCATTTACCTCTCTATTACATAAGAAAACAAGCGACAATAGCATCAAAGTACTGAAAAAAATGATGAAACATCATCTAAAACAATACCAATGTTGCAGTCACAATCAAGATATCAAGGGGCATTTAATCCATCAGGAGTCATAGCTAAAAATCTTTATCTGGCTTCTTGACTGATTGTAAGAGAACAATTTTCATCTGCAGTATTCAGTCACAATTTACTTGGGTTCTACATAACCTACACTCATAAAACCGATTTTCAAAATCCAAAGTCAAGTGAATACCCTATCAATTAAGGGTTATGTCAAATAACACTTACTTTAACAAAAAAAAAACGAGTAAACACAAAGAGATGAAGGATAGTATACCAAGTTTAGAGAAAGATTCCAGCGGTGAACCCATTCAACGAGTTCTTCTTCTGGCTCTACGTTTGCAAAACAGTCGAAAGGTCACAAAAAAAACAACAAACCCTAGCTGGAGCCAGACCAAAGCCTTCAAACCTGGAATTGTATCTTACTGATCACCGTCATAAAATTATTTAAATGCAACTTGATACCACTCAAACAAGTACCTCTAAGTTTATGTATCGATTCCTCCGTATTAATCCCAGGTTTACTTTTTCTTGAATTACCAAATGAGTCGTAATCTCTTGTTTGGTAAACAATATTTCCACCCATGACGCAGGTGTTGGGACAGATTACAGTTCCATCATATTCATCACTCCCATCACAACAATCTAAAATAACAGGAAAAAGTAAATTGTAAACCTTATACTTTAAAGACATAAATTTAAATTGATTATTCACAAGACAAACAAAACTAATTAACGCTCATCAGATTGCTATAAAAAAATTCTATGACTTGTAGGGAAAAATGAGGGCTAGGACAAATATTTTACTTCTTTGCATGGTCACTTACTGACGTGACACTCTCAATCCAAGAGGATTGCTTGGGCATGGAAATTGGGGATGAGAATTATGCAATACAAGAAAAAGCACTACTAGGTAGTTCATGTCAAAGATACCTCGCACCCAAGTCTAATGTAATCCAAATGCATATAGAATATCGACTGACAAATCTTTGACTATACAAAGACAAAACTGTAAATCTATCAAAGTTATTCATGAATGATTTGCATTAAATTGCAAGTATTATGCATCTAATAACTTATCTTGTCACTTGGTTTTTGGTTTTTTTCACTTCAAGGACTTGTATTGTCGCTTACCTGATGTTATATTCAGAAAACTTTTAATTCAAACTACCACTCACCACAAATATCATCATTCACACGAGAGGAAAATAAGAATCTTGGAGTACTTCCTGCATTTCTGCAGTAGAATTTACCGGCTGGGCATGCAGAAGTTCCTGCATATCCAAAATGAAAGGCCAAAAGAGCTAATCAGTGGATGACTTTCTCAAGGGCATTCAAATCAAAATCACGCAGCTTGCAAAAACATAAAGAGTATGATACTGAGGTTCATAAAGCACCTACCACCTTCGAAAAAGTCATGCACGTAGATATTCCGTGCACCCTTTTCTTCTTTTGTTAATATGTCCGAGCACAAATACTTGGTATTAATCAAGTGAAAATTTATGCTCAATGACCAAAAATTATTTTAGACTAAAAGAATAATCAGTGAAGTGCTGCTATATTAAGATTAGTAGAGCGAGCCCAATGCAACAAAACTTTATATGGTTTGGAAGGCTCAAAAGTGCTTACACACAATCATTTCTTTTTTTCCACTAAGAATCCACTAAATAATCTGTAAACAATACAAGTCGAAACCACTGAAGCAATATAAGAATATGCTATCAATTGTCAAAACCACTTGGAACCATATTACTGGACAACTAAGATACTTAGACCACTACTGGGACTCTAATCTTTTAAGTTGTTAACAAAGATTATCCTATACGACCAGTCAACCAGTAAGAAAATTTTGGATTCACGCATGACTCGATGATTGTTCACTTTTATTTAAGTACCTCAAAATGCAAAGTGAGTGAAAAACCAAAGTAACCTCAAAAAACAGATTTTTTGAAGTCCAAAGAGTCCGCATTGTTTTTGCTTATGAAGAGATGAAGGCAATTACACATCGAGCTTGACTGATTAAACTCTCAGGAGTCTCAATATTTGACAAACTTGCGTATTCATAAGCAATTTTTTCAATGGTCAGATTTCAAAACTTGAAAATACGGCAGCGACTGTCCTGATAATCCCCAAACCTCTACTAATAAATATGTAATCTTAGCATTTCAAAAAGCCAAAAGGTATCACGGGTTAGTTGCCTTGTTTTATCCTTATTGCGGAAATTAAGTCTAGGATCACTAGCCTCCACCTGCAATCCTTCTAAAAGCCTGTAATTTCAACTTTGATTCAGCATAAACAATTTGGTCCTCAGCCATGTCCGAAAGATAACCTCGAAGTCACATCATCTCTATTACCTTAAAAGGAAATTTCCAGTAGGCATAATCAACCGGATACCCTTGATGCCAATGCCTTCAATACCAGAGCATAGTCCTGTCTAAAAAGACTAAAACACGAAACGTACTCACTTCTATGTTTTTGTCATCATCCCAAAACCAAGAGACAATAATGATTGTAACAAGGCCATTTCAATGTTATATAATTAAAAGGGTATACTCATGGACATTTTAAATGCTTCGCTGTATAAAACTATCACGTGATCCATTCTTAAAAAATATTAAGAAAAAATTTTAGTTTATGAAAAGCATGTGAATTTTTTTAATATGAAGAACTTAATCTATATGCCCACAAATGAATGGACCCATTTGCTTGGTGGCTAGTTTTATATGATATGTACTGTATACAAGTTCCATACAGGTAATGGTTTCGACTAACTAATTGATACACCATAATTTGCGCTATCTATACTGATATATTGGTCTATAGTATATTGCAAGAGGGGGTTTATGGACGTTTTTGCCTTTGCTTAAGTAACTCCTCTTTCCCTTTAAATCCTCATTCTATTTAATATTCTAAGAGAAGAGATGCTAGTAGACTATGCGCTTAAATTTTTCCCTTTGATCGTCAAATTCTGTTTCTTTTTCGTAAGTGAATTAATGTTATCAACGAATTCCTCCGCCAATTAGTTCGTACCTCACTAAATTTTGGCACTTGTGTCACCTGCTAGTAAGAAATGGAAACCCACTATCCCAACAAACAAACAAAATTTGGAAAAAAAAAACAGGAATTAAACTTTTCAGGGGAAAGGAGTAACCAGGTTCATCAGTTCCATCTAAGCAATCGCAGAAGTTGTCATTGAGACGATCTCTGGAAAAGGATTTGGACCCATCTTTACAGCTGATGAAATCTCCATGGTAGTACTTTTCATCTGCAATCGCAAACACCAATGTTGCAATTTAAGCAAAAGCCGCATATCTGTCTTGTAAGTGTGCGTTTAGAGGAAAACAACAAAAGGAGAGAAAAATTTACCCAAGGGATGGATCCCGTGCGAAGAAGACGAGGAGCAAGGGACTTGAATGCAGAGAGAAAAAAGGAACAGACAAAGAGCAAAAGCCGCCATGTGGGTTAGCTTCGTTGATTTTACTGAATACACGACTGCACCAGCAGAAACACGTGGAAAAATTTCACGAGAGGCAGCCCCAGCTGCTAATCGTATGCCGGAGAAGATGAGCAGCGGGTGGACTCTTTGGAGGTGAGTGCACCACCAGTCGAGTTGAAATCAGAATTTTAAAATTAATAATTTAGATTTATTTATTTTTCTAAAATTAAGTGAAAATGCCACCAATCACATTTATAATTTTGTTCACATGAATTCTTATGAAACGCTATTACATGTTAATTTTATAAAAATATATCTCTAATCCAACATATTTCATAAAAAACCGTTAAAAATATCACGTTCATTTTAAATATAGAATTGATTGACCCTTCTTACGAAAATAAATTTGTGATTCCGTCTCACAAGATACCTACTTCAATTTTTTTTTTAAGTGGCGAGTCGATTTTGTTCTACTTGAGACTTAAATCTCATACTTTATCTCAAATTTAATGTATGATGACGAGTTATATCTCATGAACTCATCTTCTAAACATGTGTAATTTATTTTCTATCTGAATCTAAATATAAAAAATACGTCTGTTAAACGAAAGTAGATGTCGTGCTTTCTCTGTCAAAGTATTATTAACATGTTGGACTTTCGAAAAAATCTCATCCTCACAAATAAGATAAATACTATTATTTAGTTGTTTTCTAAAAAATAGTTTGCATATTTTCACACCTTCAGTTGAATCCAATTTTTTTTAACCAAACTCTCATAATTTACAAAAATATTTTAATATTTATGTAACTTAAAATGATATTATCCAATTAGAGAACATCTAGATAGTCCGTAGATATCCGAGTAATCGACTAATACTTGATAGTCCAAAGAAATAACATGTGGATTGTCACCTACATCACTAAGTAAAGTGATTGACGTTGAGAGTGGTCGTCGAAAGTATTCCTCGATAAAATTTTCAAAAAACTAAAACATTTGACTGATAATAAAATAACTGTACCTTGAAAATGAGGTGACTTATCTATTTATAAATTTTAAGAGAGTTTTGCGGTTTTTTGCCAATACGAGCTTGGTAGAATTTTTTGGTTTTAATAAATGACCTTGATAATAATAAATAAATAAAAAAGTTTGAACTCAATTTAGGGGAGTGTATTCAATGCAGAAGATTTATTGACTTTTAACGATATACGTAAAAGTATATCATTTGAAAAAGTTATTAAAAATTTGAATTGAATACACCTTACTTGTTGGGCTAAATAAATAGAGTCATTACCCATCAAATATCAATGCATGTAGGGATGACAACTTTTCCCGCGGGTTTGGGGCCCCACGGGGAAAACCCGAAATGGGGATGGGGATCCCCGATTTTTTCGGGTTTGGTTTCGGTAAAAAATCCCCGATTTAATTCAGGGTGGGTATAGGATTACTATCCTCATCCCGAAATCGCCGAACCCACCCCGAAAATAATATCAATAATAAAATAATAGTATTATTAATATTAATAATATAATAATATTATTATTTTTTTAAAATATTAATAATCTTATTATTATTAATATTGATATTGATATTAATATTAATATTATCTCTAATAATAATAGATAATAATAAGTTTTGGTTTGAGAAAATCTCCGAATTCGTTATCGTCTTAGCAATATTAATATTTTTGAAACGAGGATGGTGGCGGGGATGGGAAGTTGATCCCGAAATTTCGGGTTTGGGGATTCCCGAACCCGAAAAAACGGGGATTGGGGCGGATATGGGGGTGGGGATGAATTCGGGGATGGGGATGGGAAAGGCAAACCCGCCCCCGCCCCGACCCATTGTCATCCCTAAATATCATATTATATATTTAACATAGGCAAAAACGTATGTCAGACACTCTCACAGGTTGTATTTTACGAGACATATATCTTATTTAGGTCATCCATAAAAAA
This sequence comes from Primulina tabacum, assembly GCF_025594145.1. Classification (NCBI taxonomy): domain Eukaryota; kingdom Viridiplantae; phylum Streptophyta; class Magnoliopsida; order Lamiales; family Gesneriaceae; genus Primulina; species Primulina tabacum. The sequence goes on from NC_134551.1 coordinate 50,510,970, forward strand.
TATTATTTTTTATGCTAAAGTATTACTTTTTATTGTGAATATCGGTAGAGTTGACGCGTCTCACAGATAAAGATTCGTGATATCGTCTCACAAAAAACCTACTCATTAACATAATACGTCGTGACTTAACTTTTTTTAGCACTTATTCCTAAGTATTAGTGGAAAACAAATCAATTTAGATATAACCTAATAGCATTTATAAATTCAAAAAATTTGTATTGTACGTTTTGTAAAAATAATTCTATCAAAAGAATCGCATGTACACGTTTCATAATAGACAATATTATCGAACAAATTAATTAATGTTTAATCTAATCACGTTTAACAATATTAATTTTCGATAGGCATGTTACGATAAACAAATTTGGGACCTATATAACTAATAAATTTTTAAATGCAGTCCTTTCTGCTTTCAATAAATTATAATTGACTATAAGGTCTTATATTTTTTTCGTGGTATATATTTGGTCCTATATTAAATTTTATATATAAGTGAAATCAGTGTCTTTTTATATTAAAATACGTATTAATTAGAACTTGAAATTAATTATTTTTCATTACCTTAGAAGCTGCTTTATAGTCTATACTTCCTTTTTTCAGTTGTTGATGTTTGGTTTCTCGTTAAGAAAAAATTATTATTGTATATTTTACCAAAAATTATAATTAATGATATTCTAAATTATAGAACAATTCAAATGTCACGATTCATTTTCTAATGTAGCTCATCAATAATTGATATATGGTTGGTTATACGAGGATTGAAAAGACATTGGAATAATAGATACAAAGCTCAAAATTATATTTAAATCACGTGCTTTGATTTTTCTAAAAGAAATTTTAAAACGTGTAAGAAATTTTCAATATCTAAAACAAATCCAAATAAATGAATCTCATATACGTGGAAAAATTATATTTTTTTATCTTGTAACTTGTGATTTTTCCACTTTTGTTTTTGTTAACAATGATTTAAATTTTTTTTCTTGTAATTTTGTATGTTTTTTTTTTTTCATTTTTGTCACTATTAGGATGAATTTCATTTTTAGTTCTGTAACTTGTATATTTGTTTCAGTTTTTTTTTTGTTTTGTTAACGGTACATTTGCAATTATAGACTTGTAACTTTGATGCATTTTTTTTCATTTTTGGTCATTTTTTTAACAATATTCCGTCGCATTTTATTCTAAATAATAAAAAATCACGACACAATGTAACTTTTCTTCCAAAAATCAATATCAACACCCATGTCTGCAAAAAAAAAAATGAAAGAAATGTAAGTTACATGAATAAAAATGCAAATTCATTGTTAGCATGTCCAAAAATGAAAAAAAAATGCAAGAGTCTACAAATGTAATTTCACTTTAACATAACCAAAAATTAAAAAAAAAACATATAAGTTGCATGACCAAAAATGTAAATTCATTGTTAACATGACCAACGTGAAAAAACTGTAATTTACATAAGAAAAATGTAATTATCCAGTATATATATATAAAAGTTTAAAATGCTTTTTTCTTAAATCCAAATACATCGGTATTCATATAGATTCAACAAAATTTTAATAAATCCAGGCCACAACTCATAATTTAAACTTCATGGGCAAAAACTTGTGTGAAACGTTCTCACGGGTCGTATTTTGTGAGACGGATCTCTTATGTGGGTCATCCATGAAAAAATATTACTTTTTATTGTGAATATCGATAGGTTTGATCCGTCTCACAGATAAAGATTCGTGAGACCGTCTCACAATTGACCTGTTGAACTTCAATTGGTTGCTATTCATGTGAGTTACCTACAACTAAGAAAAAGAAGTTGAGCTTTAATGAATTGACTATCTTTTCATGCTCTCTATTAAACAATCTCTGGACCACTACCAATCTTCTACTTGTTATGTCTTATCTATATTGGCACTCTTTTCATTCTTTCCAAATTAACAAGTATTTAAATGTGTTGCATTTTTTTTATTAATTAGATTCCTTATTACATCATTAATCTTTCTCACATATACTTATTAAAATTTTATTTTTTTAGGGATCAATTTTATGTAGTGAATAGTGATAATCATGCAAAGATCTACAAACACAACATCTGCATGCTCATCGTGCAAGCATCAGAGGAAGAAATGCACTGATAAGTGTATATTGGCACCATTTTTCCCAGCGACTAAAGCCCTTGAATTCCAGGCCGTTCACAAGGTATTTGGCGTGAGTAATGTGACGAAAATCGTGACGAATCTCAAGGAGGAAGATCGGAAGATAGCTGTGGATTCACTCGTATGGGAAGCCCTGTGCCGGCAAAAAGACCCTGTGCTTGGCCCCTACGCCGACTACCGAAGAGTATGTGAAGAGCTTAGGCTATACAAAAACCAATTTCGCCAACTCCCCATCACTCAAGGGAGTTTAGTTTATAAACCAACGCAAGGACTAACGGGATGGAATATTAATAACAAGGTTGCAAGCGGCGACAACGACGACGGCGTCGATAATAATAGTTCTATGAATAATATTCACATAAACGGGAATTCTGTGATGGATTTTTACACCTTCAGCTATAATGATTCTGCACATAATATTCAAGATTCGAACAAATTTATAAGACCCGAAAAACAGAATGACTCTTCTTTGATTCTTCCTCAGCAATATCTGCCGAATGCTTTCAACCAGCAGTACTTCATTACAGGTATACGATTTATAATAATCAATGTTTTTTTTAATAGTAAATAAATTAAAGTTTATGATTATGATATTGTTTTTATATATTTAATTACAGGCAAATATAATCCAATGGATTCCAAATCCATGGAAAGCACGTTATGGGAAGGCAGCTCTTAGTTCTTCTAAATTTGCTTAGCTTTATGCCTTTATCTTCTCGTTTATATACAACGTTGTACTTTCAACTTTGTAAAGGATACGTTGATGAAAAAAATCAATAAATTAGATATATACCATTAATTATTTAATACTCTTATGCTCCGTTTGGTACGTGTGATAGGATAAGTAAATGATTAATAATTAGAGTAATTAAAAAATGAGATATATGGATTAATAGTATGGTGTGATAAATAACATGATGTTTGGTATGATTTAAAAATGATGGATTAATTTTGTAAATTTTATTGTAATGACCAAAATGCCTCAAATACTAATTAAATATATATTCTTAAAACTAATTGAATAGATAATTAAATATTTATAATTATAATGTACATTTATTAAAATTAATTTAAATATATTTATTAGAAATAAATTTTAAATATGCATTTATTTTAATAAATAAAATAACAATAATATTTTGAATGTTAATGTTAAATAAAGTTTTAGTAATAATTACAATATTATTGTTTTTTCTTAAAATAATTATAAATATTCTTAAAATAATTTGATAAATAATTAAATATTTATAATTAATAATTGAAATAGTAGTAATATTTTGAATATTAATTTTAATGTTAAATAAAGTTCAGTGATATTATAATATTATTATTTTTTTAATAATTATAAATATTTTTAAAATAATTAAATAGATAATTAAATATTTATAATTATAATTTATGTTTATTAAAATTAATTTAAATATATTTATTAGAAATATATTTGAAAATATTACGGTAATCATTAAACACAATAAATTAGAATTTAATAAATATTTATTTTTATAAGAGATAAGATGATAAAAATGTAATTTGTGATGTGTTGATAAATTATCTCACTTAATTGGTTAGATTAATAATCAAATAATTAATCATAAAATTAGGTCTTAAACCGGATCAAAATGATTATTAATATATCTTAAAATTTTAACCAAACATTAGATAAGTACGTGATTATTCATCTATCCTTATTTAATCATATCAACCAACACACCCTTAAGGATTTAATATTTTTTTAATAAGTTTTGACAATTAATTATTCGATATCCCCGGAATGTTGTCCACTTAGTTCAATGTTGAGAGATGTTAGCATATATTGTCATCCGCTTGTTATTCATGCTAGTTACTCTCGCACGCTTGTATGTTCTTTTTTGTAATTAATTTGGTTTATGTTCAAATATGAGTAATATCTTAATTGTAAAAATTAATGAAGAGCAGTGGCGGAACCAGAAATATGGTTATGTTCGGGTTAGAATTTAAACTCTATAATATTTTAATATTTTAAATTGATCTACCCGAGCTAATATCATATTATTCCAAAATTATACAAAATTTACATATAATTTTTTTAAAAAAAATTGGTCCACCCGGGATATACATGCACGTGGCTCTGCCACTAATGAGGAGTCACACTTCAATTCGAAACGATAAAAAAAAAAAAAAAAAACAATGATCAAACACCAAATTTATCTTTGTTATCCAGATTTTTAATAATAGTAATAGATACAAATATATTTTATTTATAGTTTGTAATGGTTTAGGAAAAAAATTAAAAAATATTACAAAAACTCTTATAAGACCGTCTCACGGACCAATTAATGAAAATATATTATTTTTTATGTCAAAACTATTATTTGAGTTGGGTCGACTCGTTTCACATGTATAGATAGATAAATGAAACAGTCTTACAAGAAACCTAATTAATAAAAAAAATATAACTCGTGATAAAAGATGTAGAGAATTAATTATTATTTTTACCTAATTTTGAATTTTTAGGAATATGATTTTTTTGGTTTCGTCTTATATTATTCTTAAAAAAAAATTGATTTTCAATGATATGGTCGAATATTAAAATCTCTACATATTATTTTAATGATGAAAAATAAAAATCGAATGAAAGATCAAGAGTGAGTTCCTCGAACTCTTCAACCCAAAAGAAATGTGAATAAAACTGGAAATCCACGTAAGCCCTAAAACGTAAAAAAAAAAAAACAGTTTTTTTTTTTAATTTTTTTTTCCAAAAAAAATAAAAATCAAAATCCACGTTTTTTTTTAATTTTTTTTTTCCAAAAAAAATAAAAATCAAAATCCACGTGAACCCTAAACCCCACTGCTATATCACAAGAGTACCGGGTCTCCTCCTACCTCGAGCTCTTCAGCTGGGAGCCATTCCGTAATCCGTTATGGTCGGTCCATTGTTCCGCTCTCTATTCTCATCTACCAGCAGGAAATTCTGCTCCAATTACTTCCAGCGCCACGGGTTTTCACGGGCTTTGGGCTTCACTCGGCCCTTCTCACAGGTCGCCGCCGCCACCTCCGCCTCTGTCGCCTCATCATCGCATGAGGCCGCTGGAACCGGTGATTTGGACCCTTCTCGGCTGCGAAATGTAGCCGTTATAGCGCATGTTGACCACGGGAAGACCACACTCATGGACCGGCTCCTACGTCAATGTGGCGCCGATGTCCCCCATGAACGGGCCATGGATTCGATCACCCTCGAACGAGAGCGTGGAATCACCATTGCGTCGAAGGTGCTTTAGTACTTTCCTGATTTCATGTTTTGTGATTGTGATTATGTAAAGGAATTAGTTTTTATTGTACTTGATGTTTTTTTTAATATTACTTGAATTTCATTTCGAATGTAATTTTTACCTTGTTAAGGTTTTACTTTGTGCATGTTCTTGTTATTGAGGAGTGATTTGGAGTTTTCAGGGTTTAAGTGTTTTATTTAAGTGGTATTGTTGGCACGAGTTAGGTGTAATATCCTTATCCTAGTTTTTCTTCCATTATTACTTCTTATTATCCTTCACCGCAGGGTACTGAAGTTCATTAGTGCATATCATCTTCTGAAGTTTCATTTTAATATGCGGTATTTTTTACTGTTGAATTACATTGTTGAATCCATATGTTGAGATTCCATCAGCTGTGGGCTGTGATGAAAAAAAGGCCGGGCTTACGGCTGCTGCCATATGGTTGGTAGTAGATTGATGAAAGCTTGTGCAAGGTATCTTTTTCTGAGCCATCTGCATAATGATCTAAATTCATGCATAGTCTACTATTACTTGGTGAAAAAGTACAAATTATTGTTTCTACCATCCTGTATATGTTTTTTATTGCAATAGAAATTGGTTTTCTGAAGTGCGAATTAACCGGGACTTCCAATTGTAGATTATGAATATTTCTTGCGGAATATACCTTTAAGTAACATGACATTCACCAGTTGAAGATTACATTTCCACTTTATGATATGGGAAATATGTGGCTTCCTTTAACCTTATTCTTCTATATTTTTTAGTGTTGGATTCTTGTTATAGTGTTGGATTCTTGATAGCTTTTCATTTACTATGTTTATCATCATAATCATATGCAGGTTACATCTATTTCGTGGAAAGAGAATGAACTGAATATGGTTGACACACCTGGACATGCAGATTTTGGTGGTGAAGTATGCTATTAAGACTCCTTCACACCACACTTTAAACACAATGACATCTTCGAAGAGCTTAGAAATTATGTAACATAGTGTTTGTTTTAATGATGATAATTGGTTCAAAGTATCACTGCTTCAGCTACTTGGCTACTGCTTCATTTCTCTGAATTTTTACTTATAAATTTGTTGTTCGGTTTTTCCTTTTGCTTAGGAATGAGGAAAATGAGAGATGTTGACTAAAATTTATTTTTCAATTTTGCTGCAGCTGTCAGTAATGGGCAATATACAATCCCACGACGTTGTGATTCAAATAGTCACTTTGATATATAGCAAGCATATGTGGGTTTGGCGCTGATAATTAGCTGGTTAAATTTTCAATTTCAAAATATTGGCAAATAAATTATCTATATGTATCATATTCAGCTTCCCTTTGTCTTTGCCGAGTGATTTGTATCAAATATTTATAAAATGGGCCTAAACCTCATATAAAAATGAGAAGCAGTCCAACTACCATGGAAAAATGTTTCATGATACAACTCTTGGTGAAGGCGTGAAAAAAATAGTTTCATAAATAGAGTGTAAATTTTAAGCTGGATAGGATTAATTAAAATAATTACTTCCCTTTGATAATTTTTAATCCTTTCAGTATTGCAATGTTCCCTCATTCAGTAAATCAGTTATTCACAGCCATTATCAGAACTAATATCACCATTGCAACCTTCTGGAATTCTGACCCATATAACACCAAATCTAAATTTTCTTCCAGTTTTTGCCTGGTAACTGTTTCTGTTTCTGTTCCTTAATGAACTAAACAGTGCGATTTTCATTATTCTAAAAGTTACATGTTACACATCAGTTCACCTTGATCGGCTCATTATTACTCTTGCTGAATTAATAATAACAGTTTTATCGACTTGTCAGTCATCCCTTAGAAATAATACTTGGAGCTTGAAGTGATGCCTTGTCTCATCTTTCCCTTTGCTATAAGTTAACCTTTTATCATTCATTATCTATTATGTCATAGGTTGAGCGGGTTGTGGGCATGGTTGAGGGAGCAGTTTTAGTTGTTGATGCTGGTGAAGGCCCCCTTGCACAGACTAAGTTTGTTCTTGCAAAGGCTTTAAAATATGGTCTACGTCCTCTACTTCTTCTAAATAAAGTAGATCGGCCCTCAGGTACAATGTATTCTGTCTTGTGGGTTGATAAAACCTCTCATGGTGTTTGCATTCTCTTCAAGCATGTCAATGCTAAAAAAAATATTTGGAATTAGTTGAGATGATCAAGATTTAAGACACATACATATGTTCACTGGGGTATTGAAAATATATAGGAATATCTAAATTGTTAATAATTAGAGAATCCATCTTCTTCATGAATAAAACATGATTTCTTATATTTTAAAATTTTGAAAAATTTTTAAAATTGCTTTCACACATTATAGTGACCGAAGAGAGGTGCAATGAAGTCGAAAGTTTGGTGTTTGACCTTTTTGCCAATCTTGGTGCTACAGGTGATTCTCATATTGTTAAATTTTTAGTAATTTTCTTGATTTTGATTGCCATTTTTTAACAATGATTGTGCAACCAGTATTTTTCATTTGCTTGGTACGATTTCCTCAGAGGAGCAATTAGAGTTTCCTGTTCTGTATGCATCTGCAAAAGAAGGATGGGCTTCATCCACCTATACAAAATGTCCTACTGATGATGCCAAGAATATGTCTGACTTGCTTGATGCAATCATAAGACACGTTCCTCCTCCAAGTGCTAGCCTTGATGCACCCTTTCAGATGCTGGTTAGTTAGGGTCTCTATTAGCATCTTTCCTTCTGAAAGATGCACTCTCTGGAATTAATTTGTTGCATCATTATTGATTTGTTTTTGATGTTGATAAATCCTTGACAAAGAAAAGCTTGCTGGCTTCAGATTCAAGATTTCTAACAAGTTATGATACTCTTGTGTTTCTTATTGGAAAATAATGGAAGTATTTTAAATGTAATGAATTAGGAATGTATATTATTGACTTCATAGAATTATGTTGTAACTAGTGGTAATTAGTCTTGTGGCATCCATCGATTTACATAATTCTAGGACATCCAATAAATTAGGTTTGATACAGTGCAGCGCAGGTCTAGGACATCCAATTAGTCTTGGTTTCAATGCACCTGTAGTGGTCTAGATCCTGCCACAAGCTTTGCAAATATACATAATTCTATGAAGTCAATAAAAATTAGTCTTGGTTTCAATGCACATGTAGTGGTCTAGTTCCTGCCACAAGCTTTGCAAATATGCATAATTCTATGAAGTCAATAATATCCAATAAATTAGGAATGTATATTATTGCCACAAGCTTTATCATTTTAGACTAGGACATCTATCATTTGGGATCCTAAAAATTAGGTTTCCTGCTCTGTTTAATGGATTGAGGAATGAGCATTTTCATTGTGAGATTTGTGAGCTAACAAAACATAAACGTGTACCATTCCCAATTCAAAATAAAAAATATTCTATTCCATTTTACTTAATTCATAGTGATATTTGGGGATCTTCCATGGTCTCAAATGTGTGGCTCATGGTGGTTTGTTTCATTTATCGACGATTGCACTAGATTCTCTTGGATCTTTCTTCTCAAATCTATATCTGATGTTAGCAGTGTACTCCCAAAATTTCATGACATGATCCAAAATCAGTTTGAAGTGAAAATAAAAAGGTTCAGGTCTGATAATGCGAGAGATTATTTCAATCAACCACCTGACCTTTTCTTTTCCATCAAAATGTTCCAAAGAACTATTGGGGTGAAGCCGTTCTTACAGCCACATGTTCGATCAATCCGATTACCTTCAAGGGTTTTGGCGTTTAAAACACCAATAGACTCTTTCTAAATTCTATATTTCTATCTAGACAACAAATAATCTCACTCCTAGAATTTTGGATGCACTGCATTTGTTCATATTCACAGTCATGACGGGGGGAAATTAGATCCGAGAGCTATTAAGTGCATCTTTATGTGATATTCTTCGACTCAGTTGATACAAATGTTACCATCCTCCGACAAGAAAGATGTTTATTTCCGCCGATGTCACGTTTGAAGAGCAGCTACCTTATTTCTCTAATTCTTATCTTCAAGGGGAGACACTGTCCTCTATGGAAGATATATACCCTCTGCAATATCATGTCCATCCCAATCTCATGAACCTGTATTGTCTTCTCCAATTGAGTCCATCACAGCCAAGCGCTGTGTCAAATATCTCACCCACTACAGAGGATAAAGCCCTTAGTGACTCATTTAGGTTTGACCAAGTTTACGCCAGACGTTTAGACCGACTTCCAGCTCGTGTGCAAGCTCAAGAGTCACGTCCTATTCCTGGAATGAGGTGAGTGCAGTTTCAAATATTGATTCCGATTCTCATCAATTAGCAACTGGTGATCATTTGCCAGTTGCTGTTAGAAAAGTCACAAGGGATTGTACCAAGCCTCTAGTATATTCTATGACAAATTTTGCGTCATTCAAAAATTTCTCACCATCACACAAGAACTTCCCAGTAAAACTAAATACAATTCATATTCCTAATACTATTTTTGAGGCATTATATGATGAGAAATGGAAAACTGATATGAGAGAAGAAATGCAGGCTCTTGAGAAGAACAACACATGGGAAATAATAGAACTGCCATCAGGGAAGAAAGTGGTTGGATGCAAATGGGTGTTTGTTGTGAATTACAAATCAGATGGCTCGTTGGAAAAATATAAGGCTAGGGTTGTGGCAAATGGGAATTGACTATTAGGAGACATTTGCTCCCGTGGCAAAAATGAACACGGTTAGAATTTTGATATCACTGTCGGCCAACTTCAATAGGTACTTAGAATAGTTTGATGTGAAAAATGTGTTTCTTCATGGAGACTTGAAATACGAGATTTATATGGAACTTCCTCTGAGATTCAAAGGGAATTCAAAGAATAACAAGGTTTGCAGGTTAAATAAGGCAATATATGGTCTCAAACAATTTCCTAGAGCTTGGTTTGGAAGATTTTCCAAAGTGATGATAGCCTTAGGATATAAATAGAGTCAAGGTGATCACACTCTCTTTATCAGACATTCAGATTCAGGGTGAGTGATAGTTCTCTTGGTGTATGTTGATAATATAATTGTCATAGGTAATGACGAGAAGTAAAAAAGAAGCCTTGTATAACCAAGGAGTTTGAGATAAAAAGCTTGGTATGCTCAAATATTTCTTGGGAATCGAAGTAGTGCATTTCAGTGAAGGAATTCTCATTTCACAACAAAAGTACGTCAGCAATCTCTTGAGAGAAACAAGAAAGTCATGTAAACCAGCATCTACGTCGATTGACCCAAATCACAAACTTGGTGAGGGAAATGAAGATCTAGTTGTGGACAAAGAGAAGCTCATATATGTGGCTCATACTCGCCAGATATTGCATTTGCTGTTAGTGTAGCAAGCCAATTTATGCATAGTGTAGTGAGCCAATTTATGCAAAATCCCAAAGAGGTTCATCTGCAAGTAGTTAAGATGATACTACAATATCTAAAAGAGAATCCTGGTAAGGGTATCTAATTTAGGAAAAATGGGGGACTGACACTCGAAGTTTATACCAATGCTGATTATGTAGGCTTACCTATTGATAGAAGATCAACCTCTGGCTATTGTACTTTCCTTGGAGGAAATCTCGTGACATAGAGAAGTAAGAAGTATAACGTAGTTGCTAGATCGAGTGTTGAGCTAGAATTTAGAGCAATGGCTTTGGGAATATGCAAGCTTCTATGGATTAAAATAATTTTAGAGGACCTGAAGATCATGTGGGAAGAGCCGGTGAGATTATTATATGACAAGTCTGCGATCAAACTGTTCAACACGATAGAACAAAACATATTGAGGTAGACAAACACTTCATAAAGGAGAAGCCGGATAATAGATTGATTTGCACCCTTTATATCTCGACCAAGGACCAACTTGCCGACATACTTACCAAGGGACTTGATGGCACAACATTTCAAGGATTTGTCTCCAAGCTGGGATTAAAAGATATATATTCTCCCGCGTGAAGGGGGTGTTGGAAAATAAGGGAAATATTTAAAGGTAATAAATTAGGAATGTATATTATTGACTTCCTAGAATTATGTTGTAATTAGTCTTCTCGATTGTGTAGGAGATTTATTTTTCCTTTTTCTTTTTACTGTAGTCAAGGCTAGAGATTATCGTTCGCTCTTATATAAATAGAGGTGTTGGCCTCATTCAAAGATATATATTAGAAATATTATTCTCTCAACTTCGCTTTTGTTCTGGGTATCTACCTAGCGTTTGCTTACTTTATTTTAAAACTTTCCTTTGCCTTAGTTAACTTATTGTTTCAGAATATGCAAATTGGATTCTATGGTGGATTTACACTTTTACTGAGAAACATTAAAGAAGATGGTTAATAGTTCCTTTCAGGTGTCAATGATGGAAAGAGATAATTATGTTGGACGAATTTTGACGGGTCGTATCTCCTCCGGGATTCTCCATGTTGGTGATAAAGTGCACGGACTTCATAAAACAGATTCTGGAATTGCCAAAATTGAAGAAGGGAAGGTTTGTAGCCTTGTACTTTGCTCCTAACTTTACCTATCTACCTATTGTACTATCTTGTTGATATGCCTGATTTCATGGATCTTGTAGAATCTTGTTAAAGTTTTATGTGAGACTGGATACAAAGTTATTTATAAGCCAGTGGTCCATGTCATTCTACTCACTTCTTGTAAGAGCAATCCTAATTTTACTTTACTTAGCTTTGTGCTACACATATGCGCATATTTGGAGATGAAAAAGGAAAAAAAAGGAATTTAAATTAGAGAGAGTGCTATTGGAGTTACCTTTTCTTTGGAAAGTTCCTCGTGCTACTTTATTTGGAACTCGGTCATGAGCTAAGGGAGATTTTCATACATGGATTCCCTAAACTAGGACCAATCTCTTTTAGACATCACAATTGTCAAGAAGTTTGTAATTATATTGAAAACACAAGTTCTCTGGGTAAACGCTTCTGAATCTGGTGGTCATGGATCAAAAGCTCATCGGCTCTGCTCCTTATTCTGAGGTTGTTAAAGTGAACCACGCTCCTTGTTTGTCATAGAATGTGATGTGCATGAAGAAAGGTGAAAAACACTCTTACAGAGATCTACAATGACATAATCTGCTAGAGTCTAATTGTGTCTCCACCCATTAATAATTGTCTTACTGAATAGCAATCCTACTCTGCCCAGTCAAATTGTTTTCTATTTATTTTCGAAGCTGTATAGCTACACCAGGTTGGGAGATTCCTGATATGTGCGCTAAACTATGTACTTCTTTGTGAATATCAGGCCTTGCCAGGATGAGAAGGTAGTATAACTACTTCATCCATGTGGTTACCCTTTATAATAAATATTCACCCGGATTCTGTAAAATTATGTTTTGAAGTTTTAGGAATGTCTTTGTCACATTCCATGCTCACCGGCTCTCACAAATGTGACTTTAAATTATTAGCTCCACTAGCAGTTTTTGCTTATTCATCCTTAATTTGCAATCATAGTTAACTTGATTTGCTAGATATTCAATTGCATTCTTAAAAAGTAATTCATATCTAGGCCACAATTCAATGTGGGATCCTTCAGATTGAAATAACCTCATCATGGCTTAACCGACTAAATCGGCTATGTTTAGAAGTGGCTTCTATTGGTTTGGGAAATGGTCCCTGTGCACTCAGTATTTTCTCCCCCAGTTCGAATCATGGCTCCCGCACAAAAATATCTTGTCCCACAAAGCAACTACCTTCTGGTTTTCATGCTTGTGGCAGTCTCCTATACTATTTTGTCTACCACCCTGAACCTTTAAATATATTGCAAGTTCAACTTTAACTCTCTAGCAGTCATTTTGTATTTGTGCTCAATCTGCAGAAGTGATTAGCTTAAGTTGTTAGAAATCAATTGCATTTTTAAACGAGTTTCTTCACACTTTTCCTGCAATCTAATATGAGGCAAGTATTAATACAATGCCTGTCAAAACCTCTCCCCTTGGTTAGGTGGTTGGAAAGTGTATTGGAAAAGATAGATCTATTGAACTTATCTGTGAGCTGTTGACATGATTTAAGACGAGAGTTAGAAAAGCAATTCACGGAAGAGGAGGTTAAGAAAGCTGTCTTTCAATGTGATGGAGGGAAGAGTCCGGGGGCAGATGGATTTACTTTGGCTTTTTTTCAAAATTGTTGGGATATAGTCAGAAGAGATCTAATGAAGGTTTTTGATGAGTTCTTTCAAAGTGGGATAATAAATGGTGCGACTAATGAAACATATATTTGTTTGATACGAAAGAAAGATGATTCGAATAAAGTGAAGGACTTTAGACCGATAAGCCTGACAACAAGTTGGTATAAGATCATAGCGAAAGTCCTAACAGCGAGAATTAAGACAGTGATAGCACATACCATAACTGAATCTCAGAATGCTTTCGTTGAAGGAAGACAAATCCTAAATTGTGGCCTCATAGCGAATGAATTGATCGAAGAGGGGAGAAGAAAGAAAAAGAGGGGATGGCTTTTGAAGGTGGATTTCGAAAAGGCTTATGACAATGTTAGTTGGGATTTTCTGGATTTTGTTCTGATGAATAAGGGGTTTGGAAGAAGATGGAGATCTTGGATTAAAGGTTGTGTATCGAATGTTTCTTTCTCCGTCATGATTAATGGGAGACCGAGAGGTAAATTCAAGGCGTTTAAAGGTCTTAGACAAGGAGACCCATTGTCTCATTTCTCGTTCAATTTGGTAGTAGATGTGTTGGGGAGATTGATTAATAAAGCTAAGGAAAGGAATCTCATTAGGGGGATCGAGGTGGGTAGAAACAAGATAGAGATTTCTCACATTCAATTTGCTGATGACACACTATTCTTTGTGCAGAATGAAGATCACATTAGGTTCCTGGTGCAAGTGGTGAGAGCGTTTTGTGATATGTCTGGATTAAAAATCAATTGGGAAAAAAGTGATTTGTTGGGTATTCACCGTGATCAAGGTGAAGTTGAAATGTTAGCACAACAAGTGGGATGTGGTAAGGAGATGTGGCCTATTAAGTACTTGGGCGTGCCTTTGGGTGGCAATCCGTTACAAGCATCTTTTTGGGCTCCCGTTGCGGCTATGATGTCGAAAAAATTGGCAAGTTGGAAGAAAGCTTTCTTGTCAAAAGCTCGAAGATTAACACTGATTTCGTCGGTGTTGAATTCTATGCCGATCTATTACATGTCTTTATTCAGGGTTCCTAAAGGGATAGCAGATTCAATGGAAAAGATTTCGAGAAATATTTTATGGGATGGAGCGGACGGAGATGTTCATAGCCACTTGGTCGCGTGGAACCAAGTATGTAAACCGAAAGAAAAAGGGGGCCTGGGTATTGGGAATATTATATTGCGAAACAAGGCATTGCTGGGAAAGTGGTGGTGGAGATTTTTTGAGGAAGGAGGAACATTGTGGAAAAGAATTATTGTCAGTAAGTATGGGGTGCAAGAAAATGGATGGGATGCGGGGTTGGCAAGAAACGAAGCGTTCAGATGCCCTTGGAAGTTTATTTCCCGATTATACGCGACTTTTAAGCTGAGAGTGTCAGTTAGGGTGAGAGGTGGTAACAAGGTCAGATTTTGGGAGGATATTTGGGTGGGGAATTCTTCTTTTAAAGATATTTTTCCAGCCTTGTTTCAGCTATCAACTTTTCACAATCTACCAATAGTTCATTTCGTCCAGTTTGATAATGTTACGTCGACCCATTCATGGGATTTCCATTTTAGAAGAGCTGCGAGAGAGGAGGAGATTTCTCAATTATCTGAGTTATTAGGGGTTTTAGATTCTTTTAGGTTAGTTGAAGGGGTGGTTGATTATCTAGAGTGGCGTGGGGATTCTTCGGGTAGTTTCTCTGTCAGATCCTTCTATGATTCTTTTTTTCCAGATACTCGCTTTCCAGTAAATCCCCTTTTTGATGTTATTTGGAAGGTTCCCATCTCAAAAAAAATCCAGATATTTTCTTGGACAGCAACTCTGGGTAAGCTACCAACCTCGGAGATGATTCAAAAAAGATGGCCTTCAATTGCCTTGTGCCCAAACTGGTGTGTGCTGTGCAGAAATGAAACAGAGACCCAAGATCATATGTTCATCCATTGTTCGTTCATAAACAAATTGTGCGCTAGAGCTTTGCAAGAGCTTCGATTGGTTTGGGTCGTTCCTAAGTCAACATGGGATTTATTCTATATGGATCTGGGGCAGCTTACTGGTAACAGGGGAAGAATATTTTGGCAATCGGTGGTGCATTGCGTATGCTGGGCGGTGTGGTTGGAAAGAAATCGAAAAATTTTTGAAGACAAAGAAGAAACTTTGGAAAAATTCCTGGGAAAAAATAAAGATCAACATTGCAATGTGGATTGGAACTCATCAAGATTTTAAGAATGTTTCGATTTTGGATTTGATGAGAGATTGGGAATATGTGTATCATTGAGATAATTTCATATCATGTACTTCTTGATGACAGTGGATCACTAGTCCACTGATGTACCTTGTCTCAAGTTATTATTAATAAAATATTGTTTCTTATAAAAAAAAAAGATAACCAACACAATCACCAGGGAGGAGCTAGACATTTTTATTAAGGGGGCGGAAATAAATTTTCTAGAAATAATTTATTATTAAGAAAATGTAGTAGTGTTTAATATGTATTAACAAAATATAGCAATAACAATATTTACTATATTTGACCTATACCATAAAAAATTGATTCTAAAACATAATCTTAATTTAACACAATAAAAATTCAAGACTAAAAATTCAAATTAAGTTATAAAAAATTAGACATAATGAAAACATCAAAATTTCCAGTACTTTGACAGTCACAGTTTGTAATCTGCTGCTTGTCATTGAAACAAATTTATATTGGGCCTTGTAAAAATATTCTAGCTTGATTCACCTCAAGCAATGGTCATGATGCTTACTTCTGAGTTAAAAAACATTTTATCAGGCTAGGAGTTGAGTGAACCTTAAAACATGGCCAATCAGCGTTTCAAGTAGTCAAAATAACTTTTTTAGTTGACAAAAGTAACCCTTGGACAAGGAAGCCAATATGAACAAGAGAAAATAGTAGCACAGTGGAAGAATGTCCAGTTCCTAACTTTCACACAGTTCTTAATATTAAATGATCTATTTGTATGTAATATATGCATATAAGGTATCAAAATGAAGGATTGATGGATTTATGTATGAGTTCTTGTTAGTATTGATATTGTTGCTTGGTATTTGGGAATTACCATTATTAAAAATGTTATTTTGGAGGAAAAAAATGGTTATTAATTGAGAACTAATAATTTATTAATGACGAACTTAATTATTGTCAATGGTTATGCGCGTCAAGATTTGTTTGATATTTTTCAGGTTGTGAAACTGATGAAAAAGAAGGGCACCAACATTATTTCTATTGATAGAGCTGGTGCTGGTGATATAGTGTCTATGGCCGGGTTAGCTAGTCCGGCTATAGGGCATACAATTGCAAATGTTGAGGTACATAGACCCTTCCCAATTGTTTGTTTTGAATTGTTGAGCATTAATTTTTCACATTTCTTTTTTGGCTTAGCCACTTTCCTATTTACCCCTTTTTAAGAAAATATATTCATTTATTGTGATAAAAATGTACCTGTGAGGATAAGAGGTCGTCGTGCTGCAACTAGTGAATACTAGACTGTCAACATTTTTACATAAATTTTAAATTGACGTTCTTAGGTTTCTGGTAGGTCATGACTGCTTTGCCTAATGTTGAGCTTGATCCTCCAACCATTTCCATGACTTTTGGCGTGAATGATTCACCGTTGGCTGGTCGAGAGGGTGCTTATGTAAGTGCCATATTTTTTGTTGTCTTGTATCTTTTGTTACATGTCTTACTTGACAGTTTCATGTGATATTTGGCTTTACAAGATACTGATGTGGGAAAAAATATTTCACACTATTTTCTACTACTCGTTCAATTGTGAGACACGTGATTTGGGACAAAACATTCTTTTCTACTTCTTCCTTCTCAACTCGCTTTTTATGCTGCCCTAATGGACTTTTTTATACTGGAGAGTTTATCCACATAAAAAGAATATCGAAGTCTTTATTTCTGTATAATATGTTACTTGTCTGCTTTTAGTCCTTTGTAGGCATGCAAATGAACAAATTTAGCAGAATATTAGCTTAAGTTTCATGTTTTGAACCATTTTCTAGCAGACTCAAGCTAAATTAGAGTTTGAACTTCCTATAGTGCGCCTAGAAGATTTCCTATTTGTGGTGGAACAAAGTAAGTGATAGGAAAAGGACAAAATAGTGAAATTTGCAAAAAAGAAACTTAGATTTCTTTTCCAAGATCTGCAAATTTCCATGTTCCGCTACCATATGGTGATTTTTAGATCTGTGGGATCCGGTAGTGCTTAAGGCTTTACTGCACTCCGTGGATTTTGGAAATATTGGATTTAGTTTCTGAAAGCATGGAACTTGTTCGTCATGATATTTTAAAGCAAATAAGATTTTCATTAAGTTTTGGTATCGATTGAATGTAGGGGATAAAAATGGATATACAGAGTTAAAGAAAAATTAGCTAGCTTTTCTAGGGATTGAGCAGCAAGAATCCAGATAGGGTGGCTGCATTGGAGAGACGAAATTTAGGATTAGATAATTTCTTAGTTCCCATAGAGTTGGTTTACATTTGCGATATACATAGAGTTGGTTTACATTTGCGATATAAAGTATTTTACCATAAAACTATAAAAACATTGATTAATTAAAGTTTGCGACCAGCTCACGAGCTATTGAACAAAAAAAAATTGGCTCGAATCTGGCTTGAAATTGATCCTAACATATTATAGTTCGGTTTGAGTTTGATAATTTTGTACACAAATCAAATATTATTCAAATGGGTTTGACAAGCTGACACGGTTTCTTTTCACCCCGATCCTGGGATTCATTTGGCAATAAATGTGCTGAATATGCAATTATCCTCTTGTAAAAAGCTGACTGGAAGGCAAATTGGTGATCGGCTAAAGGCTGAAGCTGAAAGAAATCTCGCAATAAATGTTCTTCCTGGTATGTCGGATTCACATGAAGTTCAGGGCAGGGGAGAGCTGCAATTGGGTGAGTTCTTTTGTTGAGATATTTCTAAATGAATTATTTGCTCTTATCGCATACAACAATATTTTCAAACGCATGACTCTGGATGTTGCCAGTTGCAATTATTTCTCTTTGCATATCATTTCGTCCCCTAAGTTTGTATTTCTATTAACTATTTAAACAGGTATTCTAATCGAGAACATGAGACGTGAAAAATTTGAGCTCTCTGTCTCACCCCCGAAAGTCATGTGAGTTTCTTGTCTTCAACTTTTATTTCATGCTTTTTCTTCTCGTCATTTAACAGTTATCTCATTGATTGATTTATATTTATAATTATATAGCTGCTGCTTTATATGCAAACTTTTATTAAAACCAATTTAGGGAGGTACTTGGGGGTTGGGAACCCTTTATGATGCTTCTCAAGAAACATCTAAATTTCTCCACTTCAATCTATTGGAATGATTTTCTCTTGCAAAGCAATGCGTTAAGAAGTTTAGTTATGTTTTTATGAAGTGTTAAGGGGTGGGGGGGGGGGGGGGGGGGGGGTGTTTTCCTATAGCTGCGACGTGCGACTAAAATGGATATAATTGATGCTTATAGCCAGAGTTTGATATGTGTGTCATCTGGCTAAATAATATGCTTATCAATTTGTTCAATTAAAATGTTTTCTTGTGGAGTTTCAACCGTGCACTTTTTGCTCTGGTAAAGTAAATTCTTTAAGGAACACCTTGATCATTTTACCTGTTTTTATTTTGTAATTTTTTTATTGTAAAGCAAGTTGGTATGCGGGTTTTCAGTTCAATAAATCCTCACTAACTCTTCTATCAAAAAATTGGTGAACTGTCATTTATGTTCTATGGTTCAAGGGTGTGACAGTTTTAGTCTTTTACTTATGCTTATCAAATTAGCCACGTATTATAACGCAATAATTGATTCTCATTCTTCTAGCCAAAATCTTTTAATGTTCCCTCCAAAATTTATTGATTTATATCTTTTAATTTATGCCTGAAATTGATCATCAGGTCATAATCATAGGCTTAAACTTATTTTTTTCTAAATTTAAAGGTTATATAATTCATTGTTTAATTTATTATTTTCGTTTATCAGAAATTTTGAGTGTATTTGTTATCAATTGCAGTTTAACATTTCCATTCAAATGATCAAATATTAATTATTCTTGTTGAATCTTAACTTGAAAATATTTAGCTGGAAAACTACAACACTTTGTTGACAAAGATTAAAACTGATTGATCCATAATTGTCAAAAGCAGTGCGCTCAAAATGCACGGCTTCCATAAGGCGAGCGCTTTTTTGCGCTTCCTAGGAAAAATGTTTTTTTTAAAACAATTCTGACAGAATAGAAATCGCACACTAAAAGTATTATTTTTCCTCTATTTATTAAAAAATAGTGCATGGAAAATGTTTTCTATGTCACATGTCTCCTCTGTCTTTTGCCCCCACATTTTAATATTTGATACTTGGAAGATGAAAATGACTAGATGATTTAATATTTGATTTCTCATGTTTCATAGTTTTTAAAATAAATTGATTTTTTTTATCTCCTTAGAATATTTTATTCACAGGGCTTTACTTCCATAAAGTGTGTGCTTCGCTTTGTGATTTAAACCCAGGACATCTGAGCACTTTAACGCGCCTTGCGCTTTTGATAACTATGATTGATACAAAATATTTATGGGACTAAAATTGATAATTTCACATGTAAATGATTAAAATGTCACCTATCTCGGCATATAGGGCCAACCATGAAAAAATTTCTAAATATCAAGCTACCAGATGTGCCTTTCTAATGAAGTGGCTATATGTAATATATTCCCAACATCGATCAAATCAACCAAATATTATATGGTTCAGTGTCTATTAGAAAATGCCATTGAAGGCTAATTAGCCTTGAATGTGTGATTTTGAAGTATAAATGAATAATCATATATTTTTTCAAACAAAAAGCTTGTTCAAGTGATATTTTCATCTTTTGATAATTTCTATTTCTAATTAGGTATAAGATGGAAAAAGGACAAAAGCTGGAGCCGATTGAAGAAGTGACCATTGAGGTTATAGCTATGTGATTCTTGATTCATAGGCTTCCTTGTCTTTCATCGCTTAATAACCGACTTGTGAACCACTTTTTATTGCCAGGTAAACGAAGAGCATGTAGGTTTAGTTATGGAAGCTCTTTCTCATCGGCGAGGAGAGATTACTGACATGGGTCCAGTCCGTGGCCATGTTGGTAGGACTAGAATTTGTCTGACTTGTCCTTCAAGGCATGCACTACTTTATAACTCTGTTATGATATTTGTTTGTTTTTCAAACACTTGTTGGTTTTATTTTTAAATTCATTTCGTTCTTTCTTTGTTTTACTTTCCTCTTTCATCTTTTGAGTTCTAGGTTTTTTTTTTAAGTTTGCAATCTCTCAGATGTTCTTCTGCCTGCGATTTCTTTTATATTCCTGCATTTTTCTGTCCATGATTTTAAAAGACTGGATAGAATTTTCGCTCTTTTGAATATTTGCTTTCTTCTTGTCTGGTTAACTACAGGGGGTTGGTTGGGTATAGAAGTGTTTTCAACAGTGATACAAGAGGCACTGGATTCATGCACCGTGCATTTCTGAGTATGCCTTCCTGTCTTTAAGACTTTTCATTCTGTGATTTGGATTTCTTTCAGGGTGATGATGGTTTATCTTATGTGTACTCCTCTATTTTGGTATTTTCCCTTTTCCTTTGAATTAAAGGACTTTTTGGCTGGAAGTTTCGCATATTTAAACTTGACATGTGTAAAATGTTCTACGTCAGTTGGATTAAGTCTTTGAAAGTTTTATATATGGACTTGAACAATCCTCCCCCGTTGAGCTAAGTTTTGTGATTGAGTTAGACTCAAATCTCAATCTTATCATGATATCAAAGCCTAGCCCATCATTTTGTGTTGGACTGCCCAATGAGCCACCATTTAATGTTTTGTAAATTTCACGCTCCAGTTATATCAACTCTATTTTTTCCTTATATCAGTTTACGTTGTTTTTTTTTGGGGGGTGTCTATGAAGTTCTTAGATGACCTGCACTACAAAAAGAAAGAGCTTCAAGTGGAAAGAAAAATTGTTCTTGAAAAGGAGTCTTGAACTGGGGTAGAAATAAGATTTGCTTATAAATCACATCTTCTAACTTTTCTTGAAGTTTGTATAAAACTGGGATTAGAGGACAGGTTAGGGTTTTGGGCAGGGGGTGGGTTAGATTTTGACAGAAGATAAAGAACGGAAAAAGAAAAAGAAGGAATAGTAATTGAGGGGTATAAATGTAATTTTCTTATTCACTACTTACTTTTTTTATACGGGAGTAGTAATGATATGCAAAATAGTTATTCTAGACGTTGGTGCAGCCATTTTGAAATCACAAAATAGGTACATGTAAGTATGATTGTCAGCGATGGGGTTTACTAGTTTTGATGAGGGAGATTGATGTAATGTAGCCTATACAGGATGACTTTCCTATATCATGTTGGGAGAACAGAAAAGAGAACCTCAGCCAGTTCACATGTCCAAATCTGTTCTTGTGCTTGTTCTTACTTTGGATGTGGCGTTGATTGAATGTTGTAAGATTGCTACATGATTGGAATCTGTTAGTATCTAGGATCTGGTTACATATGGATATGTGGAATATCTTCAGTTGATGCAAATTTTAACTTGTTAAGGCTTAGTTTTTAGCTTCTTTAACAATACTTGCCTCGATCTATTGGTAGATCGTGTTTGATTACTGTCCGTGCCAGATATTTGAATTATCACATTTTTTTACGAGTTTCCTTTTTGACCAATATTATATTAATGCAGTTTATGAGAAACACCGGGGTCCTCTTGGAAATGTCAGAAAAGGAGTACTGGTTTGTTAACACACCACCTTTCATTGATGTATCGAGATACTGCCCTTATTGCTGTTTATGTTTTTTTAAAAGCAATTCTGTCTATACTACATCCCCTTGATAAATTAATACTCAATAAATTACTTACTTATATTAGATATTAACTTTTTTCGGTCCCAACATAGGGCTAAAAGGTAATATTAATAATTTCGATAAACGGATGAGGTGATATTTTTTTAAAAAGAACCTATATAACTCTACCATTCACGTAATAACTTAATAAGTTATGAAAATTATTGCTGTCATATTTTATTAAAGTATTAACTTATTGTTATTTGCTCATTATTAATCTCACATTTTACTTAACGCATGTCTTCGGTCCTGGCTGAATGCTTTTTAGATGGAAAGCCATTTTATTTAGAAAATATTATAAAATTTGAATTTGTTTTTATAGGAATTATTTTCAGTGTAATTTGTCGAATATATATAATTAAATCAATAAATATTGTTTATTTTAAATTAATATTATTTAATTATTATGAACTAAATCAATCAAATACATAAATAAATAGGTAATTGATATATTTTGAATATCAGTTGGAAAATATATCTTAATAATTTGGAATATGTACTTCTTGATTTTTAGATTTAATACATGCTTTTTAATTATATTAAAACTTTAAATTGATTTATTGTCCTGTATATTTAGATCTTTATTTATTCTTTTATTTATGAAAAAATATCCAATAATATAATTTTTTTTATCTATTTATTGTTTTGGTCGGTTCTTTTTTTAAAAATTTAGGGATAATTGCATCTTCATCTCTCGAGGTTTGTCATAGTTATAAAAAAAAATCTAGCTATATTTAAATCTTATATTTATCCACTTGAGGTATGGGAAAAGTAACAAATAAATCCAATAATTTCTAAAATTGCAAACATTTCCATCAACTTTGTATTATCTTACATTTTACACCCTTAGGTTTGCATTTATCTTACATTTTAAGGGTGTTAAATGTAAGAAAAATACCAATCTTTGAGGGGTGTATGTATTGTTAGAAGTTATCATATTTATTTGTTATTTTTCGCAGACCTAAAGGGAAGTACATGTAACATTTATATATAGTTGGGTTTTTTTTTTTTGTTATTTTGACAAATCTCTTGGGAGGTGGATGTAATTAACCCATAATGTTATGACATTTTAGGTGGATTAGGTAATATTTAATTGATTTAATAGTAGAATACACATGAGTTCTTAGTGTACATACTTGATTGATATTTACCAATTAATTCATGCCTGTTTTATTTAATAAAATTTAGATTGTCCTAAACCTATTAATCTATAGAGGTCATGGTGTATTTTCCATCAAGTTCTTAAATGCGGCATCTCTACAGTATAGTCAGCCAAGCAACTCATTTAGTCTGGCCGTCTATTTCGCGTTATCAAGCACTTTCTTAATTTTATTTTCACAGCAAAAGTGCTTCTTTTCTAATCACAATGGTGGTAATTTCTGAAATCTGAGACGATCATACTCATTTCCATAAAGTCAGACCGGTGAAGGCTTCAAAAAATGATGGAATCCGTATCCATTTCTTATTTGGCAGGTCTCTATGGGATATGGAACTATCACTGCTCATGCTTTGATGGGTTTGGAAGCTCGTGGAATGCTTTTCGTCAAGCCCGGGATGGAGGTTGTAATGATTACATTTCTAGTTTTAAATGTGGAAAGCAAATTATAGATGAAATTTCAACATTTTCATCATTCTCTACATCCAGTTAAATTTTGACCTATATTTCTCATGGTTGCAGACTTATGATGGGATGATTATTGGTGAACATTCACGAGATACAGATCTTGATGTAAGCAAAACATATTTTGCTGTTACTATGAAATTTTCTTTACCTAGGTGGTTAACTTAAATTTTTTACTCAACAGGTTAATCCAGTTCGATCCAAGGAGCTAACAAATATTCGTGCTGCTAGCAAGGATGAGAATGTTAAGCTAACTCCTCCACGCCTTGTAAGTACAGAGGATCCAATTCCTTTGCTAACGTCTTCTCTTTTTTTTACGTGGGACTCCGAGAAACAAGGTAAGAAATGAACTTAAGATTCAACCTCGTCCTAAAAGAGGGATGATTGTGATACCATATTACACATGAATAAAAATTGGAGGTTTAAAAGGATTTTTAATAGCTTACAGTGTACTCTTGTAACAAATTGGATTAACATTTTTCGCAAAATGGAGACAAATACGAAGTAGTTGTTTATGCAGTCGTCTGCGCGGACTTGGCCCCGGGGCGTGACACCTTACCAAGAAACATTCAGTTCAACTGATTTTGTTTAATTCCTATGCATTTTTTGTTGCAGATTAATCTGGAAGAAGCCATAGGCTATGTTGCCTCCGATGAGCTCATTGAGGTAAGTACATTTAACATCTCTCATTCTATTGTCTTTGTTAATGCGACTATTCGGTGTCTTTGTTTTTGTTTTTCTGAGCCTCCCAATGCTGAACAATTTGGAAATTGGAGCTTACTGCTGATAGTTTAATTTGATCCTCACCTTTGCCCCTCACATGATGATTTCCAACACTTGCAGTCTATATTCTAAACCGATATCATATTCATGCTATTTGCTATAGCTCTTTGCAAAATGGTAAACTGAGATGAATCCATCAGAATCACGTGTCTTTGCTATTCAGGTTACCCCTAATGCTATCCGGTTAAGGAAGAAATACCTGGACGTTAACAAGCGCAAGACGATGAGTAAAAGACCTAAAGAGTGATCTTCGAATGCACCGCAGCTTAGCAAGCCTAAACCATATTTTCTCTTAATTGTTAGCATATAACAATGTGTTGTACCATATATATGTCTGTAGTGGGGGGTGGCTGACTACTATTTATATGTTAATACAAAAGAAATAAAGGATGATGAACAATTTATTTATATTTTTTGCAATCATTTTGCAGCTGTCTTTGTTGCATCTCTCCATGTGTGCATGAAGTTTTTGGGCTTTAAACATCTCATGAAAATCCTGTGGGTACACCTCGCCCCTCGAGTTGCTTGCCATACCTGTTTTTTTATTTTAAGGAGCCATAGATGTTCATTTAATTGGTAAAAATAAATAACATTTAGCAAATGCTCTGAGCATGTCCAGACGAATACAGTGGCAAATTAGTTAATTACATCACAATAAGCATAAGAAAAAGGAAGAATATTGACATTGAAACGTGTTGCATAAGACGTCAAGAATCCGAGCTCTATTAGAACTGTACAAAGCTTCTTAAACATTTAGGGATGACAAACACTATCTTAATTGTCTATTCGTTTTTTTTTCAAAAAAAAACATTGCAATGATCTAATCAATTATTGTGTGTTGGTTGATAAAATATATATTGGCGATCGGGCATAAACATGTTTTATTTTGAAAGTTTCGATTTAGTTACGATATTCAACAAAATTAAATATGACTAGATTTAGCGAGATGCTCTTTTTAATTATAAATATTAAAATTTAATCATATTCTACAAAATTAAGTAGTATATATTACACTTAAATATGCGAAAGGACAGTTTTGAAATTGAAAAAAAAAAGAGTTTGACCAAACGTGGTTGCTATTTAACCATCTTGCATTATTAACAATATATATATATTGTTAAAAGTAAAAATTTACGGTTAAAAGTAAAAATCTCACTCTTAAAATATATTAAACTACACATTTTATAAAATTTTTCTCTATACTCAATTGTGATTTTCTTCACACATTGAGAGACCTATATATTTATAGAATTTTTTTGGAAATAATCCAAAAATAAATACATCATTACATACATCATCACACACTAATTTTCAATATTTACAACTCTTATTTTCAACAAAAGTAAATTTATTCGTCGATGTTGTTATTATTATTATTATCATTATCATTATTAACATATTATTGTTGATTAATAATTATTATGTGGTTATTGATCTATATATTCTTGGTAAGTTCATATTATCTCTATTAATTATGTCAAATTCCACGATTTAAGGATAAAATTTGATGTTAACGGTAGCCTGTAGACAATATATATAAAAACAAATTTACAATTGAAATTTATTTATCAACTTGGAATGTCATATAATTAGCTTTAAATTTAATATTTGATTCTCTCATTTAGAAATATGTACAATATATTAATATTTTATATTGAATTCAAGGCAAATCTTCTCGTCGGGAAGAAAAGGAGAAAAAATAAAGTTCAAAAGTAGCACAAAAGTACGTTTAAATTTGACAAAAAATAAAAGAGTTAATCAAGACACCTGTGATTCTACGAAACACTCGGGATGGATATTTCGGAAGTTGTCGGTCCCTCTTACTAAATCGGGCAAAGATTTGTAGACTTGTTCAAGGTTGTACTGATCGGGGATTCCGGGGCGTTGGGAAATCCAACTTGCTTTCCAGATTCACTCGCAACGTGTTCATTTTTACTGCTGGTCAAGAACAGTATTAACGCTTTGCACTCTAAATATCTGTAATAATTTGGCTGAAGTACTATATCATCTTATCTTGTCTGATTGGTGAAGTATGTACATTCTTTTAATTAGCCGTGTTATTTGCTCAATATCTTTCTGTTTGAATTAATTCTCTCTTTTTTGCTGTTTGCTGAAGGTATCATGCAATTGTCAGAATTTTTCTCAGAAAATCATGTTTTTCACGTATATATAACATGATATATAATATGCGGAAGCAGATCGAGCGTTACCTCCGGCCATCGAGAAATTTATAAGTTTTTTGATTTCCTTTCGGTTGATGTCTTCTAAGCACTCAACACACTCTGTAGATGGTGTATATTTTTCTTATGAGGTGTGTGCTTAGGGACCTCAATCGTTCTATTTATAGGTGTTTCTCATACCATCGATGAGTGTATCGGAAGCCAAGATTCAGAAGAAGAAACGTGTACGCATCTCAATTTATAAAGTTGAGCACGTTTGTCAAAAGTTGTAGGCAATGGCTGTCGTCATTTCCTACACGTCCGTTCTTCTTCTGATATGTGTCACATTTTCTTACATTCTCCCACTTGACACATATATCTCATTTACCATAGGAGAAAACAAAATACATGAATCATGGCGATAGGTCATCTTAAAATGAATATTATCTTCATGTATTACAATGCATTATGTCTTTCAAATCTGTATAACTTAATAAATAAATCCAATGTTTATTCGAAGGTCCAACTTTATTGATATTTCTCAAATCAATGAATGTGTACACAACAAATATGAGAAAATATCACATCATAGTTTCATTAACTTTGTTCTTACAACAAAATTACATAAAGGAACCAAGTCCCATTCTTTCTGTATGATCCTTAAATTTCAATGGTGGCATGCCCTTAGTCAAAGGATCCGCAATCATCAATTCAGTGCTAATGTGCTCGATAAATAACTTCTTATCTTTAACACGTTCTTGTATGGCTAAATACTTAATGTCGATGTGTTTGCTTCGACTACCACTTTTGTTATTTTTAGCCATAAAAACAGCAGCTGAATTGTCACAATATATTCTTAATGGTTTAGATATAGAATCCATAATTCTAAACCTCGAAATGAAACTCTTCAACCATACACCATGTGAGGTTGCCTCAAAACAAACTACAAACTCCGCTTTCATAGTGGAAGTAGCAGTCAATGTCTGCTTTGCACTTTTCCAAGATACAGCTCGACCAGCTAGCATAAAAATATATCTTGAAGTGGATTTTCTTGAATCAATGCAGCCAGCGTAGTCTGAATCAGAGTAGCCAATTACTTCCAAATTCTCAGTTCGTCTGAACATAAGCATATAATCTTTAGTCCCTTGAAGGTACCTCATTACTTTCTTTGCAGCTTTCCAATGGTCTAAACCTGGATTACTCTGATATCTTCCCAACATCCCAACAACAAATGCAATGTCAGGTCTAGTGCAAACCTGAGCATACATCAAGATTCCGACAGCAGGAGTATAAGGAATGTTTTTCATTTGTTCCCGCTCTAGATCATTTTTTGGGCATTGGCTCAAATTGAATTTATCGCCTTTCACAACGGGAGCTATACTTGGTGAACATTCTTTCATCCGATATCTCTCTAAAACTTTGTTGATATAAGTTTCTTGAGACAGACCTAGAATACCTCTAATTCTGTCTCTATGTATCTTAATGCCAATGACATAAGATGCATCACCCATATCCTTCATATCAAAGTTTTTAGAGAGGAATTTTTTCACCTCATATAACAGACCATTATCATTGGTTGCAAGTAATATATCATCTACATATAGAATAAGGAAACAAATCTTGCTCCCACTGACCTTCTGGTATATACATTGATCCATGGGGTTCTCAACGAATCCGAATGAAGAGATAACATCATGAAATTTCAAATACCATTGACAGGAAGCTTGTTTCAATCCATATATAGATTTCTTAAGCTTACAAACCAATTGCTCACCATTACTAGAGAAGAATCCTTCAGGTTGTTTCATATAAACCTCTTCCTCTAGTTCTTCATTGAGAAAAGCCATTTACACATCCATTTGTTGTAAATCTAAGTCAAAATGCTGCAACTAATGCTAGAATGATACGGAGAGAATCTTTCTTAGATACAGGAGAAAAAGTCTCTTTATAATCAATTCCTTCCTGCTGAGTGAATCCTTTAGCAACGAGTCTTGCTTTATACCTTTCAATGTTGCCTAATGAGTTTTTCTTTGTTTTGAATACCCATTTACATCCAATGGCTTTTACACCATCAGGCAACTGAACAAGATCCCAGACTCCATTAACTTTCATAGAATTCATCTCTTCTTTCATAGCATTAAATCATGGTTTTGATTCATTACAACTCATGGCTTGTGAAAACGTTTCAGGATCATTTTCGGCTCCGATGTTAAAATCCGATTCTTGTAAATACACAACATAATCACTAGATATTGCTGATCTTCTTATTCTAGTAGATCTCCTAAGGTTGTTTGATTGATCAACATTTTCTTGTTGTTCTTCATTAACAACTTGATCTACTGGATTTTCATCAGCGATTTGTGGAACTTCAGTAATCGGTTGCCTAACACCCATTTAGTCTTGAGGGTTGTGAATAACAATCAATCTGTCATTTGAATAAGAGGGTTGTGTATTAATGTGATCATTTTCAAAAATTATTTCATGATCACTCCCACTAATAAAGTCATTTTCAAGAAATTTTGCATTTCTTGATTCCACAATTCTAGTGTTGTGAGATAGACAATAGAATCTATACCCTTTGGATTTTTTGGCATACCCAATGAAATATTCACTTATAGTTCTTGGATCCAGTTTCTTTTCATGTGGGTTGTAAACTCTTATTTCTGAAGGACAATCCCCAAACGCGTATATGTTGCAAACTCGGTTTCCAACCTTTAAATAAATCAAATGGCGTCTTTGGGACAGCCTTAGTTGGAACTCGGTTTAATATATACACAGCTGTCTTAAGAGCTTCAGTCCACAAGGATTTAGGAAGTTTAGAGCTACTAAACATGCTCCTCACCATGTCCAATAATGTTCGGTTTCTCCTCTCAGCTACGTCATTATGGTCCGGAGAACCAGGCATAGTATATTGGGCAACAATCCCATGTTCCTGGAGAAACTTCGCAAACGGACCAGGTGCATGTCCATTCTCAGTGTATCTATCGTAATATTCTCCAAATCTATCTATTCTCACAATCTTAATATGTTTTCCACATTGCTTCTCCACTTCAGCCTTAAAAACCTTAAAGGCTTCTTGTGCTTCGTTTTTGTTATGAAGACATGTAGATATACATGTATCGTGAGTAATCATCAATGAAAGAGATGAAGTATTTCGGACTTTGCATGTCCATATCTGAACAACAAATATCTGAATGTATGATTTCTAATATTTCTGTACTCCTCTTGGCACCTTTTTTAGACTTATTGGTCTGCTTTCCCTTTATGCAGTCCACACAAGTCTCAAAATCAGTAAAATCTAAAGTACTGAGTACTCCATAATTTACTAATCTTTTAATTCTCTCTATGGAGATGTGTCCCAATCTCCTGTGCCACAATATAGAGGAATCTTCATTTATAACACATCTTTTGATACCTCCTTGAACATGCATAGTGGTGTTATTATTTTGTAAGAAATAGAGAAAAGACCATCAACCATTGTACCATTTCCAATAAGATTTGATTTATAAAACAAATTTATTGATTTATCCAAAAACTGAAATGAATAACCAAAGGGTACAAGTTTTGAAACTTAAATTAAATTCATAGAAAAACTAGGAACATAAAAAGTCTTTTCCAATTTTAAAATATAACCACTATTCAACACTAGGCAGCAAGTCCCAATAGCCTCCACATACGAAGACATCTTGTTTCCTGAATAGATGCTCCGCTCATTTTCTATTGGCTTCCTTAGGTTTTGCATACCCTGCAAGGTATTTGTAACATGAATTATAGAACCAGAATCAATCCACCATGTGTTATAAATTATATCAACCATATTAGATTCATAACAGACAAATGAAGTAGGAATACATTTCTTTTCAAGCCAGTCATTAAATTTATTGCAATCCTTCTTAATGTGTCCCGTTTTTTTACAGAAGAAATACTTGGATTCTTTCTTGATGTCAGGTTGGGGTGGAATTATTCATTTCCCTTTTCTCTTGACTTTGGCTTGCTTTTTATACTTTTCTTGTGTGGTCATAAAGACATTATCACTTGTTTCCATCAACAATCCTTCCTTCCTCTTGAACACACATGGTCATTAATTCATTAATCGATCATTTATCCTTATGTGTATTGTAGGAAATTTTGAAGAGTCCATATTGTTGTGGAAGAGTGCATAAAATGTAGTGTACAAGAAAAGTCTCAGAGATTTCCACTTCAAGTGTCTTGAGCCGAGCCGCTATGTCTCGCATTTTCATGATGTGATCTCGCACACCTCTCACACTGATGAGCCTTAATGAAGAGAATTCCATAATTAGGGAAGTGCCTTA
The DNA here is from genome assembly GCF_025594145.1 of Primulina tabacum. Lineage (NCBI taxonomy): Eukaryota > Viridiplantae > Streptophyta > Magnoliopsida > Lamiales > Gesneriaceae > Primulina > Primulina tabacum. The sequence goes on from NC_134551.1 coordinate 50,542,262, forward strand.
TCTGAAGACTGAAACTGTTCATCAATAGCCTTAAGTAACCCTTTGACATTATTATGCTGATCAACAGAACCACGCATACCAGCAGAGATTTTGGTCTTTATGAACATTACAACAGAGTCGATTAGATCGCTCCCATTTTTCATAAAGATCAACATCATCCGGAATGCTATTTTCAGTAATAGCAAATGGTTCTTCTTTCCGTATAGCATAATCAATATACATCCACCCCAATTGAAGAAGAATTCGTTCTTTCCATATTTTATAGTTATCGCCCTTTAGTTCGGGAATGTCATATTTCATATCAGAAAAACTCGCAGGTTGCATAACTGCACAAAATATCATATGCTTAAAATTTTGAGACAATATCATGTTTTACCAATGTAATTCATGTTTTAAAAATCTAGTGACATAAAATTTGCCTATGGGCTAAAATTTTAATTCAATAAGATTTTTCTGTAACTTTATGATAAAACTATCAAAATATATTTTCCTTAACTCCTGTGGGTAAATTAAGAAAAATATAATTTAATATTTTAACCTAATTAGTTATATAAATATAATAAAAATCTATGTGGGGTAAAATTTATTATGCTTATATAATTAATTACAATTGATGTCCATTATTTGATCCAAATCCACTTAATGCACAATTTTTCATAATTAAGGATGTTGTGGCTATTCCTCAATTATTTAAAATTATACGGTTCACTGGACAAAATTTTGGCTTTACTTTAATACTTTATATAATAATTATTTAGTAACATAATTAACATTTTCCAAGAGTGCTCCTAGGAAAGATAGGTAGTGCTAAGGCCCTTTAAATACATAACTCCTAGTCAGAGCAACGTTCCTCATGGAGACCAGTGGCTAGTCAAGGCAGTTTAAACCAATCTATGAAGAACTCCCCAGATCATGTTTTCTCATGTCACCTTATAATTATTATTCACTTTAATTATCCACATTTATGTGAATCTTTATAAGCCAAAAAATTATCATTAAATAACTTTATATTCACATTTTTACTTAATATGAACAAATACATTCCCCATCAGTTTTTCTCTTCAATCAGAGTAGTGATAAAGTGAGGATCACATTTACGTAAAAATGTGGGCTACTCATCAGTTTTTCTCTTTTATCAGAGTAGTGATAAAATGAAGATTATTTGTTCATTTGTGAATATTTGAAATATTTTATTATATTCACATTTTACTTGATATGTTCATTTCAAATTTAAAAAAAATTAATATAATTTAATATGAACATAATGTGAAAATTGGTGTACCAATTTTTTTTCAATATTATTTGCATTTTAAATTTCAAAAAGAAATGCAAACATAATATTAAATTTTCATATACACATCAAATATTTATCCATAATATTTGACATTGTATCTAACATGCAAAAATAATTTCTAAACATGTACTAGAAATTACAAAAAAAAATTTAAAATATAATTCCAAGTCAAAATTTATTAATTTGAAAATTATTCCCAAATTAAAAAAAATTTGATTTGGGAAGAGCCAAAATTCCAAAATTTGAATTTAATTACTAATCAAATTGGTACCCATAATCATATTAATAACACAATTTTAATTTTCAAAATATAATATATATAATTATAATATATCAAGTTGCCACACAATTGATATATATATATATATATATATCAAGTACTTGCCGACAGACATATATATTATTATAATATAAAATTTGCATGCAATCAGTACATTCACGTGAATGGTTGGATACACATTTATTGTTAGAAATATGATAGCAGCTCATCAGTATATTTCATCCTCTTCAACCTCTCTTCTTTCTGAAAAAACTATCCACGACCTTCATGGCCTCATATCCATTTTCAAAAAAAATTTTACTCATCTCGTATCAAAATTTGATAATCAAATTTCTGAAGAGTTCATTATATATGAATTTCAGAAAAATGAAGAACATTTATTTTTTAAGGCAGATGTATCACGGCTCTGATACCAAATGTCAGAATTTTTCTCAAAAAATCATGTTTTTCACGTATATATAACATGATATATAATATGCGGAAGCAGATCGAGCGTTACCTTCGGCCATCGAGATATTTGTAAGTTTTCTGATTTCCTTTCGGTTGATGTCTTCTAAGCACTCAACACACTCTGTAGATGGTGTATATTTTTCTTATGATGTGTGTGCTTAGGGACCTCAATCGCTCTATTTATAGGCGTTTCTCATACCATCGATGAGTGTATCGGGAGCCAAGATTCAGAAGAAGAAATGTGTACGCATCTCAGTTTCTAAAGTTGAGCACGTTTGTCAAAAGTTGTATGCAATGGCCGTCGCCATTTTCTACACGTCTGTTCTTCTTCTGATATGTGTCATATTTTCTTACAGCAATAACAAGTGCTTACTGCCGAGGAGCTGTTGGTGCATTGTTTGTCTATGATACATTATCCTCATTAACATAAACGATGAATTATGTCAAGTGAATCGGACGAGGGGCTTTCGCACATGAGTCGGTTAAGGACTTATGACAAACAATGAATTATGTCACACGCTATGATACATTTGAAAATGTGGAGAGATGGCGGAAGGAACTCAAGCAGTGTCATTATGTTTGTGGGAAATATATAAGGCTCACTCGCGTCATTCGCGAGCTGTTTCTGCAGAAGATGCAACGTCTTCGATGAAAAAGAGAACACGTTCGTCATGGAAACTTCTGCTCTCGAATCAAACAATGTTGAAAATGAAAATGCCTTTACAGAACAGATATATCGAGTGGTCAGCAGAAAACCTCTTGATACTGGTGATGATCCGGCCGGCAGCTTTGCCGAATTATGTTTCGGAACTAAAGAAAGTTGGCTGCTGCTCAGCTTAAACATGCACACCTACAGTAAAAGCCGCAAAAAAAAATTTCTTTTCTTTTTTGATTTTTTTTACGGAGGTCTAAGATTTTGTATTAAGCTAGATTATTTAATTGTATGACCGATGTTTGGATTTGTTTGATCCTAGATTAAGTCTTGATTCATTTGAGCACAAAAAATTCGTCACATTGATTTCACCCTGCTTGGACTAAAGTTCTTAGTCACATCCTAGCTGTTTTTTTGTTGTTGTGTGTTGTAATATTGTTTCATGGCACTGTATTTGTAGCATGAAACTTAAAAGTGGCACTTTGGGTTCTAATCTCTACTTTGGTCAGGTTAATACCCTTTTCGAGGGAACTCGACAAATAAAGATTTTTTACGACTGAACTACCAATGAGGGAAAGAGTCATTCAATCTACTTCGAGTGGAGAGGAAGGAAAGATCTCACTTTTCATGTTGGGATAGGAAGTAAGAAAATAAACTGAAAATAGGAATTGATGCATTTGATTTGAAGAAAGGTATGATGAATGAATTTTAAATGAAACTCATATTGAGTTTATTTGAAATACATCATAATTACCATTAAAATTGTTTTAATTTTGATATATCGTGGATTTGAAATTCACTTAAATTTTGATAGTCGAAGCAAGACGAGGAACTTGAAATCAAATCCATATTTTCAAATTCATCAATCTAAGCACAACCTAAAATTTTCATATTCATCGATCCAAGCGTAACATACGATGTCTCGGATAGTTGTTGGGCCCCATTATAGACATAGATCGATTTCCTTGAACCAACTAAGAAAGTGACTGATGTAATCGTTGTCCGAGGGGAAGAAGGTTGGGCAGCCTGATAGAAGAAGTTGGGCTCATAGCTAGCATGAGTTATCATGCTCCATGATAATTAAAATGTCTGGTGATATCCCTGAAGTCCATAAACGAATCAAGGCAAGAGATGGTCGAGGTGGTTATTGTCTGAAGTAGTTGAGGATAGACTTCTAGGCCCGGGGCCCGAGTTCAAGAAGTCGAGAAGTCTCGGAGTTCAGAAATTGCTAGACTGGACTCAAAAGGCGGGAACTAGACCCATGTAGGGGTTTCTGTCTGGAAGATGAGAACTTCATCCGAATAGTAGGGAAAAAATCAGATAAATCTTTAATGTGGTATTTAATTAAGCATTTCATAAAAGTATGAGTGGATTACTCGTCCTACCAGACTTTTGAGTTCTACAATCAATTAGTTTTCTCATGTAAATACACATGCTTAGGCGTTCCTCCATTCATCCAGTTCATATCGCATTTTATGTGTATTTATATATTATGAGTGATCTATTTTTCGTGAGCCTCATTATGACGAGCATCGAAATGATCACGTTGGAAAACTATTCCGGCATACCATTCACGAAGTTGTTGTTTGAGCGTGTGCAGGAGTCCAAACTTTCGGAGCTCGACCCTTAGAGCTCAGTTGTTATTCGCATACCTCGGTCATCACCTACAGGATTGTTCAATTTGATTAGACACAAATCATTTAGGACCAGTTACATCAACAATCCTGTAAAAATTCAAAAAACAAAATACACCATATATAAACTTAATAGCATTTTAGACTCTGTGTTATTTAAAATCAACTATAAAACCTTATACCAGAGTTGGTAAATGTGTTTTGAGTTTTTTATAAAGTGAAATATATTTGATTTTTAAAAACTGAAGGATGTGGTTTTATGTTGCAATTGCAATTAGACCAAGTAATTTATACGGTATTTGACTTGGGAGTTGAACAATCAATCGATATGCTATCAAAAACACCAAAGTGAGCACAAATGGCTTAATATATTGTTTACTTATTTCAATTCATATAAATAAATTTATGTATCTCACTATAAAGATTATGATGGATTTCAGTTAAAATAAAATGGAATTGTCACATAAACAATTTAATTACCTTTTTTAAATAAACTGATATAGCAAGAGCAATTTTTCTGTGAGACGGTCTTACGGATATATATTTATGAGACGAGTTGATCTGATTCATATTTCTTAAAAAATTATGATATTTATTTTTGACAGTAAAAACTAATATATTTTTCATCAATCGGATTGGGTCGAAAATTCGTCTCATAAAACTAAATTGTGAAACGATTTCATCGAAGTTTTTGTTATACACCAAAATTGTGTTTTTTCCTTAAAAAAATGTAATATAATATTCAAATTGTAATATATGTGTGTATGAATGAAGGCATTTATATACATATTAAATTAAAATTTTAGGGGGAAGAGTAAAAATTGAAAGGCCACGCCCTTGGTTTTTGGCCTGGGCTAGTGGCTACCTGCCTACTCGTTACCGGTGCTCGCCGCGAGCTGATTTTCTCAATTCTCGTAGGCCAAAAATTTAACTCTGAGACTAAAGCCGCCGATCGCCGCCGACATGTCGCCCTCACGTACCCCTTCTCCTCCTCTCTCTGCCACCACCTCTCCAATCTCCGACGACGACAAAAACGTCCATTCTTCCCCTCCCTCATCTGCAAAACCGGAACTTCCACAGCCGGCAACACGAACCTCGGTTTTTCCCACCCGAGAGGACTGTTGGTCGGAGGATGCTAGCCGGACGCTCATTGAAGCCTGGGGGTCCCACTATCTTGTTCTCAACCGAGGAAACCTCCGCCAGAAGCACTGGCAGGAAGTCGCCGACGCCGTCAACAGCGTCCACGGCGCCTCCTTCAAGCTCCGCCGCACCGACGTTCAGTGTAAGAACCGTGTAGACACCATCAAGAAGAAGTACAAGATCGAGAAGTCCAAGGTCGTCCAATCCAAGGGGCGATACTCCTCCACGTGGCCCCACTTCTACAGCCTTGACTCGCTCATCGGCGACACCTTCGTCAAGGTTAATGACAGAAACTCTAATGGTCATAGAAGGAACCTTCGCCGAAGAGTTTCCCCGTCGCCGGATGTCTCGCCATCTCCGCCGCGGCTACCAGATACCTTGACCCATTACCGTAAAAGTTCACCGGACATGATCCCACACGTTATAAAAGACCCGGAACCGAGTCAGCTTTTGAGGGTCCCGTGGTCTGTGCCGGTAGGTCCCAGGACGAGGCGCTCCGGACCTCCAACCTTGACTGAGAGGAATTTCTCAGTAATGGCTGCAGCGGCGGCAGCAATGAAGGCTAAAGAGGATGATGACGATTCTGATGATTGTTGTGGTCAGCCGCCAGTGGTGGGGATCAAAAGGAAGGGGATAACGGCGGTGGAGGGGTACCGGAAGTTAGCGGAGGCAATAGGGAGATTAGGAACTATGTATGAGAAAGTGGAAGAGGCCAAGCAGAGGCAAATTTTGGAGTTGGAGAAGCAAAGAATGCAATTTGCCAAGGATTTAGAGATCCAGAGAATGAAGGTCTTCATGGTCCAGCTCGAGAAGCTTAAGCGAGTTAAGAGCAACGATTCACATAGTAAGTCTTAAAGAACCTCCATTTAACCTTTATTTTTTGTAGCTCCTATCGATTTACTGAAGCTCAAGTTAATGTTCCAAGTATTCAATCACACAATGTCTCGAATCATGTCGGGTTCTTGAAAGAGAAGTGGCTTTTGCTAATGCTTTTTCACCTGTTAATCATGTAGTTTCGAATGATTGATGGGAAAAATATCTTATGAATCCGTTGTACATTGTATTTGTCAATGAATTCTGTTTCTTGTCAAAAAAAAATTTGCGGCATGGTAAAAACAATGTTCGTTGCTAATGTAAAAAGTGTAGACTGTGGATATTTGGTGCATATCATGCCCATTGATGAATATGAATTGGTGCTTGTGCTGTTACTACTAATTAGGGGTGACACATACGATTTACAAGAGATGGACAGCTTCATGTTTTTTTGTGGTACAAACTCAAATCTATCAAGAAATTTAAACATGAAATTTGCTATTAACAGCCCCTGTTCTTCTGGCCCAACTCTGCTGTTGCCATTGATATCGTGTCTTTGGGATTCCTCTCACTGTTAATTCTATTGCATTTGAAAGTTGCAAGTTTTTTATCAGGTTGTGGTGGCAGTAAAAGGTCCCTACTACTTGTTTATATTTTGGATCATTAGATGTAATAAATCAAATTCTCTTTTATCAAACATAAGCATATTTGAGTTAGGATTTCATCCAAACATGATTCTTTTGACTATGTTTTGTCATCTCATATATTTGTTGACGTTGTACGGTGAACTAGATAGAGTTGCGTTGTGCATACAACACAACCGAAATATTCTCTACATTATCTATATTGGTTTAACAACTGATTCTTGATGTTTCTTTTTTGATGCAACAGAAAGTTACTTGTAAATGCAATAGCAGACAATTGGCTGGCGATCAATCTCAGAAAATATTGGTTTTGCCAGCGATCAATCTCGAAAGTATTTGTTTATTCCAGTTAGCTCTGCATATACAGGTCTGGTGAATTTAGAGTAGTGGCTTATTTTTAGGTGTGGTTATGTTCTGGGACTCGGTATAGTGTTAAGTAGGAAGTTCTCCTTTATTATCTTACGTACCACTTGTAACATATCATTGCACGCTTCTTGTTTTCATGTCCAGAATTATGTTTTCTTGCACAATGGTTGGAAAAACATTTTTTCCACCTCTAAGTGCTTAAATTACGTATTCCTTGCTTAGAAACCAAATGCAGTTGGAAGAATCCAACGTTGAATGGCGATTTGCGTCTTAAGGTTGTCGTCAAGTGCTGTATTAGTACTTTATTTTCACCCCTTTAATGAATCAATAGCTCGAGAGATTTTTGGGCATTGGTTTAGTTTATTATCTTAAAGCGTTTTGAATATTATGGGCCTGGGTGATGTCCAAGAAGAATCTAAAAGACTGAATTCAAATTGGAAAGGCCAATAAGAAATTTCTCTTTTGATCTATATTCGAACATTTAATCCCAAAAATCGTTATTGTTTTGGGGGATGATGATGGATTTATGAAAATCAAGTTCAACAAATGAGGACAAAGTAGACAAGATTACCGAACACAGAGACACAAACAAATTTCTTATTTAGGCTAAGGTAGTCACTAAAAATAAACCACCTATTAGGCCAAATCAAATCGGCAGCATAGCTTCACAACAATATGACAGACAACACAACAATCTCAGAGTGACCCATCCATACAAAGATCACACCCATAAAAACAAGTATCTATTAATACTTAAAGTGAACATTCCAAAGCATATCATCTATTCTTCCGAGACGTCGAAGGCTCTATAGTCATCCATTGGTTTCACTGAAATGAAACAAGAAATATATTGTGTATTCAAGCATATGTGAAACCTTGAAAAACAACCACGAACAATCTATAGAAAATGGGAACTACCTCTCCGGCTTTGGTGGAAGCATCATATTTTTGCGCTTCTTCTGTAAACAAGAAAGCGGTTTTAGAGACTACAAGAAAAGGTTCAACTTTAGGAAGCTGTAATGAATTACAAATACACAGCATCCAAATGTTCTTTCATTAAAAGGCGATGATTCCTTTTCGTCGAGACTTCTGAAGATTGACCAAAACAACGTATCATTGGTCCCAAGAGGGATTAGAAAGTTCAGTTCTCGCACTTGTTTTTTCTAACCCAAAAGCAGAGGCAGACCCCAAGATTTTTTAATCTATTTTTCTAGCTGGAGGGGTGAGAAGGTGCAATGCAATTCTAAATTTCTAATTATCTACATCTTTAACAAAACGATTGGCACTAAGATCCCTCTTGTTTCAAGTGATGAGGTGTAATAAGAGTCCCGGTACTTCCTATCAAAATTTGGTGTAAGCCAAAAAAACATGTGATATTTTATCCTCACTTGAAGGTGGGAAGGAAGCCAGCAGTTTGAATTGAATGAAGAACTGTCCTCAATAACAATAACCTCAGGACGTAGGAAGCTTTAATTGGGAGTAGTTTCTTCCTTTAAAGTGGCAAGTATTGTTTGTGATACTGATATAGAGTAAACGAATGAATGTCACAGATTATCTAATCAATGCAAGCGATCATCAAACTGATTTTACAAATCAGGATCATATCGCCATATCACAAAGTATAGTTCTTATTCAACCACTTCGTTGAAGAGGCATACATTTATAATCTCACTTTTTCGTTCATGATGATAAATATGAATGGAGTATCATAACCAATACTAAAAATGAAGAAAAAGTTAGCTGAAGCCGCGTGAGATAACAAATCAATTTAGATCATTATTTATATTGTCAATGCACACAAAATAATAAATTAAATCATTTTACACTAAATTATGCCAACATAACAACTGCTGGTGTTGAAATACCAAAGAACATGGAAATTATAATCTAAAGTTGCACGTAACATTAATTAATTATTCGAAAAGAACCATGGCTTCATTTATATCTCCAAACTGACATATAAATTTCCCAAATCCCAGCAGCCAGCATGATCGCCAACACGTTTACGTTTTACATGCATCTCAGTCATGTAATGGACTCAAAATTAACTCACGAACGCATCATAGATCTTACCCCGGTTCTGATTAAAGGCTTTTCACCCTACTAAAATCCAAACAAGCACAAACACAGACACAAAAGAATAACAAATTGAAAGGCATTAAAACACAAAAGGAGGGGGAAAACTAACATTAAAAAAATAACATTAAAAAAATCAAAGAATTGCAAAATCTAGGCTGTGTAAGTTGGTCATAATTACTACATCACCTGCTTCCTCTGATATGTCGGAGGTCCACAGGGTGAGATTATCCCTAAGAAGCTGCATAATCAAGGTGCTATCTTTGTATGACTCTTCATTCAAGGTATCAAGCTCAGAGATTGCTTCATCAAAGGCTTGCTTTGCAAGATGGCATGCCCTGGGAAACAAGTGAATCATTTGATAGAGTGACAAACCGTGCCCTACTAATACTAATGAGACAAAACTACATTACTAAAAGGACACACCTTTCAGGTGAATTCATAATCTCATAGTAGAAGACTGAAAAATTCAATGCCAAACCCAAGCGAATTGGATGAGTAGGTGGTAAATCTGCCTCAGCAGTGGTGGTAGCTGTCTGCAGGCAAGTCTCAAAATGTAAAATAAGCATAAAACTGGTGATGGTTATTTAGGTTAACAGAGACGGTGTCATGTCAATATTCAAAGTTAAAAAATGGCTTCTAAAGTCCATTATACTCTCTAAATACTTCAAGTCAAACTATTCATTCTTAAAATTACATCGCCAAAAAGAGGACAATCATTCTAAGTTCACTGCAAACAATTTTGAAGCTCCATTCAGAGCAACAAAAAAAGCTTCAGCGACAAATTTATAGGAGAATAACAAGGAAATAAAAACTGAAAGTGAACACTTTTCAATGCAGGAGAAGAAAATATACATATCCTATTAGCTGCATCATGAAATAATAATGGAACACGATGATGCACACCTAATCATCTACCCCTTTTTTAATGCTTAGGATGATTTTTTTTCTTTTCACTTCCCTTATCTGCCTACCAAAATTTGGTCCTCCAAATTCGAATGATCAATTAATCTAACTGCAAAAATGAGAAGCAAACATGTTTGGCAGCACAGGGAAAAACCAAAGTAACTGGGCAAAAGACTACATTTATGCTTCCACAGCTCTCTGGCAGTAACCCCAACAACTGCATGTATTGTCATCTAACAGCATAAAATGAAACAGAGTATAAAATGCAGCTGGTTCTGGGAAGGACATAACAAGCCAGACACCACACTATTCCAAATATAGTTTGAATTTTGGGTATTTAGGTCATCGTTCTTCTATTCAAGCTCCAAAAATTTCTCGAACAAAAGAATAGAGCACGCACACACCAACAACAGTGCCCAAGGAAGGCTTGACGGGGATGAGAAATTAATCAATATCTATGAATGAGTGGTAGTTAGGAAAGTCAAAAAAATATTGCAACCCAACATTAGACCTAAATTATACCTCATATGCTTTCAGTGATTCATCTGCAACCGCTTTTCTATCATTACCAGTCTTGAACTCTGCAAGATACCTATAATAATCACCTTTCCTGCATAGAAAAAGAAAACCAACTTCTCAACTACATGACATTGACACAACTGCAAACCAAATCATACACTGCAACTCACATCTTGTAATAAAACACCCTGGACTCGCCAGCAGTGCACGAGGGAATGAGATGTTCATCGATGACAGCCAAAATGTCATTACAAATGTTAATGAGCTCTGTTTCCACCTTCTGTCTGTACTCCTTGATCCGCTTAGTATTCTGTTCATTGCCTCTCGACTCTTCTTTCTGCTCAATTGATGACAAGATTCTCCACGAAGCTCTACGAGATCCAATCACGTTCTTGTAGCCAACTGATAACAAGTTCCTCTCCTCGACTGTCAATTCCACATCCATTTTAGCCACGTTTTTCATTGCTTCCACCATCTCTGTCAAAATCCAGCCAATATCAAACCAAAAGTCAAATTTATATTGTTTCACTCTGTATAATTAGCATGACATAACTTGCAACGATTGATAAAACCCAATCTAAATCACTTCGATTTCTTTCAGTCTGCTACTTTCATCTCACGAGGAATTGACTAATATACTGAATGAAAGAAACCATAACAAAATTAACCACACCCACACTTTGAAATCTAAAGAAGAAGTAGCTTTCCAATCATAGCCCCACAAAATTGCAGCGGACACTATAGCTTCTAAAGTCAAACCAGTAAGCAGCTTAACAAATGTATCAGCAACAACTGAAAGCAATTAAAGCTCTAAGAATCCACCTAAACCCGAAATTTAAATTTTTTAAAAAAAAGAAAGAGAAACTGGAACTTAGATCCATAACCTCTCAGTTGCATCTGTACCAACACACCCATAAATAAAATCGAGGGTTTACCATCGTAGCGTTCGGCTTGCTCGGCGAGCTTAGCGGTGTAGACTGCGGTTTCACGGTCCGAGGAGGAAGCCATCGCAGTTCCGAGCTGAAATTCTTGATCACTCCGCACGATTTGTACAGTAGAAAAATATGGTAAAATGTATAAAAAAGAGAGATCGGGACGGAAGACAAAAAAGTGGAAAAAATTTCAGAGATGATGGATTTTGTGACCAACACTTATCTTCTGTACTTTCCCTGCGGTTCCTGTGGTTTCAACTGAAGTCGTTAGTTACATTTCTATTCAAGTCAAGGGATTATGTTTTCTCGTTTCTTTTTTTTTTTTAAGGAAAATATAGATTATATTTCAGTATTTAAATCGGATTTTGAGCGACCCCCCGATTGGCCCAGTTAATTGGAAATATTATTTTCTTTTATCTTTTTAAACTTGTGAATTTTATTGAAAAAAATATTTATTGGATTACAAATATAAAATAAATTAATTTTCTTCACACTTTCTCATTTTATTTTAATTTTATATATTTAAAGAAATATAAATTCTACATTACAAACTTACAACTATGAGGTTTCTGTTCCACAGGGCAAGGAAGTGGCAGCATGGTGACCGGTGACCCGACCAATTGGATAGACTGCTGACCGGAACAAAGTTCTTAAACTTGGACTCCAAGTCCATCCTAACTCATTTCACCTCTATTTTGTTGGATTTTTTAAGTTTAATGAATGAAAATTAAGCGAGAAAGTTAAGAAAAGCTCGAAATGATAGCAACGGGAGATAATTCGAGCTTCGAATGCGTATAGGAGACGTCAGGCGCCCAAAGTGCCGTCTGGAAAAAAATCCTAACAACAAGACTCATGCTCGGCAGCCTTTTATGACCGTCCTAGTACCCTGGACATTGTCTTAGATTTTTCGATTAGTGGAGAACGTGCTAGGGCGGCCATATTTGACCGTCCCAGTACCCAAAGCATTATTTCATGAATAAGCATGATCAACTTTTGAGTTTTCAAACATTTTTTTATCCAAATGGTGTCTTATGATGGTTTTTCATATCCTTTGGTCCAAGAAACACACCAAATGGTGTAAAAACATGTCCTTACATATTGAACTCTTTAAAATACATCTTTGGTCATTTGAATAAATTTTTTGATCAAATTTTGCATCATATTTTATGAATACACTTGCATACATATTGTCTTATCCTCTTATTTTTTATAAACAAAAGAGAGTATACAACATTTTTGGATTATTGTTATTGCAAATTACTGTGATGTATTTACAATATGAGTTGTTTTATCTTTGGGATAAGATCGCAACAAATCAAAACATCAAAACGAGACAAATTTTTCTTAAAGAGAGTGCTTCGTCAACTTTCACTATTCAGCTAGAAAGACTAAAAAACAATGTTAATGGAGTAGGTCTCTTGTGACACGATCTCACGAATCTTTATCTGTGAGACGCGTCAACCTTAACGATATTCACAATAAAAAGGAATAATTTTAGCATAAAAAATAATATTTTTTCGTGGATGACCCAAATAAGAGATTCGTCTCACAAAATACGATTCGTGAGATCATCTCACACAAGTTTTTATCATGTTAATGATAGCTAAAGTTTTCCCATGGAAAATTGAAAACATGTAAATATATTTGGATAAACCTGGGCTCGATCATTATTTGCCTTTGATGGCCAAAAATAGATTTGTTCTCCAAACCCAGGATCCCTACAAAAGCGCAGTGATTGAACCAATTAGAGGAAAATATGTCTTATATATATATCTAGATTTCATTTAGATATTTACTTTAAAAACGTTTTTAGTATTTTTTTTATAACTAAAAAAACTTAAAGTATGTGTTTGGACAATGTTTTTGAAATTATTTTTAAAAAATCGTTCTTCAAGTATAGTTTTTAAAAAATAAATGATATTTGTTTTTTAATATATTCAGAATTGAAAGTAATGATGAAAATCAAAATTATTATTTTTTTAATTTAAAAATATTTTTATAAAATAATTTTCCAAACATATGTTTATTCTTAAAACAATTTTTAAAATATTTTAAAAAAAATTTAAAAACACTTTTATAAAAAAAATTACAAGTATTTGTCCAAACAGATCCTAAACATGATATTTGTTTTGGTTGGAGTTAATAATTGTGGCATTATTGAACTTCAATTGAGAATTAAAATTGTGGAGATCGGGTAGTGGATAAGATTTAGTGCTTTTCATGATGTTTTGTGATTACTTGTTAACTAATTTGAGATGATGTGAAATTCAATAAATGAGGAAAAAATGTACATGTGAAGGAGAAATTTTATTAGTATGTTATAATATTGATTTAAAACTCGGTTGCGCTTCTTTTTCCTATTCGACTTGTGGTGGTTTTGAATGAGATGGTAAAGGAAATAAATTATATATTATTATATAAGATCATCGTTATATCTTTCTTCCTATAAATAACAAATTTACTTTGCATTAAACTGACACATATATATACACCAGTGACATTATTTGTCTGAAAAGCTACATTGGTTTTCTTCATTTTCCACCTGCTGACTTAAGCATCGGAGTGGTCACGTCGGACACTCTCCAACGCCCATTTACATGTTTGTCTTCATGTTTTTAGGACATCATTGGAACCTTACTCCAGATAGATAATATCAATTTGGGATATATCTTTAGGCTGACGTTTCTCTCATTAGCTTCTTATCAGATTCGATGTATTGCCCGACCCAACTCGTCTTATTTATCTGGATCATATCAATTACTTTTCGATGTATGGAACAAAGGAGAGGGACTTGTTTTTCAAACTAAATGGAAGGTGAAATGGGAAAATGAAACGAAATATCTATACTATATTATCGAGTATGAGATCCTTAGAGTAACTACATTAGAGGACATCAAAATATTTAATTTTATAATTACTCTTCTTACTTCTACTAAAAAAACTCATCAAATCACTACATATTTTACATAGAAAAAAATCTAAACAAAACTTTCCTTTTAATTGAACAATTCTTCTAAATCGAAAATAATTACATGTTAATTGTTTAGTATTATTTGATCAAATTAAAAATAATAATAACAAAATATACAACGTGCGTATGTTTTACTAGTATAATAATCATGACTAGGGATAAATAATTTATATTATATGTATGTTACGGGGGCCCAATTAAAAGCGTGCATTATTGATGGGCTTTCAAAAGGTTTCACGCGTATGAAGCTGTGGATGTTGGGAAGCCACCACTTCGCCAGCTGGCTGTCGGAGATCTCACCCGTATTTCGCTCTAACCACGTGAGTCACTAATAATAATAAATAAATAAAAATGAACAATTCCCGTTTATTAATTATTACAGTATGCGATTTGACTAATACGTTGTGCTGTTTCCATTTTAAAACTATTTAAACATGCAGTATCATACGAAAATCCAGTGGTTTCATTTTCTTTTTTTCCGGTTTTTTTTTATAAGTCAACTGATCAAATTCTTGCGTTAGAGTAGGTATCGGTCTCACGAATTTTTGTTTGTGATACAGATTAATCCTACCGATATTCACAATAAAAAGTAATAATTTTTCATAGATGACTCAAATAAGAGATCCGTCTCACAAAACACGACCCGTGAGAACGTCTCACGCAAGTTGTTGTCCTTGTTTTTAATACTAATCAATAATTAATTAATGTGGTCAAAACAAATTAGTTATATTTTGCCTTGTTTACAAATTTTGATTTTGAATTTTTGTATTATTTTATAATTTGATTTAAAAAAAAGGAGACAAAATGGAAGCATTCATCTTTCATGTATATTGTAGATCAACCTTTTTTTCAAAAATAAAAATTAAATTAAACAAAATCTAAATATTAAATTTGGAGCTAATTCAATCCAATAATAAATGCCCTCATGTCCCAGGATTGCTTGGATGGTAGGATACAAGGAGCTCGAATTAAGAGGTCAGATGTTCAATTTTTCTTAGTCATCATACCAATTTTTGAGTTTACTCAGGACACATAAAAACTAATAGTAGTGAATGATAAATTTCTCTCTGTAATATATAAAATAAATAATTACCAATTATAAGATTATTACACCGATTTAGTTAGATAGGTCAATATTTTGGGTGGTTAAGCAAAATACGTACTCTATTAAAAAGTTTAATCTACAGGATATATAAGGGAATATACGTTGAAATTTCTTTGTACATTGTGCATCGCATATTGCACTTTTACTTATATATTTTCCGAAAAAGAGAATATCAGGTATCAACCCAACACCTTTTCTTCTTCTGTAATTTTTTTTAAAAAAAAGAGAAAATCTAATTCCAGAAGATTTTAATACCACTAACTAATATTAATTATACATACATACATACATACATACATACATATATATATATATATATAATCGAACAAGAATAAATCCCCCGCCTCCTCCTCTCGTTGTATAAATCACCTCGTTTACATCTACATTCTCTATCACATGATACCAAGTTTGTATCTACAAAATTTGCATTTCAAATTCGCATTAGTTCTGAATCTGTTTTATTTTTAATCCAGAGGATTGAGTTTGTTGTTTGTGGATTCAAATGTGAGTTGATTCAGCTGCTGGAGCTGAGATCTGCTTCTGGTAAGCTTATCGATCACGATTCCTTCACCAGTTTGCTTTTTGCTATGTGAGGAGGTAGATTTTGTTTTTAAATTCTGTGTGTTTAGTTTGAATTTGTTTTTTTTTTGTTTCCTTCCATTTTTTTGCGGATTTGTTTGTAGAATTGTTATTACGGGATTTGTGCTGAAGTGCAGTGATTGAAGCATTGCGTGATAGGGGGAAAAAGCGGATGAGTGATTTGAATGTTGATATTGAACTAGTTGTTGGTGTGATTGAAGATCTGATGTGCGATTTGTGAGATTTTGGCGAGTGATTTTATTTATTTATTTAAATGATGCATGGTTGGAATTCATTTGTGTTTCTTCGACAGCTACATTTACTTAGTTTTATGGTCACTCGATAAGTTTGATTTTTCGGGGGGTCGATGTATGACTTGGAGTAGACTTGTGTACTTCAATGTGTACTTTCTCCAGTTGAACGGAAACAAATTTAGTCCTGAATGTGTTTGACTGTAATTGGTTGCATGTGGTGGTATTCGTTGACCCTTTTTTGTCAATTGTAACAGCGATTTGCTGGAACTATTGAGCTGGCAGCACTAGTACGTTGGGAATTGGGATCTACTTTTTCTCTATGGATCACCTATTTAACTGAAGGGCACATCTGAAAACATATGCTTATGTGTGATGCTTGACTAAAAAAGTTTGCTGAAAGATTTTAAGTCCTATATTGACAGCAATTTCGAGTGGTGTTGTTAGTGTAATTACGTTGTATGCTTTCTATTGAATATGTTTTGCCTATGATTGTGTTTCTTATATCAGTAGTTGCATTCTCTTGCACTGTGAGTGGCACCAAAGAATAACATTGTCGGCATGGGTAAATACCAAGATATATGTTTGTTGTTGAGTACTTCGTGGATTACTAATTAAGGTTGACGAATGAAAAAGAATTAATTTACCCAGCGATTATTTATAAGCTCATTCCCAACTCACAATACAAAGACCAATACTTATTTTGGAAGAGCACTGACGATAACGATCCTCATGTGCTTCTTGAATTTGAAGACACTTTGGAGTCCTTTTTTTAGATTCACATTCACACCACAACTATCGAATGCTTCTATTGCTTCCTTAAGATTTCACAATACTTGCATTCTTCAAAAGAGCAATTTCCTAAGATGTGGCAATTAATATCTTTTCGCCATAAGGCAAGATGTAAATACATCAAAACTTGTCATGTTCAATTTTCATTTGAAACTTGGTTTCAATGAAATCAGGCTTTCATTAATGGCTTTACATTTTTTGTCTGGCGTGGGGATGGCTGATGTTTTTTGGCGCCATAATCTTCAAATTTGGTTTTAAAGATTTCATTCAGTTCCACGTTTTTGCATCAGGTAACTGGGTTCGCCATGGGGTACGCCAGAAATTTGTATTTCTCTTGTCATGCAATAGTTACTCCCTATAATTTTATTGGTGACTTTGATCCTAAAATGATTTAATACTGACTTAGTGGTCGACATACTTTTTCATTCAAATTTAAATCTCCTTTCAAATTTCAGGTCGTATGAGTGCAGCAGAGGGTAGCTTGAAGAAATTTTGTACATCAATGACTGTTTCTTTATTCAATGGTGCACCTATTAGTTCTTTGATGGGTTGAAAGCGAGATTGAAATGGTCTTGTGCTTTGAGAATATACTATCATGGAGGATTCACGAGATGACGCAGAATCTTCAGGGCAGAGGGTTTTCAGTACTGAATGGTGGCCTACGGATTTTGTTGACAATTTTGGATCTGTATCTTTGGACTCCGTTAAAGAAACTACGAGGGATAAAGAATTAGTTGAAAAAGAAAACTATGATAGATTGTCATATAAAACGGCATCACAAATCCTGTGGAGCACAGGAATGCTTTCCGTACCCCTCCCAAATGGTTTCTACTCTGTTGTCCCTGTGAGCACCAACACTTATCGCATAGGTTTCCATGCATATTTTTTTCTAGTTTAAGGAGTTTCCATTCATGAATAAATGCTCCTCACTTGCTAGTTAACACCTGTTTGAGCTAAATGTTGCTACTTACACTGTTGTAAAGGGGTAGAGGTCTTATTAGTCCTTGAATATACTAGAGATATCCAAATTATATCACATTTTGATGGAAGAACTTTGAAACTTCATATTTTTTTGGATATTTAGATGGGTTTTCCTTTTTTGATTTGAAAACAGAGTTTCTCATGTGGGTATATTTTCGTACGAAGTACCGTGAGGCATGCTAGGTATGAATATGTTAATGAGTCAATTTGTTCAAGATAAATTTGGTTTAATATAAAACAAATTTTACAAAAGCATGAATTCACAAAATATCTCTTGTAGGGGTGGGTTTTGATTTTTAATTTATTTTTCCTCACATGGATGAGCCATCAGTGGGACTCCAACACGCTGATCAAGGAGACAGGAATGCACTCTCGACTTGAACTTTTTCCCTGTATATATGCAGAAACATGTTAGTCCCAAAAGCTTGACTTTGAGGGAGGCGGGATGGTCAATATTTTTGTTCTTTAATATGCTCCATACGTGTATGCGCTTGGAATTAGTATCCTAAGCCTATGCTATTGCTATATGCATGCAAGTTGGTTGGACATTAGGCGACAAAGGCATCCAACACTAACTCAAGAAAATTGTGGGTGTTTTTGGCACCATATACCATGTTGAAACAACTTGCCTCAAAAGCTTAAGCTTGCGGATTAGTTTTATGTTTTAACATTATATATATTATTACTAAGTAAAGTTAGTTGAAGCCCCATAATTTGGTGATTCTTGTATAACATATGTGATCATGGTTCTCTTTTTTATTTAAGGTGATTTTTGCACGGATTGTGTGTCATAGTTATACATTTTCTTTCTATTTCTTATTTGATTTTTCCAGTGTTTATGTATCCATTTCCACTTTTTTCATGTAAAAGCACACATTTTAAATGCATAATAACTTGTAGGTTTAGAAGTAAATTTTTTGGTGAGCAATGCTGGGGATGGGATTTTTTAAAGTATGTTGACATTTACATCTTGCACTAGTGTGCACATATCTTCTACTGTTGTTTAGCTGAAGTATCACAATTTTGTTGCCTCTTAACCTGGGAAAAGTTCCCTTTCGTTATCATAACCAGAAATAATTTGACCAGTATGAAGAGGTCTACATGCTTTCCACCTGCAACTTTTGCATTATGTTTTCTGGTGAATTGCTTGCATCTTCCTGTCCAACATCAGTGGCTGTTTTTATTAATGTTTTCATCAACAGGAGAAAAAGCTCAAGGAACTTTATGAAGATATACCTACCTTGGAGGAGCTTCGTGGGTTGGAGCATGAGGGACTGAGAGCTGAGGTGATTCTTGTGGATGTTGAGAAAGACAAGAAACTTTCAATGCTAAAGCAGTATATCCTGTCTCTGGTTAAGGGTTTAAACAGAAATCCTGCTGCTATGATAAAAAAGATTGCTGGCTTGGTGAGTACATAGTCTTCTTCTTTAAAAATATTTCATGCACCTCCATCAGAAATTTGTTGAATTTTTTTTATATGTCCTTGCCCTTGTGTTTGAAGTGCTGAGTAAAGATACAATATATTTCAAAGTTGAAGAAATTGTGTTGTTTGAAAACTGAATTCTTTGAAGTCATATCCCTTTCATTGAGGCTCATGCTTGGTCCTTGGATATGGCTTTTTAGTTTACCATGACCACTCTGAGGTTCTGCCCTATTTGTCCTATCCTTTTATATAGTGAATCTGTTCGACCAACTCTTCCCAGAAATTCATCTTTGTCCTTTCGTTAGCTGCTAAAAAACAATGTCTTTTTTTGCTTGTAGAATAAATTACCTTTCAAGTATATCATATGATGTTATGTAACTTGCTCTTGTCACACACACAATACATATTGGGCTTAGGGATTGAAGACACTATAAGAGTGGATTGGAGTACATAGTGGATTGTTACCGAGTCCACGTTCAGTTGACTCTATAAAAGTGGATTGTTACCGAGTCCACGTTCAGTTGATTTCAGTTTTCATCGCCATGTTATTGACATTTGGTCCTTCATTTTTTTTTGATGAGCAAAAATGATGTTGAGTTCAACAACTATAGAAAACGATGATGTGGTGCTCCCATATAATTTCCTTACTAGGTGTCTGATTTTTACAAAAGGCCAAATTCCGAACTAAGTCCCAAGAAAGCTGCTGTTGACGATACTTCATATTTGTCTGAGAATCGCGGGGTGCAGATGCTTGGGCACATAAAGCATGGTTCATGCAGACCTCGAGCAATATTATTTAAATTTCTCGCGGATGCTGTAGGACTTGAAAGCCGGCTTGTGGTGGTTAGATTTTGACCAGAAATGCTTTACTTCTTTTTCTCAATTTTCCAGTTTTTCTTATCATCAAGAAGAACTTTGAAAGCTTTAATTTTCTCTCTCTAGCTCATACACTTTTCTTGGGTTTGTCTTGCTAGGGGTTACCCACCGAAGGAGTTTCTGATTGTGTGGACTCATACAGGCATATGTCTGTCTTAGTTGTGTTGAATTCTGTGGAATTGCTTGTTGATCTAATGCGGTTTCCTGGCCAACTGATTCCACGATCAACCAAGGCTATCTTTATGACTCATATATCTGCTGCCGGGGAGAGTGATTCAGCAGAAAATGATTCTTGTGATTCCCCTATGGAACCAAACAGCCCTCTCTATGGGGTTCCAGAGAAAGTTGACACTGAAAGGTTAGGAGGAAATCTTATTTTTAAACTTGCATACTACAAAATCTATTATGGCTTCTTTAGTCATCTTTGGAGAAGACAATATATCAATATTTGATTGGCATCTTCTTTGAATAATACTGAAATTTTGTTGGCCTATGCAGTGCTGAGAAGGATGACGGTCTGCTCTATCAGCGTAGACT